>NC_141337.1:18645000-18935000 GCF_037954235.1 Aulostomus chinensis | reverse complement strand
AGTAGTAGGCTGCTCTAGCTATACGAAGGACTTCCCTATAGATTTTAAGGCTATCTTGCCGGACTATGTGTGATGCCTCCAGTGTGGAGGAGTGCCATATTCTCTCCAGTATCTGAGTGTTTTGTTTAAGCTGTCTGGTTTCGGAATTGTACCAAGGTGCTTGTTTCCTTGGATTCATATTTTCTTGTTTGTGGGGCAATAGAGTCCAGGTTGTTTTTAAGGTGCCAGTTGCACTGTCAATAAAATGATCAATTTGGGAGGGACCAAGATTGACAACACCGTCCTCTGTTATAATGGGACATTTAGCGCCAATAGAATTACTTCCTTAAATTGGCCTGATCAGACAAACATCTGGTAACTCCACTTTTCCTTTGTGCCGAGTAGTCAATTAGTACAAATTCTAAATGATAAATTGATGGTCAGAAAAAAGCGCATTCTGTGGAAATACAACTAGGTGTTCAGCTTTAATTCCATACGTTAGGATGAGGTTGAGGGTTGTGACAGTGAGGGGGTTCATGTACAGACTGATGGAAAAAAATTGGGTCTAGTAGAGATATAAGTGCAGTACCCAGACTGTCGTTATCAACATCCACATGAATATCTTAATAATATAAGATGCACACCTCTGCAAAATATTAAAAAGAGAGTAGTTCTATTTTTCTGTGGTTGTAGATCAGGAGCTAGCTAACTAGCTCATGTCACTTTGACTCTGTCACCAACACTGCTAACATTAGCTGGTTAGATAAGCTTAACAAAAGGAAAAATGAAAAATAACAACACCAGCTTCTACTTAATTTATTCAGAATAAATTTGACATTAAACAGAGACATTATTCTATTTTTATTCTAGAAGGAACTACTTGGCTCGCTTTGGCAGCATGGGAGGTGGTTGATGTATTACTGTAGGCAGGGAGCTTGATGTATGTGATATGAATGTGCTAACAATAACAATATAAATGTAACTATTTTTGACCTAATAACTCAATACGGCTTGTTGTTTCCTTTTATAGACTTTACAATTTTACTTACTGTTATGTTTTATTTATTTTTATTTTATTAATGTCATATCAGACATTATATGGCTTCCATGTAAAAGGGAGCCTGGCAAATGTAACACATGAGGCCTATCAACCTAGGATGAATACAACACTTGAAAAAAAGCAATGATAATAAATCTGACAATACAACATATCCTGCCTGTGGAAGAACTGACAATTGTTTTCCTGCCTGACATCCCCAGGTTTCAGAGGTTAGATTCACAAGCAGGTGGCCAAATGAAAGAGACCCTGAACCTACATTTTTCTAAGGCTCCATTATTCTCCAGGCAAGCCGAAGTAGGCCAAATCACCAACATCTACTTCAATCGCCTGTTGTCTGAGTATTACAAAATAATACAAGAAAAATGAAACTTTAGAATAGCTTTCAAACAGTTGGAGTTTTCAAACAGAGAAGACTTACCATATGTTGCAGTTTGACATCACCAAAACTGGTTTTCATTTGATGACAACAATAGTGTTAAGGGGGATTTTTTTTTTAGTCCATTATCACTGCAATTGATACTTTACCCAAAGTGTTTTCTTGCCTCTGTGCTACACAGATACATACAAATAGGAGTCTTAAGCTTACAAATGTGATTTTTTCCCTCCTCCACGACTTCTTTGTAACCCCAGAATGCAGAAAGAGCCAGCCATACATATTTAGCTTGAAGGTAACAGGGATATATTGCTGTCAATCGCAAAACTACCCATGAATGTCCATTTACAGCAACAAAGCTGCCCAAGAATGTCCATTTACAAGCTCTCAAACACATTGTTCGACCCACATGTTATTGCTCAGTAATAAGCATTTGTAAGCAGATTTTTGGGGGTAATTTGTCTGTCATTTTGTTGCTGTAGATCTTGTTAGCCATAACCTATTAGCTTCAAGCTGAATAGACATGGCTGGCTCTTTCTGCATTCTGGAGTCACACAGAAGTCATGGAGGAGGGAAAAAACACATTTGCGGGTTCATGACACCTATTAGTGAGCACTTGAAAGGCACAAAAGACTTTTGGAAGAAGTATCTCTTTAAGGTAGTATCACAAACTGACCTGGAACATGTTCTTATATCTCTCCACCTCTCTTTAACCCTTCAGCCTGCCACTGCAACCTACATGCCCGCCGCTGTCGATTCAACATGGAGTTGTACAAGCTGTCAGGCCGGAGAAGTGGTGGGGTCTGTCTCAACTGTCGGCACAACACAGCAGGTCGCCACTGCCACTACTGCAAAGAGGGTTACTACAGGGACATGACAAAGTCCATCTCACACCGGAGGGCTTGCAAAGGTAACATCATATGACATTCATTGATTAATCTTAGTCAGTTTCACAATTCATGTGTTAAAGAAATTCTTGAATAGTGTGGAGAAAAGTGTCCACCCTTCTTGGTTCTGGTGGACTGACCCATGCAGCTGCCAGGATATGAGGGGTCTAATATGATTTAT
The DNA here is from genome assembly GCF_037954235.1 of Aulostomus chinensis. NCBI lineage: Eukaryota > Metazoa > Chordata > Actinopteri > Syngnathiformes > Aulostomidae > Aulostomus > Aulostomus chinensis. The sequence continues at coordinate 18,932,520 of NC_141337.1, read as the reverse complement.
ACCAGTAACACTTAATAAAGGACAATGGGATGTGACCAGATAAAAGTAACATATTTATCATATCTAAGATAGAGGGGCCAACTTGGGAAAAAAGAGTCTTTAAGCAGCTTAGTTGGTATGGAGTCTAAAAGACAGGTGGATGTTTTCGAGGAGGAAATTATCATACTAAGTTCATGAAGGTAAATGGGAGAAAAGCTATCCAGGTATATATTTGGGCCTCAAGCTGCTTCTAAGGTATCTGAGGTTATGGTCAAGTCAATTTTATTTATATAGCGCCAAATCCCAACAACAGTTATCTCATGACACTTTACAAGTAGAGCAGGTCCAGTACCACACTTCTTCAATGAATTTACAGCCAACAATTCTCCATCAGCAAGCACATCCTGCAACAGCGGTGACAAACATCTTCCTTTTAGGAACGTAGAGCAGATCCAGGCTCAATGGGGACGGCCTTCTGCTTTGACCGGTTGGGGGGAAAGAGAGCAGGAGAGCAGGACAGAGACAAAGACAGATAATGGAGGAAGACAGATATACAGAAGGAAAGAGAGGGACAGAGATAAAGAGAGAGTGAAAAAGAAGGGACTGATGGACAGATGGGGACGTGAGCAGGTGGAGCTACGGGTGGCAGCTTGAGCCGCTTCAGGTCTGTAGCCTCTGGGAGGTGGGGAGCCTGAAGGCTCTGGAAAAGAAGACCAGTTAGTGACACACATGAGTATGATTTATATTTGACACATATAGGAGGACAGAAAGGAGGACAGAGAAGCCCAGTGCACCAGGGAGATCTCCTGGTAGTCTCAGCCTATAGCGGCATATCTAAGGACCAGCCTAAGCAGCCCAACTATAAGCCTGATCAAAAAGGAAGTTCTTAAGTCTGCTCTTAAAGGTTGAGAGGGTGCTGAGTACTAGGCTGCTCTGGTTTTATGAAGGGCTTTCTTATAAGTTTTAAGGCTATCTTGCCAGACTACATGTGACTCCTCCAGTTTGGAGGAGCGCCATATTCTCTCCAGTTTCTGAGTTTTTTGTTGAAGCTGTCTGGTTTTGGAATTGTACCAAGGTGATTGTTTACTTGGATTCATAGTTTTCTTTTTTAGTGGGGCAATAGAGTCCAGGTTGTTTTTAAGGTGCCAGTTGCACTGTCAATAAAATGATCAATTTGGGAGCGACTAAGGTTGACATCAGCATCCTCTGTAACAATGGGACATGACACTGAATTTAGCACCAATGGAATCGCTTCCTTAAATCCAGCTACGACCAGTTCAGACAAACATCTGGAAACTACAGTTTTCCTTAGTGGAGTGTAGCTGATTAGTACAAATTCAAAACTGATTAATTGATGGTCAGATAAAAGCGCATTCTGTGGAAATACAATGAGATGTTCAGCTTCACTTCCACATGTTAGGACAAGGTCAAGGGTGTGGTTGTGACGGTGAGTGGATTCATGAACAGACTGATGGAAAACAATTGAGTTGAGAAAAGAGATAAATCCGCACCCAGACTGCTTTAATCAACATCCACATGAATATTGAAGTCACCAACAATAATGACTTTATCTGATTTAAGAACTAAACTGAATATACACTCTGAGAATTCAGGGGGTGGAGGGGGGTGGCACAGTGGTGCAGTGGCTAGCACTGTCGCCTCACAGCAAGAAGGTTCTGAGTTCGAGTCCCAGCTTGGGCACAGGATAAGATAAAAGAGAGTTCTGTGGAAATACAATTACATGTTCGGTTTCAATTCCATACGTCACTTTGGACACACTTTAAGCTGATTAATGTATGTACTTTACTTTTTAAAAACAACAGTATATGGCAGTGGTTAGCATTGACACTTCTCAGCAAGAAGGTTCCTGGTTCGAGTCCCAGCTGGAGCACAGGTCTTTCCATGTGGAGTTTGCATGTTCTCTCTGTGCCTGTGTGGGTTCTCTGCAGGTACTTTAGCTTCCTCCCAAGGTAGAAGAATGATCCCGTGTCCGAGCTGGGAGCTGGGACTCAAGCCTGGAACCTTCTTGCTGTGAGGCGACAGTGCTAGCCACTCACCACCGTGTCGCCCATGATCATAATTATATTTTGTTATTTTTTGTTGCTATGGAACAGCATCCCTCACTCATGTCAAGTGTGAATTCACTTGAAGAGATTGTTTTAATTTTAACAAATATAAGGTTTTATAGAACAGTGTGAATCATCATGATTAATCAATTAGAAAAACACATTCTTTCTAATCTAGTTTTGAAATGAATAAGCACTTAAGTAAATGTTGGGACTAGAAATTACTTCATTAGACTCCTACAAGTAAATATTTAATGACTCTGCTGGTCCATATAACACACGCAAGGCTAATAAGGCCATGCTTGTACTTCAAACACTGGCTTTATGGTTGTTTGGCACACCACGCACACATTCAGAGAATGAATTTCTCACATTTAACATGCGATCCTCCCAACTAAAAGCTTAAACAGACTTTGAAGTGAGCTCCACTCATTCAGTAATGGGAAACATTATTCAGGCAGTGTGTGAAGGGAGCACTTTGCCAAAAAGCTTTACATTGGAAACCCAATCTGAAGAACATACTGATCACAACGGAGCCAACAACACAAAGCCTGCTCTCAGCATTTTGAAGGCACACAAATACAAAAATTGTGCTGCCTACAAACACGGCAGACTGAAAGTGTACGGTGAAAGCAAAAGACTATATTGAATCAGGTTATTTAGTTTCCGTGCGTCTGAGAGCAGACCTAATGAAGACTCCTATGGTCATTATGGGTGGAGTGAAGCAGTGTAATATGATTGTGGTTGTATACTGGTGTAGGGCCCATTTCTCCACTAGCGACAGACTGGAAGGAAAACAGCTTGCTCAAATGTGAATAATTCCTTGCTAGATTTAAGTGCTATGATTAGTTTTTATTGTATGTAATATGTAGAGTCAGCAGAGGACAGGCCCAGGACATGCTACAGTCATTTGAAAGCTGTTAAGTATATTGGGTTTGTAATAGTTGAGTGTTTTCATTTTTTAAGTCAGTTTACATGGTTACAACAGAGCCTGATGTTCTCATTCTTCATTCTTGCTTTTCAGCATGTGATTGCCATCCAGTTGGGGCAGCTGGGAAGACATGCAACCAGACCACAGGCCAATGCCCCTGTAAAGATGGAGTGACAGGAATCACCTGTAACCGCTGCGCCAAAGGCTACCAGCAGAGCCGCTCGCCTATTGCCCCCTGCATCAGTAAGACTTATTCCTATCAGATAGGCAATATTTTACATCCAATACAACATGGACATTCACAGTATCAAGAGAGGATGGAAGATGAATGTCCAAGTAGATGATACAAGAAAGTTGTATGCCTTCATTTCCTGGATGTATTTGTTTTTGTTTGACAACATGAGCAAGGTCATCATACCACTGGTTTGCCAGATTATGGCTAACCATTGGATTAATGTTTCCAAATTCATTGCTCTGCCTCATCATAGGACACTTTGGAGGTAGTTGGTTGGCTCAGTTTCTAAAAAGTCCTATTCGTTGAACCCAAACCTTTTATATTGTTTAACATATGTGCTGATATATAGACTGAAAAAAATGGACACCCTTCTCTGTCTGAATAGTGAAGCCAATCCATAAACTGCATTATCCCTGGTGGACAGAAGGGGGCAGCTTTACTGATTAACCCGCTAATTCCAAGTCTTCTCCAATATAGCACTATGCCCCAATCACTGTCTCACCTCTGGCTGCAAAAGATCTAGATGCTGACGACCAAAATGTCAAGTCATAGCCTCAAACTAGGGGTGCACATTGGATACCACTTTTTTCAGACGAAGTAAGAGTACTTAAATTTTGATACTTGCAGATACATAGTACTGATATGAGTATCTAATACCATGAGAGTTCTTAAAGTTGCTTTGAAAATATGCATTTTCATTCAGATGTTCTTCACTTCAGAATAAAAAAAAAAATTAAAAATGTAATTGAACAATTCCTGAAGAGTCAGGAGATGTTTCTGTGGTGTGTTGTGTCAGCTGACTTAAACAGGTGTTGTCTTCCTATCTGAGGTGGTAGGATGATGAAGCCCCCTTGTTTCCTGGGCCCATTTCCAAATCTCTACTGCCTCCCTGATCCAGCAGTGGTATCTACTGTTTTCTATCCAGTAATCTTGGCCCTCCCCCATCCATGGCATGGTTCTCTCTTTTACCTATCAGAGATAGGGCATTTCAGATATTCCTGACATGCCTTCTGTGTGATGTACAAGACCATGTTCCAGAGGATTTTTTTTTTAATTCTTTCCAATGTTCCTTCTTTCCTGTGCCAAACTTTACAGACACATATAAAGCATGTTGTCTCACACCTGGTATGCTGTTCTTCATAAACAGACAGCAAGGTGTATCATTGCCCTTTCACCTCAGGTAGGACAACAAAACCTGAATGAATCAGTTGTTAGGTGACAGCACAGCCACATCATATAACTCTTCTGAAAAATATGGAGGTATTATTGTACCTTTATCATTTGCAAATGCGTATCTCAATCCATGTGTTATCAGATATATGTGCGAGTCATTTGTGTGCGCGTATCTCAGTTTCTGTGTACAGATTTTTTTACACACACAAATCTGACTACAGACACACGGATTCTTTTTAGGCTCACATTTCTGAATATGGACACATTTATTTTATACACACACAAATCTGACTACAGACACACGGATTCTTTTTAGGCTCACATTTCTGAATATGGACACATTTATTTTATACACACACAAATCAGTCGGGAGCTCTCAGTTGGCTGTTTGTGCACACATGACTTTTGGTACACTTCTGCCGTGGCAGATCTGTAAATGCGTGCCGCGAACTGTCTGTGCAGCACTCTGTGTGTCTGTCAAATTTTTTTTTCTGTGCTTGTGATTTGACCTGAGCTCAGGCTCACAGGCCCAGGCTGCCCTAATTGGCACATAGCTCCCAGTCATTGTCATTGCCTGCTGGGCTGGTTAACACTTTTGGTAAAGTTAGACAGAAATTGGCCGATTCCTGTTTTGCGGTTCATAAATCAGGTGGTGCAGTGGTCAGCACTGTCACCTCACAGCAAGAAGCTTCCGGGTTTGAGTCCCGGCTCCAGCACGGGATCTTTCTGTGTGAGTCTCCATGTTCTCCCTGTTCCTGCGTGGGTTCTCTCTGGTACTCCGGCTTCCTCCACAGTCCAAAGACATCAAGAGGGGACGAGGCTGATTGATACTCTAAATTGACTGTAGGTGTGACTGTGAGTGTGAATGGTTGTCTGTCTCTATGTGTTGGTCCTGTGATGGACTGGTGACCTGTCCAGGGTGAACCCCGTCTCTCACCCATAGCCGCTGGGATAGGCTCCAGCCCCCCCCCCCCCCCCCCCCCGTGATCAACATTTCATAGGTGACATGTTTTCGTCCACAATTGGCAGCTCTATCTTACTGTAGTAGGATAAAACAATAAGCTACACCATTTCACCCGAATCAACAGTCTACATGTAATTTATTTACACGGACAAGTAAAATGTGTCCCTATGAGCATTCTGCTTCCTTCGGCTTCACTGGCTCAGCCTATTTTCCATTATTTTTTTATTGTTGGAAAAAAAACCAATAGCATCCCTCTTATTGTGCCTATCACTATATCTAGGACCTCCCTATTAGCATACTACACCTTCGAATTCTGAAAAAGCTGACTGCCAATTTAAAATATATTGTTCTTGGGAAACAATTTCAGTAACTTAACTCTTATTGAGCCTACTGCTCCCTTATTCACTCAACACATCTAGGACCTTCCTATAAACATACACCACCTGATGATTATGGAAAAAGTGGCTTGGCTTATTTAAATACAAATTTCATTGGGAAAAAAATGCAATAGCCGTATCCTAATTGAACTTGCCATTTCCAAATTCACTCCAGACATTTAGGGCCACCTTGTCAACATACCACACCCGATAATTCTGGAAAATTTGACTTTGCCTATTTGTAATTGTATGGGCTGGTGGACTTTTTGTCTGTTGATTCGGCCTTTTGCCACCAGATGTCCTCATTCTTGCCTTTTTGTTTTGTGTTTGCGAAATGTGCCCACCTTTGGTGATTTTCTCTCCATAATTATCAGGTGTAGCATGTTCACAGGGAAGCCGTGGATGTGTGGAGTCAATTAGGAAGCAGCAGGCTCAATAAGGGTTAAGTTATTGAAATTGTTTCCAAATAAAAATATATTTAAAATAGGCAAAGTAAGCTTTGCCACAATTAGAAGGTGTAGTATGCTGATAGGGAGGTCCGAGATGTACTGCTAGGTGCAATAAAAGTGAAGCTCTTGTTTTTTTTTTCAACAATAATAATTAATGGAAAATAGACTGAGCCAATGAAGCCATTGACATTCACTGTCGGTTTTTTATTTTGTAGAGAGCCCCTGGATGCTGGATCAAAAGCAGAATGCTCATAGCGATGGATTTTATGTAAATAAATGACATGTAGATGGTTGTATCGGGTGAAAACCGTTTTGTAGCTTATTGTCTACCTTACTGCAGTTAGATAGAGCTGCCAATTGTGTAATGAAAATGTTTCACCTTTGATTTATTGACCCGCAAAATGCAAATCCGCCAATTTCTGTCGAACTTTACTGAGGTGAGAAACTTTTAATCAGCTCAGCAGGTAATGACAACGACTGGGAGCTACGTTGCCTGAGCCTGAGCCTGTGAGCCTGAGCTTAGGGCAAAGGACAACCACAGACAAATTGTTTTTACAGACTCACAGATCACCGCACAGAAAACTTGCTGCACAAACGATTCGCTGCACAGAAAACTCGGTGCAGAGAAACTCGGTGCACGTGAGCACACACAGCCAACTGTGAGCTACCGACTGATTTGTGTGTGTGTGTAAAACAAATCTGCGTGTATTCAGATTTGTTTATCCGTCTAAAAAAAAAAGTCTGTGTCCATATTCAGATTTGTGTGTAAAAAATCTGTACTCACAAATCTGATTCCGCACACAAATTGAGATACGCATGCACAAATGACATGTAACGCACACAGATCTGATAACACCCATGGATTGAGATATACATTTGCAAATGATTAAGTTACAATAATACCTCCATTGAAAAAGAGTTCAAGAGGGTAAGCAGTCAAAACATGACAAGGTACAACATAATATTTAGTTGGTCTGGTTTGAAGAACATTTAAATGTATAATGAACTTTTGTGGACTACGTTCACATCCTACAGTTCAGTCTTTGATATCAACGCTCCAGAGACAGCAAATCCTGATAAGCACCTCGTGCTGGACATGAAAGGAAAGGATGTATTTGTTAGGCATAAATTCAAGGCTTATTCTCATTCTGTGTTTCTTTTTTTTTTTTTTTTGGTCTGCTCCATTATTTGGGATAGATATTTGGCCGTTTAAATCAGAGCCTGGACAAATGAACCATTACAGCTTGCCTAACATAGCTTTGTGTTCCCTCAACACCGCTAACAGTTTGTCTCACAATAAATCCTCAGAATGAGTCCAAGGGATATTTATTGGCTGTATCTGCGCCTGCAGATTCCAGGCCCTCAGCAATAGACACCAGCGCCTTGCAGAGACAGATACAGTTCGCGAGTGTCATTGAGTATAAAATAAAATGCAGGTAAATAATGGGTTGGCATTTATGGTGATGACTGGGAGGACACGTAGCCTGTGACAATGATCCATTATTTTGCTGGGATTTACATTGTTGATTGAATTATGTGGGGATATAAAAAAAAATCTATAGACTTTCGCCAGAATCCTCAATGATTTAACCTGCTGGAATATGTCTCCTTAGCCTTTTTCAGAAAGTTACATATATCTTAAAATTAGGAGGAAATTGTGTTCTTCAAGAAAAGATTATTGTCATTTCTTGATTTTTTTTTTTTTTATGATAAGGGATTTTAGATTTAACAAGATGATGTCATCGTTATGTGATATCTAACTCAGTTCCATCTACAACATACCACAGTCAGGAGAGAGCAGAAAAAGAGATCTGGCATGAAAGGAAATCCTTAAAATTCTTACTACACATTTTTAGCACATCTGCCAAAACTAGCTTGTCTAGATGGGTGTCCCAAAGTAAACTCAATTCTTTTCTTTTTTTTTTAACAAGTGAATACCGTGAGTGTTCTCAATCGTCATAATTTTTTGTCAGATGTCTTCTACTTCCATTTAAATGTTTTGGCATTTGGCAACCAACATTTGCAAGCAGCAGTGCCTCTCCTATGCTGGAGGTTGAACAAGTCGTCTTCCCCTTTAAACAAAACTCTGGTCTGTTACTATAATAATATCTTTTACATATTTTTTGGCTATCATGCATCAAAACCGAATTTATTAGCTAGAACATGAGGAGTGGAATGTATGGATATTTCTTTTAAAATGTAGAGAGTAAAACTAATAGGTGGTCTGGGCAAAAGTAAAGTAATGTGCAGAAAACTGAAAATCTTTCGGTAGATATTTGTTACCTCTTAACTCAGTTATAGCCACATACAGTAAGTTTTATTCTCGAAATTTTGCCTCAAGATGCTTATGTGTATCCATTCCTCTCTTTGTCACAGAGATCCCAGTTGCATCACCGACTGCAACATACAGCAGTTACAAGGAGCCATCAGGTGAGAAAGATATCTGAAGTTATATTTCCTTTGACATTTTTTTGCTATTTTGTGGGTGTCACCAATAATTTCTGTGCAACCACACTAACTGCTCCCATATATTTATGTAATTATGTCTAGTGTATGTATTTTCAATCTCCACAACAACGCCATCTATCCTCACCAAAACACCACGTCAGTGTGGTGGGCCGCTAATGCAAACTCCAGATATTTTTTCTGTGCTCCCTGTGGCGTCATTGGCCGTCTTCTCAGCCTGCGCAGCAGCCTCCTTGGGGTTTCAGCCCTAATCTGATTACATGCTTCATTTGTACCAGTTTGTATTTCAATCAAGGCAGGCTGCACTGGCAGCAAAGCTTTGCTTGAACCTATTGTTAATTTGCTCTGACAAGGGTCTTCATGTTGGAGTGCTGACATCAGACGATGGGCCCCAGCAATCATCAGTGGGATTTTTGGGGTGTGTCCTCTAATGGCTCATTAGGAGCAAACAGTTTCAGAACTTGGTATTTTGTTTGTGTATTTACTAAATTACTGTTTAGGAGTTATACAAGTTTTTACTGTGATGCAGGTTGGTTCAGCTGAATAAACTGAGTCACTTCTGATCATCCATCAGTGTTTGACACGAGTGGAGTGGCTGACTTCATTGAGCGCCATTGTGAGCCCAACTTCCAGCCACAGCAACTGCTGAGGCTCTGTGAAGTTTTTGGATTCCTGTCAGACACTCTACACAGCCACCACCCTCCAAATTAGGAGCAGCATGGTCCCCAGGGACCCCGCAGAATGAACATGGCATTGCTGCAGAGATATACAAAGGGGGCGTTTGTCCTCACAGCAGGAGATTGGACCTTAATGAGAGCTGCGGGTGTAATGGCCCAGACTGTGCAGTGATTGCGCTAAGGCGCTAATATACAATGTCAGCTATCAAAGGGAGGTATGATGAAGGCTCCCAGGGGCCAATGGGAGATGAAGAGGCCCCCCCACCCTCACTGCCTCATTTACATGGAAATCAGGCATGCTCGATATGGACTCGTCAAATTAATTTACTTTGGGATTTCCTCTTTTTCTTATTTCTCCTGCCACCCAAGAAAGCAGCCAAGCATTTCACCAGAAATGCTTTCTGCACATACATGAATTTGATTCTCATCCCAAACAGCTCTTTTTTTTAAGCGGGAGGAGGGGGTGTTTTTTCTTCCTCCATCATTACCCAGGCAACTTCATTCACACAGAGTATAATGGGGAAGAAAGGGGAAGACTGGACAGAGGGCTGGAAGAAATAATGAAGTTTGTCCATATTCAGGCTGGCTGAAAGGCCCCCCCCCCCTCTCTCTCAACTGCCCCCTCCTTTCTCTTCAGACTGCCCAGCCCAGCTTTCCCACCCCCACCCCTTGTCACCCCACCCCCTACCAACCCTCCAGAAAAGAGCACAAGGCTTAGTGCTTCGCGAGCAATCGGCGCAACACTTGGAGATGATCTGGTTACAATTTGTGTCCAGAAGTGTAACATGGAGGGAAAAAGATTTCAAATTTTAGTTTGGCCTCTGGTCCCACCACCAAGCTCTCTCATGACAAAATGTACCTGGCACACAGACAACAGGACAGCCACACCATTGACAAGGTACATGTACATGGCTGCACTCCTGAGACATTCATCTTATGCCAGTGAGTTGTACTCTCCTCCGCAGGAAGTGAAGAGGTAGGTCATTTTGGTAGGCCGCGTGCTAATTTTCCCAGTGACCCTTTTTTTGTGCAGGGTTGACCTCCATGGCCCCATGGAGTCCCCACAATGCATGCCAGGATGCTGATGAGTAAACTGGCTATCGAGTGGAAAAGTTAGGAGGAGTATTATAGGAGTTTGTTGACAGACACAGGAGGATCTGTGTGAACTTTAATCCCCTTCATTGGCACTTGAAAGCCATCTTTAAGACCCTGGGGGCGCAAACAATGAGAAGACCACATGAAAAAAATTCCATCCAGCTTGAATATGTGATGACATTGCAACACATATTTGAGTGTTACAGGAAGGAGTTTGTAAATCATAGGATGAAGTCCATTCACATTTGTTTGTTGTCTCTTATACCTCTGTCATCAGATTGTGATTCACACTGTAAAGCCTCAAAGGGAAAGATGAAGATCACTATGAAGAAGTACTGTAAAAAAGACTATGGTGAGTGAATCCAATATGCAATAATGTGTGCGCAGCCAGACATTAACCAGCAGTCAAGAGGTCTGGTGTCTCATTCAGATTCCAAGCCATTCCACACCTTAGTGCTGCTTTCTGTGCTGCAGCTCAAGCTTATCTTTTATCTCTGTTGTGCGATAATTTTGAAGTGCGTACATGGAAAACTGAGCTTTGCAGTTAATATGAGTGGAAGACAATATTCAATCACCTGTTACTCCTCCATTATCTTTACTGAGTTTAAAAATAAAGAGGATCACAATTCATATTCCCAGGATTTACCATCAGCATGTATCTGGCATGAACTGTGTTTGTAGCATGCTGACATGTCTCCACCACTTTTTTCATAGATCATTTCATCCTCACCAACTTTTGAAGTTGAATATGACACAATAAAAGGGAGCATGAGGAGAAATGCATGATAGAAATTGCATTTCTTGCCCCAATAACCAGTAGTGCAGTGAATTATTAATAGAATGTCTTTAATGATATTAGTCACAAAAATGACCAGGTACAGCCTTACATTTGTTGTCAACCCACTGATTTGAAATGAATCGATCCAATCATATTGATTGTGTGTCCATGTCACAACAAGCAAGCTAGTCACAGAGAAACTATGGCAAAATTACTATGTCCTATTTTGTTGAGGAAAGACATCCAAGGCCTTGTTCAGATTGCCGGTCCAAAATCAGATTTTTAATGTGTCTACTTTTTATTCAAGGGCGGCACGGTGGTGCAGTGGTTAGCACTGTTGTCTAACAGCAAGAAGGTTCCAGGTCCGAGCTCCAGCTGGAGCACAGGGTCTTTCTGTGTGGAGTCTCCATGTTCTCCCTGTTCCTGCGTGGGTTCTCTCTGGTACTCCAGCTTACTCCCACAGTCCAAAGACATCAAGAGGGGACGAGGCTGATTGATACTCTAAATTGACTGTAGGTGTGACTGTGAGTGTGAATGGTTGTCTGTCTCTATGTGTTGGCCCTGTGATGGACCGGCGATCCGTCCAGGTTGTACCCCACCTCTCGCCTGATAGGCTCCACCCCCCCCCCCCCCCCGCAACCCTTAACAGGATAAGTGGTAGAAAATGGATGGATGGGTGGGGTTTGTATTCTGACTGGATTTAGAGAGTTTCAACAGCCAGTACATGATTTCAGATTTTCTTGTTTTGTACTTCAAGATGGAAACAGAAAAAAAAAACCTACATGACATGGCAAAAGCTTTGTAACGCAGAAAACATGACAGATACGATTTCCGCTAAAATCTTTTGGCCAAACTGAACATTTTCCAAACTGAAAAACAAGTCAGAAAAGTGAAAGAATTTAAAGCAAGATTACAAAAACATTAAGGACCATGATAACAGCCATGGCTCGGACCAGAGGACAAGCAAGTGGTTTCAGCGGCTTGACCATTGGCTAGCCTCAGCAGCAAAGAATTCAACCATGGCATTGCTTGAATCCATGTGCGAGGAGACAGAAATGGACCAACACTCAAATGAAGGTAAATTATATATGAGCCACGTTAAGCCTGTTAAGTGCTGTGAATCTGTAATTTGATGCTATTGTTTGCCCAGCCAAAAGCTAATGGTAGCTGTATGCTAATGCTAACCACTAGGTATCTGTAACTGTTAACAGTGTACAACCTTGTTGTCCAAAAAAGTTTGCAAATCAGTCGTACAGGATCCCAATGTTCATTTCATTGCAATGAACCAAATCCTGCATGATGTTTGTTCTATGGCCTTTTCATGTGCTTCCAACTCTTTCGATCCACAGTCTTCAAGGTAAATAATTGCAAAGGTACAAAATGCGATATTGGTGGCTTGTGATGTGTGCTGCATATTCAAAGTGTGGTGTGATATTCATTGTGGTGTTTTTGATGTTACTTACTTAGAAGAGAAGGGAAGGAAACGGCAGCTTTCTGGATGCGCCGAGGGAGATGGACGAGGCAAAGCGGGCTGTCCGGGAAAAGGGGTGTGATCAGCAGGACAACCCCATGCAGCTCTTGCTTGAGGGTCAGGCAGATGACATGGAGCTCAGAAGACAGGAGCTGGCCTTCTTCCAGGCAGGGGAGACCAGACACCTTCCAGCGGGACTTTTACTGCCCCAACATTGTACTAAAAAACAATTTGTTAGTATTTTGCACAAAAAGGTTTTTTTTATATTTTGTTTAATAAATGTTTTTTTTCTTAAATGGCTATTCTTGCATTGTTTGGGTAGGATGTGATATCAAGCATTAGATTAGGGCTATTATGCTAATTACCCTATGATACTACGTAGGAAATATTGGCTTGGAGTTTCTGTGCAGATATTTTGTGCATATAAAATATTGCTTGCGAGATTTAAAATCCTTCTCTGTTTCCTTTCCCACAGAGCACGCACTTAGGATTTAGAAAAAATAAGGTGTTTTTGTTTGTCTCTAGTATGGTATGAGGCGGCACGGTGGTGCAGTGGTCAGCAATGTTGCCTCACAGCAAGAAGGTTCCGGGTTCGAGTCCCAGCTCCAGCCTGGGATCTTTCTGTGTGGAGTCTGCATGTTCTCCCTGTTCCTGTGTGGGTTCTCTCTGGTACTCCCGCTTCCTCCCACAGTCCAAAGACATCAAGAGGGGACGAGGCTGATTGATACTCTAAATTGACCGTAGGTGTGACTGTGAGTGTGAATGGTTGTCTGTCTCTGTATGTTGGTCCTGAGACGGACTGGTGACCTGTCCAGGGTGAACCCCGCCTCTTGCCCCATAGCCGCTGGGATAGGCTCCAGCCCCCTGTGACTCTTAATAGGAATAAGCGGAAGAAAATGGATGGATTATGGTATGGAAGACTAAGCCTAAAAAAAACTTTAGACAAAAATGACCTCATAAAATAAGCTATTGAAACTACCACAAGTCATTAAAATGATGCATGCAATTTTGTCCACATGCAACTTTCTGTTCTTTTATCTGTTTTTTAGTTGATTTATTCATTTTTTATACATTTCTATATTTTTTTCCTTTTGAATTTAACTAGACAATAGCAACAATATAAAAACATGGCAAAAACGTTGACACTTTTGCTCAGTAGATTTGTTGATGTCTGAACATGGGTGGAAAGAGGAGGACCTAATTGTAGATCTACCGGTAATTTAATTAGTGATCTGATTTGAGAAACAAAATAGATTTTCCTGCTTTCTGTATGATGCCTTTGAATTCCACTGTGGACAACTGCAACTTCAGATCTCCTGAAACACTACAACATGGAAGTATGCCCAAAACATTAAGCTCCACTTTCAAAACACAGCTCATAGTGCTTCTTGCTTAATATATGAAAATAAACATTACATAAAAATAAACATAGGACCCGTTCATATGATACACATGATTCACATTCATATGTCCCAAAGGGAAAAAAGGGGCTGATCATGTCAAACCTGTCATTGTCTTGAGCACTTTTCAAGTCAGCTGATGCCATGGCCAGGAACATATCTTTATTCAACCAAATTAACTAGTCAAAAAAATCACTGACAAAGAAAGAGAGGCATTAGAAAGGAAGAAAGGATGAAAAAGAGAACTCAGCATATTGGTAGGGTCAAACATACCATTTTCTACATGTGAATGATAGGGAGTGTGGCTGTTTGTCAATTGAAGGTAGAGGGGAAAGTTTAATCTATTTTGCTGTAGTTTTCCCCCAATTTATTTGACTCATAAATAATTTTATTGATATATATATATAAGTATTTGATCCAACTCTCATAATGCTCTAGATCTACTGTACATGTCGGTGGATTTTGTTGAAGAAACACACCCAAATTTGGGATAATTTACCTTTTTTGCCATCCTTCCCAGAGCCAGACAGAAAGATAGATACCATGCTCTCCTCTGTGCTTGTCTGAGGAGATGAGATCCATAGATTATTGGATAAGAATCCTGCCATGTTTCAAAACTAAAAAAAAAATCAAAGGGGGTAAACTTGGCTGAAAGTTTGTCAGGTTGAAAAAAGGTTTTGCAAAGTTGGAAAGATACTTTCGGGCTCAAATAAAGTTTTGATAGGATGAAAAAAAAATCATTCATATCTCTGCAAACATTTCGTGTTTGTGGCATCAGTCGCTTGCTATCAGTGAGGCATGCAAATGCAAGCCATACCCGCAGGCTCATAGCTAAATTAGGTTTTGGTTTCTCCTTACAAGAATTTTGGCATATCTTGTGTTCAGCTGCTGCAAGAGACATCAGAGCTAACAAATTTCTGCATGATTTGCTGATATGGAGCTGATTTCTACAGCAGTGTTGACCACAGCCAGCATGTGGCTGGCAACACAAATGCTGTGATGGTTACCGATGAGGACTCCCTCTTTAGTCATGCTCATCTTGGAAAAAAGCTGCAATGGGAGCCTGGTTAGAATGAATAATGACGTGAAATGATATTCAATTCAGTATGAGTGTAAGCTCACACTGTTTGGGGTGAATCTCAGAAAATCTGTGGTTGTAAATTCAGCTCCGAAAGTAATTGTCTGAAATTAAATCTGCAAGCAGCGTTGAACAGGCCTCGCACACGCTGGGTTGCGACACAGTCAAAGGGCTTCTGTCACAGGCACGTAGATGCTTTCAGAAGACCTGGGCTGACAACTCTGTCTGTACCCATCCCCCACCCTTTCCTCCTTTGCCCTGGGAGTTTGATGATTTAAGAATACTCTTCTTGTGAAATATCCTCACAAATCCCATGACTTTGGCCAAGTAGGAAAGTCGGAAATTCTGTCCCAAATTCCGGGGATACGGGTTAGCGTTGTAGTATAGTAGTAAGATTACATGACAGAGATAAATGTGGTTGTTGACTGTAGAGATAGGTCTCGGAAAGAAGCTGTCTCTGAGTCTGTTTTCCTGGCTTGTGTGACCTGTAGCGCCAGCCCAAGGATAGCAGGTCAAACAGGTGATTGCTGGGACGAACAGAGTTCTTGATGATGCTGACAGCTCTGCTGCGGTAGCAAGAGCTGGCAATGACCTCCAGGCTGGGCAGAGAGCAACCAGTGATTTTCTGGGCTGTGATAACGACCCTCTGCAGCGCTCTCCTGTCTGCTGCAGAGCACCCTGCGTACCACGCTGTGATGCAGTACACCAGGATTCTCTCTATGGTGGCCCTGTAGAAGGTCAGAAGCCTTAGTTTGACATAAATTATATAGACTTACAGACTTAAACTTCGACTTCTCTTTATTGATCCCTTTGGGATGGCTCCCTCAAGGAAATTGAATTTCCAGTAGCAAAAAGAAGATAAACACTCTTACAAAATAAAGAAGATGGACAATAGACTATTAAGTAAACAATAAACTCTTTATACTAAACAATACACTTTTAACTAAGTATATAAAATAAGATTCAAGTAAAATGAAATCAGATAAAAACAAAACGTAAAGAACTGCTTAAGTTAGCAGTTAAAATATTGTGCTTGAATTGTTGATGTTATTGCAGATGAGTGTCCAGAATATCGTTCCTACTGTCCTCTTCCTCTATATTTCCTGTCCCCCTGAAGTGAGGCATTATAGAGCATGCGGGACAAAGGAGTTCTTAAGTCTGTTTGTCCGACATTTGGGGAGGAGCAGCCTTCCACTGATCAGGCTCCTCTGGTTGCTGATGACGGTGTGCAGGGGGTGTCTGACATTGTCAGTAATGTCCAGTGGTTTGTCAAGTGTCCTCCTCTCTGCCACCGTCACCAGTGAGTCCAGCTTCACGCCGACCACAGAGCCGGCCTTGCCTGATCAGTTTATCCAGTCTGGAAGTGTCCTTCTTGGATGTGCTGCCCCCCCAGCACACCACAGTGTAAAAGAGGACACTGGCAACCACAGACTGGTAAAACATTCACAGCAATCTCCTAAGGAAGTACATCCTGCTTTGTGTCTTCCCATACAGGTGTCCGGTGTGTGTTGTCCAATCCAGTTTATTGTCCATCCACAGCCCAAGGTCTTTGTAGGAGACTGTCCAGATATTGCCTTCTCATTGGTTAACATTGTAAGGTGCAATGTGGCTCAGCAACTTTCGGGCTTACAGAATCCAAACTGTTTGAGTTGTTCTAATGTTTTTAACAGTTTTTATTCAGCACGGTGTCATAAGTCACGCATTTAAGTTTGAAGTCGATACCATTAATGCCCTAGGAGGAGATAGTTTTTGTTTAGGGTCCAAAATTGGCACAAAGTCATGCTTTCATGTGCATATTGTGTATTGTACTATTGAGTTTTGGTTTGATGTCTCTATGACATTCCTACTGTCTATGTCGCCCCTTTTTAGATACCTAGGTGGCGCTGTGGAGCATGTTTTGGCACTTTGGAGGTTAATTCTTATATTCTATCAAACTTTTCACCAGACCTGATGTGTGGGCCAAATTTGATGAGTTTTTGAGCATGTATAGAGGGTCAAATTGAGGTCTAAAGTGGTGGAATAATAAAGAATGAAGAAAGAAACGGAATATATACAACAGGTTCTACGTCCCTTTGGGGCTCAGGCCCTAAAAAAAGTTACAAAATAAAGATTCATGCTTTCAAAAGTTTTAACATTTGAAAATACTTTCCCCAGAAAATGATCACCTGTTTTCAGATCGCCATTTGCAAGGTTTCAAACCCATGAAAGCTGCAAACTCATTGTAAAAGCATCCAAATATGTCTCTGTTACAAAGGCATGATAGACATTGTAGATGCTAGAGAGTAGGAACACACAAAGTGGGCTCTAGGCTTGAGAAAACAGGGGTATGAAGGCATTTTAGAGTAAATCCCAAACTGATAACAGAACCCATAACAAACACAAATGTTAATCGATCAATGAGTGCAGCTGAAACGCATCTAAAATTGTCAGGCCAGAGGGAATTTTTGATGATTGCATATGTGGGTGTCATAATAAAACCTACGATTCCAGCCGGCAGGAAAGAGCTCTTCATTTTATCCAACGTGGCTCTTCTTTCACTTACAACCTGTTGTAAATGATTGACTCAATACTTCGATTTTCAACTGTATTAATCATATATGGTTTATATGTTACCATCATATCAATTGTTCTCATGATGTAGATTTGTACATCAAGCAGCTGTGGTGAGTGTTCATACCTGTTAGTTCTTCAGATGTTGATCAGAAATCACTATACATTGGAAATCATCCTAAGTGAAGCTTCACTTGTCTGTCAGTCACAGCTGTATTTTTAACTTTTAACAGGAGAGAATTGGCCAAATATGTCTAATTACCATTCCAGCTGAGCAGACAGTGATTTGTTGCCATTTGTTGTATTTTGCGAGGAAGCCAAACACAGTCATTATTCATGTTCCACTTGATTCAAGTCAGAGCTCAGACAGCCCCTGCATCTATAAAATCGATCAGACTGATTCAAACAAAGGAGGCTGTTCCTGCTGTTTTTTCTAAAGTTCACCTGAAACTTCTGGCTGTAGATGACTGTGTCTGAGCTGCAACACAGCAGTATGGTAGACAGCACTGCTTAGCACACATTCCCTTTACCTCTGTTTAATTCATTTCACAGGCCTGTCGCCTTTGCTTTTATTGGGCTTCAGAGTCCCTCTATGTGCTTCAGGGGGCCACAACCCCCTATGTGTGAGTGGTGATGCTGGCCCCCAGGGGTCACGGGAAGGGGCCCTCTGTTTAAACATAGTTGTGAGCTCTGCCGGCATTGAGCATTCCTCTGCGCACAAGCAGGTGGTAAATTAGGCCGACGGTGACGGATTGCCACCCTGGAGAGAAAGAAATATGTTTTGTTTATTCAATTTTTTTCATTACTGCCGTAGCTACGGAGACGGCAGCCACAAGGGGATTATATTCTCGCCTGACACCCTCCTCTGCACACACATACCCTCCCTCTCCCTGCCACCAGGAGAACAATGAATCAAAGGCCCATGTGTTTACCGATGCTTTGGGATTGTGCTCAAAGGCAGGGCCTCCCTGGCCACCCCTCTGTGCTCACCCAAGGGTGAAAGGTCCCTGATTATTCACTCAGCTGATAACCAGATGGGACAGAGGCCTCAGTGTTGTAATTAAGCAAGCTCTAATTTCATTAGCCCTCACTTGTTGATGGTGTGCAGTGTCAAACCACAGCACTCTGCCTAAAGAAGATAAACCCAGTGGGAAGTCTGGTTGTAAGGGAGGTTGGTTGGCAGACATTGTGTGAGGTTAGAACTACCTTGCTTCTCCCTCTGGTTTTCTCTCTCTCACTATCTGCCTTGCCACACAGTTTCTGCATGCACTGTTTTGTAATTGTTGGACCCTGTACACTCATTCTTCCTTTGGTGTCTATTTAGCTCAAACCAAGTGGCAGGAGGTGTGTGAATTTGTGTGCGTTTCAATACAGAATGATACTTGAGAGAGAGAGAGAGAGTGAGGTAGACACCAACCAAGAGACTGGTCACTGGAACCAAGTCTGAGTTAGTCGCGATGGTTCGTTGAAGGAGGGTGCTATCTTCGCTGGATTCTCACGCTGTGAAGTTGGATGAGGCTCTGGGAGCAGAACCCGGATAGCTCCTGAGGTCAGAACATATTTCGATTCTCCAGGAACATTTTCTGTGGCTGGGAAGACAAACAGTGCCCCCCCCCCGCCCCCCCCCCCCCACGCGCACGAACACACACACACACACACACACACACACACACACACACACACACACACACACACACACACACACACACACACCTTTTATGTGTCTGAATGAAGGAGAGGGCTACAATGAATGGTCAGCCTGTGAGAGCTCACTCGACTCAGCCCAACAAACTTTCTTTCTTCGGAAATTGTGTGCATTTTGCTCACACCATGCACTGACACACATTCAAATGGCCCACTCGTCCAGTTCTCTTCAGTCTTGGCAGTAGTAGAGGACGAGTGATGGACACAGAAAGTGATCATGTTCAGCCAGATTTGCAAAGAAAAAACTTACATTGCTATAAAAATAAGATAACAAAAGGGCCTTTCTTTATTTCAGAGGAATATTGGATATTATTATTGTACAAATATTTTGTCAAGTCTTCAATATCCTCACGATTTAAAGCCCAAAAACAGCTACTCGATGTTCATAAATTGTGATAGTTATAGATATAAGAAGATATGTTGCATATGCAACTGGTTTCTTGAGTTTATTTTAAGTGTTTCCCATCATCTAAACCAATCCTCTCCACATTAGATTCGTTCTCACATATTGTAAGTGAGCCCCCACACACTTCAACGTTAATGGCACATTCCAAGCGAAACCCGCAGTGTAAGGCACTTCATTTCAAGCACAGATTACCTCTGGCGCTGCTGAGCTATTTCCCTCTTGTTCCAATCAAACTGATTAAGAAATGGTGACTGTGTCTGGCAGAGTTTAGTTTCTACAGAGGGAGTTTTTACTGATTTTGTGGTATGAAAATATATAAGTGGTTTGTCAATTGTTACAAGGTTGAATTTGTGTGCAATTATCAATATTCAGATATTCTGACTCCATACAACACTGTCTAGAATACACAGTTAGAGTTTGCAGAGGTGGTATTGGTTGCAGATGTGGCATTTTTCAATAAAGATACACAATACAGCCCCATATCAGCCTCCACTTCCTTAAGACATATTTCTTTGCTCTTCACATGGAAGTCATTGTAGTTGCACTGAAGAGGCTGTAGCACTTGCTGTGATAGTTTTACTACATCAGGTTAACTTATAATGCACTGATAAAGATATAAATCTTTACAGTTTATCCTTGAGTCTCTGTAGACTTTTAGCCAAGTTTGAAGAAACTACAGAGGGGTACTCCTGAGACATCGCATTCATGTGAGGTAACAGTGACTTTGACCTTTGACCATCAAACAATTTTAGTTAATCATTGAGTCCCTGTTAAAGTTAATCTTATGAAATAGGGATGATTGGTTGAAAAGCCATGGGATCAGCTGAAATTGTCAGTAGACCATCTACTGCAAGCAAAGCACTAGAAAGTCCTTTGTCTGACAGAGCTAGTATTAACATTAGCAGCACATTGTGCATTAAGTTGTTAGTTTATTGGTGATTGTTGTACTTCTTGTTGCGGGCTTATAAACAGCAAAATGTCATGTCATCTGAGGAGGGAGAGGAGGTACACAGGAGGACGTTGAATTTATTGTGTTAAAAGGGCATGAAAGTGTTTTGGAACCACTGATATACCGTAGTGTATTAAACTTTTTTCTCATCGCCAGCTGTCCAAGTTCATGTCTTGAAAGGAGACAAGGCAGGAGAGTGGTGGAAGTTCACAGTCAACATCATTTCAGTCTACAAACAAGGTGAGCACCGGATACGCCGTGGGGACCAGCTGCTGTGGGTTCGCGCCAAAGATGTTGCCTGCAAATGCCCCAAGATCAAGCCTGAAAGAAAGTACCTGCTCCTGGGTACAGACGATGATTCCCCTGGGCAGAGTGGTGTGGTGGCAGACAAAGGAAGCCTGCTCATCCCTTGGAAGGACCTGTGGGGCCGCCGTCTGAGGAAGTTTCAACAGCGTGACAAGAGGGGAAAGTGCTAAAAGTAGCTGAAGAGAGAGGGGGAAAGTAACATTTCCACCAGGCGGAATGCAACAGGAGGACAGGCTGATTTTAAATACTGGAAGCATAAACATAGGGAATTAGGAAGGCTGGGGAACAACTGAGTACTGCTGCTCTGAGTGGGAACAAAGAGATAATTTTTTTTTAGGGAACTTTTGAAAAGGAGCTCATTCTACACTTGTTCTGATTCTATTTGTCTCTGCGTGTTTTGTTTTTTTTTACTATGTAATTGCAGAGTTTGCACCTAATGCTACAGATAAGTTACATCACAACTATTTTACCCATGATGCCATTCTATTTTCAAGTGTTCAGCTCCTCATCTGTAGATACCTGTTGCATTTTCAGAGAATCCCTGTGCTATGTTAGCAAATTAATCAAAGACTTTGATTGATTGAGGATTCTACTTGTGTGTGTGTGATAGATACGCTGCTCTTTTAACCTGCCAAACACTCGATAAACTGTTACAACACCTGAAGAAAAAATTGTAAACTGTTCATAACTGTGGTCTCAGAGTGGGAGAGAGCTGGTGCCACGATGCCTGAGAGCTGCCTGCTCATATGTGTGTTACCTCAGCGGTGTTGTTGGAAGAAGACGCCATAATGATCCTGTCCTCATTCTGTACAATGATCATGTTGCTTATTACTTGCCAGTATTTGCTCAGCGCTTATTGATATATCAACAGTATGTTGTAGTTGTGACCTCTGCAATGTAAAGTAACCCCATGTGCATACATAGATAGATGATGCCATAGCATCAACTACATGTAGAGTAGACATGTGAACCATGCACTTATTTTTACTAGTTTGAACATATGAGATATGTTCACATTTTAAAAGGGGCGTGCTAAAGGAGAAAGAAATCTATAATGTACCATGTGTTACAAAATACCTGTAATATCAGTATTACCAATATCAGGCCTCGAGGGACTTATTGATGCGGTTGATATTAAAAACCTTGCTTAAAGTTGCCATATGTACAAATAACTCTGGAAAAGTGTTTATTTTCTGTTCAAGAGCTAAATGTCAGTTGTCCAAAATAGTTCATGGCTGGTTTGTAGAAGAGAGAAATGGTGAAGTTACAAGTGTCGAACCATCACACTTCATCAGAGAGAAACTAAATTATTTTGTTTTACTGTGATACGTCTTGTTGGCATGCAATGGCAATAGAGGGCTGTCAAAACACATTTATTTTGGATTTTTGTGCAAAGCAATTCCTTTGTATGGACCTGCTTGGATTTGAAAGTTAATTTGGAGCAAAGCTGCATCCCGAAATTGTGTATTTTATCTTTCAAGGACTAATAAATAGATGTGAGTGCATAAAGAGCTGGCCACATATATTTATTTTGGAGTAAATGATGACTAATGGCTAACAACAGTCAGGCAACAAAACAATAGCAAAACTAAACTACTAAAACAGAGGGGCTATGGTTTATTTTCAGCTCAAATCAAAGTTCCTGTGGAACACTGAGCATATGGCTGGATAAATAAGATGTGGATTACATGCCACAATGTGCTTGAGTTTGTTTATTGACATTTTTGGACAATTTTGTTGTTGTTTGGCATCTGTTGCCTTCAAGCTGATTATGTGTGGCTGGCTCTTTCTGCTTTCTGATATCACAATAATGGAGCACAAGAGAAAAAAAATCTTCATGTGCTCACGATGTGTGTCAAAGACAAAATACACTTTTAGAGTAAAGTATTGCTTCAAGACTCTCTCGCACCTCCCCCACCACAACATCAACTCCGAGGTCACCAAATGTAAACAGAATCTCACATATAGCTGCTAACAGTGTTCTTACATGAATGAGAGATTATTATCATGATCATTATTATTATAACTTTTATTATTCAGTCAAGAAATTAACAATGTATAAAGAAATAAGAGTGATTAAACTAATGGCTGCGGTGTAACTTAACACATTTTTGTGTTTGCTTTTGCTAAGAAAAAAATTAAAGCAAACTCTTTCACATGAAAGAAGACGCCAATTAGGTGTGTGTCCATCAATTGGTTTATGCATTAGGCTATGCAATACATATTTACATCTGATGATGGTGGTATAAGCCACATTATGCTGGACTTTATCAGAGTAGAGGAAGCGGCCATCTTGGTCTTGAGGATCTACATTCACTTGGGTTTTCATTGCAAGCAATGCATACAAAAACTGAATGTGTGGCTGAAGGTGGTTTCCATCTCCCATTTTAAATATTTACTCCTTTTCAACAAAGGCTAAAAACACATCATGGGAGCATAAAACCTTTTTTTTTTCCAAATGCAGGGAGTTTCAGATATTGTAATTTCTGTAATCCTATTCTAATGCAATACTTTAAAATACACATCAAAATAGGATATTTATTCAAGTTTTTTTCATTTTTGGATGGAAACGTGACCTATGTTACCACATGTTTGGACTTAGTGTTACCAGATAGGAATGTGTTCAAGAATTGTGCCCAGAACTTTTTGAGAAAAATCATCATATATTCAAAACCAAAAGAACAAAGCATACAATTTAAAATTTAACATTTAAACTTAACAACATAACAAACATGAATGGAAAAACCTTACATCACAAAGACGTTGGATCTATGTTTTTCACAAATTAAAATGAGTTACCTAGACTGGTAATAAATACCAATATTAAGTATAACACTATTAATTCATTAGCAAACTATCATAGCGATAATTACTGTACATATAGCAATTCTGTGCCTCATACAGTCTTTACAATCCTCACTTCTGGGGGCAAGGGATGGTGCTAGCAGATTGCAGTTACCCTTTACAAAACCTACAAACAATCCTCATACTACTGTCGCTGTATTTAACACAAATGACTGATAGCTAACAATGATTGTGCTTCATGTAAACGTGTTTTTGTAGACAGTATTCAGTGTTGTGCAGAAAATACCCTGTGGAGTGATGAAATATCACAGATGTTTATTGTACAGCTCGTCACCTCAAAGGAAAGTATTTGAAGACTGGATTCCATTTTCAAGCGTTGTTACTTTTTATTTGTTTGTTTGTATGTTTGTCTGTAAAATATTAACTAGATCAGTCTCCATGTGAACTTAACAAGAGTGTTAAATACTAGGCACTTAATAGATGAAAAGACAAATAAATGAATGTCAGACAACGTTCTCATGTTTACCTGAATGTGTGCACCCAGAGGTTACACACAAGTATATACAATACTTTATGCAGGGCCACATTCAAACATGTACATGTACATACACACACACAGACACACACAGACACACACACACACACACACACACAAGTACCATTCTGTGCATCATACTGTAGATGTATCTGAAAATGTGCACATAAAGTCTCTGCCAGCACATCTGTACTGACACATTTTAACCTGTTTTGCAGGCATTTGTAGGAAGAATTCCTTCAACCATAAATATTATATCTTAATAGATATCTGCTTCTGTTCATACTTTGGCCTGTAAATGTTGTCTAGCATTGCAAATGGTTGTGTAATGTCTTGTAACACTAATATATTATGTTTATCAAGAATGAATATATTTAATGACACATGAAACAATGTGGCTTTTGTTGATTTATGTTTTTGGTCTTTTTTATTTTTATTTTTTACTTTTGCATTGATTGTAGATGGCTGTAATGAAAAGTACTGATAAGTGTTTGGCTATTGAACAGCCTGATAGAAATGACAATTAATTCATTGGTAATAAAGCTGTGTGAAAGAAAAACAATGATGACCACCTGCTGAAAATGCCTTTGAGGTTGTTTTTTTTTCCCTTTCTGCATCTAAAAAGTTTCTCTGGGTAACACTGCAAAAAATACCCAGATAAATAATATACTGTAACATATTTACTCATACTGTTTAATGCACATAAATGTAAATTTATTATTGTTATTATTGAAACATTGAAAAAATAAAAAAACATCTGAAATTGTTAGGTCTACTGATCTAACTATTAAATGGAGACAGTGAGTCCTAAAACCCAGATTTACGTAAGCGCTGCTGAACATAAAGCCCCCTTTTCTCAAAGTCCATGGGCTTTCATTGAATGCCTGAAATAAGGTCTGTGGTTTACATAAGCTTATGATATTGTCTTGTACAGGTGCATCAATAAAAAAAATAGCCATGAATTTAAAAGCTATTTAGCTTTTTTTTTTTAGCAAATGGCAAAAAAAAAGGTTGCCATGGCCATGAATCGTCATCACACCAAAAACAGAGGAAGCGCGAAAGTTACGGTGAGGTTTAAATCATGCATGTCATTTTTTTCATAGCCTAATGTTAGCATTGTACTTCTTAAGTTTATGAAACAGCAGCTGCAGCAGAAAGGGCCCTTGAAGAGCATCATCAAATCCAAAATATCCACCCACTACGTTTTTTTTTTTTAAGTTGTCCTGCTAATAAACAGACAGACCAATGACAGTGATCTCTTTACGCCTTAAGGTAGTAAAAAACAACAACAACAACAACAACACTGTAATGAGTTTTATAGAGCCAAGCAAAAGTTTTGGGATTGTAGCAATAATGAGAGCGCAATCCAGACTTGGTTGTACAGTCACCTTTGGTTTTTTTTGGTACATTAGGCACCTCTTGTAACATTCAGTAGAAGACCTATTGGCCTGGAGAGTACATCATCACCAGCTGCCCCAAATGCCAGCCACCAAATGGAGAATGTATGGATCGAGAATGGAGAAAAAATGATGGGGTTGAATGGCTCAGAGGTAGAGTGAACATCTAGCAACTGAAGGGTCACTGGTTCAATCCTCACTTCCATGTCAAAGTATCTTTGAGCAAGATACTGAGCCCCCAATTGCTCCTGATGGCCCTGCGATGGACTGGTGACCCGTCCAGGGTGAACCCCACCTCTCACCCAATGTCTGCTGGGATAGATTCCAGTCCCCAGTCCTCCAGACCCTCAACAGATAAGCAGTATCGAAAATGGATGGATGGAGGAAATGGAGAAATGTTTGATGGATTTGGGACAGCTTGGGCTGGTTTGCTTGTCTCTTGCTGCAATGTCCAGTGTTTGTTGTTACCAACCATCATCCCAACCTGCCCCCTGATGAAGACTTCCATGTTAGAACAACAATAATCATCACCAATAATGTGATGTTGTTCAACTATGTAAAGCATGTGTCCACTGCAAAAAATAAAAAAACAAACTGATATACATTGGCAATCTGTTTGTGGTACCACCATATCATATCATGATCCCATTATGCACCACCACTACACTATGCTGTGTGGTGCTAAAAGAGCATGGGCACTTAATGTATTTTCTATGAGATTGCCATGGTCAAACTTGAATTATAGTTAGGAAAAGCATTTTGTTCTTGGAGACACTTGCAGGGAGATTGTTGAGTTGTAATTCTGAACATTTTGTTGTTGTTTGTACATGGAGGTCGCAAGCTTGCAGGGGAAAACAACAGGCCAAAGAGTAGGTGAAAGGAAAAATGGGATGAATTAGTTGCTCTAACTGGTTTATGGAATCTGTCATTATGTAGGGAAGCAGCTGATCAGGAGATATTAAACGTACATGTTTACATTTCCTGGCAACTGTCAGAAACAAATGAAGGACAGAGGGCCACCCAGCCACCAAACCACAGTGTGCCACATCAACTACACTATCCCGCCTGGCTGGAGGAGACTTATTTTTTCCTAGGAACATTCTAGCTGTTAACAGAGAGACAATAGCAGCTCTGCAACTAGCGGTTGATTTGTCTCTGTGGAAAGTTCCAAACTGAAGCTGCTGATGGAAACCTGACCCTGCCATTTCATCCACTATGTGTACGATGAATGTTCCACTGATGCCAATGATCATATCTCCGTGTTTATTGTTCCATTTCATCTTCACCCACCCAGATCTCTTTTCAACTCCCCATCACACCAAAATCATGAGAAAAATTTGGTCTTCATGTGAGTTTGTTGGCTTTGATAAGCCAAAGAGAAGTTTTGTGTCTTGCAGGTTCTGGATGTCAGAGGAAGAGAGCAGGGAGCACTGTGGTAAACACCCTGTTAACATCTAAACACACAAAGTAATTTCTCTGGGGCACTGGATCAAGCATTGACCTTGCTGACCCTCAGTTTCTCTACAAGTTGAGGCTGTTTTACAGCCAGTAGTGCCTGTGGCCCTACATTTTTAATGGAAAACACAGCTTAAACTCTCAGCGGTGACTATATAATTGGTTGGCCCCAAAAGAGTATTTTGCAGTGGCATTGCCAGGAGCAATATATCAAAAGCCTGTCCACAAGCCAAGACAGATGGACCCTCATTCTGTGCATGTTCAGAATCTTATCTTTATGTAAAATGCCCGTAGAATAAGTTAAGGGCCTCTACTGATGACAAAACCTCCCAGCAACAACAATAACATCTGTGATTTGGATGAGACTTGTTGGTGATATCACCCATTTAGCAGTTAGCCTCCATTAATAGGAATCAAACATGCAGTGTGGCAACAGCTGGCATGTTTTCATTTATTTATGTGTCATGCCTCACAATCCTTTCTGTCACCCTTAAAACCGCTCAAGGACAATTTACATTTCTGATGTTAAAAAGCTTCTTAAAATTATTTACTTAAGAAAACATTATATTTCAATCAACCAATCAATCAATCAAACTTTATTTATAAAGCGCTTTTCATACATATATGTAACTGGATAACACTCAGTTGGAAGTAAAATCTCTGTATTCTTGCACATCCATTCATATGTTCTCCAGTTGAGGAAAAAACAACTGAGAAAGCACTCCACCGAGAGTTGATACAAAATATAGAAATATGCTACTCTACACTTCTAAAACACCTCTGCTGGTGCTGTGCATTTGTTGGACATGTCAGAGCATCCAAGCTCTAGCTGTGTGCATATCAGGAAAAGTAGAAAGGTACAGGCATAAAAAAACAGAAATATGCCCAAGTCCAAACACAGGACCTCCTTCCTGTATTGACTGTTTTGCTCCATCCCAGACACATCTGACCAATCAAAATATTGAATGCTCTCACATTATGGTCAGAGTTGGCAAACCAGCTCATCAGTGCAACCACTAAATTTGATTTGTACTGACACGTCAAGTCACAGAAAGTGATTTAAACCGAAGTCTAAAGCAGACGCCCAAACAAAAGGCGTGAAACCACCAAGTGACCTCTATTAGTTTACCTTTATCTAGTTTTGACAGTGGTATTTCACCACCCTGTAATTTAGAGGTTTTGGTGATTTTAGCTGTCCTCTCACATTTTTCTATGAGATTGAGTTGTCAGAAGCAATGTATATGGATCAAATCTTAAAGTCCTTTTGAAAAAAGTGGTGAGACAAGAGAATCCCACCCACCCTCACATACAGTATGATAAAGGATTCAACAGAGGTATATTTAATATGACCGATAACAATCCAATAGCAAGTCCTTTCTGTGTAGTAACATAAAATGCAATCCAAATTAACAACTCTCTAATGGCTTTCATTGGGATTCATGAGTATCATAATCAGATTTAGTGTATGGTTCAACTATAATCATTATGCTTTCACTTTTTGTACTTAAATCTTTTTTATTTGGAGTACTTATCCAAGACATCTGGTATTCATTAAAAGCTGCATGGGTCAGTGGCATGTAATAATATGCTACTTGTGGAACAAAGGACATCAACTGATGAGGCGGTCCTCCATTGTGGCGCAGGACGCATTTGTGTTCATACTACAGAAAGAATGTGGCAACATGTGGCCCGGACCATCTCCAAGTGTGGTTCCAGGGATCACGGCCCATTCAGTATTGGCATGACCTTGTGCTCACCTGGTATGAAGGCTGACCACATAAGATCGGATCAGTTATGATTTATATTAATACCAGGTTTGCAAATGGCACTCATCCAGCATCCAATCTGCAGACATGACCAGTTGTTTTGGACCAGCTGGATTTGTACTCATTCTTGTTGGGATACTTCATAAGCATTTGTCATTTTCCATAGTTCCACTTCCTCCACCACTCAGGTAAGATAATACAATGTGCAGTCTACCTTTGGAAGAACTGTGAAATCCAAACAGCGTTTCACTGAGGTTGCTGATCTTGTCATTTTAAAGTATTGTCACCATTACTTTGGAAAAACTTCGAATAAAGTACTGCTTACAAAGACATCAAGGCCAGCAATGTTTATAATTTATTTTTCATACTACATCATTTATAGTCCTGATAATGATCTGTGTACTTGATGATCTGATCTGTGTTGATTACTTAAGATCCAAGTGTGTGATGTTTACTCAGGTATTCGCAGGTCGGCAAACAAAGCAGCACTTTTTGAATGTTCTTTACTGGAATACCCATTTGACACCGTTACATCGGAGGACCAGTTGGAGCTGAAGGGCCTTTGTGACCACCAGCCATGGGATTTTACCACTGTTTGAGATGCTGCTGTGGATTTAATGTGCAGAGGAAAAGCAGCTAACGGCTAGCATCTGAATTGAGCCTCCAACTTTGCACCCCCTTCTGCCTCAGAGGGATCTGACGCGATCACAGCCATATCCAGGCTAGGCAGCAGCCAGCGTCTACATGGCCCAGCAGCAGCCAGCCATCTCCAGGCTATGCAGCCAGGCACCACCAGGCCAAGTCACAGCAAGCTACCTCCAGCAGCCAACCTTCTATCTCCATGACTCATCGTGGGGGTAAAGGGAAGGAAGAGGCAGCCAGTAATAGTAGCATGGATGAAGAGTATGCCTCAATGAGTACAGTACGGGAACTGCTTGACCAGCAAAAGCTGTACTTTAAGGAGATGATGGATCTTCAAGAGAGAAACGGCAAGTCTTTCCTCACAGTAATAATGGACACTACCAACAAGAGAATTTATGGTCTTGTAAAAGATGTTGGGGATTACAAACACAGCATGGAATTTACACAGACAGAGGTGGAGGAGCTGAAGAGTAAAGAAACAGCCCATCTGAGGGCCAGCAAGACCACCAGTGCTCATTTGGATGACCTTCAAGCTCTCATCTCCAAAGTGGACAACATTGAAAATCAGACAAGAAGAAAGAACCTTCTCATCGATGAAATTAAGGATGATAAAACTGAGACCTGGGATGACACTGCGATTAAAGTCAGTCAGAAAGATCACTTTGAGCTGGATGCCAAGCTTATGAACTGAAAAGAGCACACCAAAACTGCACCTTCCAACCAGAGGGGCGACCCAGAACCGTGGTTGTCAAATTCCTTTGGTTCAAAGACAAGATTCAAGTACTTAAAGGAGCCAAGGGTCTGGTCAAAGACACAAACTTCTTCATCTATGAGGACTTCTCTGAGATTGTGTGTGCCAAAAGGAAGAATCTACTGACTAGGATGAAGGAAGAACGACACGAAGGAAGAACGACACAAAGGAATGATTGCCTTCTTGAAATATGATTAGCTGATTGTCCACCCCCCATCCAAGTTTCACAAGCGTGCCAAGCCTGCCTCCAGTGTTTTATCCTCTGTCTCTGAAGAAAATGTGAGTTAAGCTGACAAGCGTTTGAGTGCGCGCTTGTCTGTGTGAGTGTCTGAATCTCAGAAAGGTTCTTCAATCACAGTGTCTGTAACCTTTTATCCTTTCTCTACAGATGAATGTAAATCCTCTGTTATGATGCCATGTGAAGCCCTTTGAGACAAACTGTTGGTGAAAACGGGCTCTACAAATAAAATTGCCTTGCCTTGCCTCTGACTTTACAGATTTGTATGACCCTGATGTCCATTTCTTTCTCAAAGTCAAGTTTGGGGTAAATTCCTGTCAGTATTACAATGACATAGATTTCCATGACCTAATGGATCAAACTGAGAATAGGGAATGTTTTTCCTCTGTTCATGTTAATAGACATAGTATTCTGAAAAATCAATCAATGAAGTCACTATTTGGCTATTTTAAACCATGAATTCTAGGTTGTAGCCCTTACAGAAACATGGCTCACAAAATGAATCAGGATTCTTACAATGTACCACACTATACATCTGTCCACTCTTTAAGAAAGAAGAGAGTGGGAGGAGGTGCATCACTACTGGTTAATAACAAACTACAGTTCAAACTTAGAAATGATCTAGTGCTACCTTCAAAATTGATTGAAATAGAATCTGTATTCATAGAACTTTAATTATGCTCTTTCTTTGAAGGCAAGAATGTAATTATTGGGTGCGCCTGTCGTCCACCTGACACTAAAATCAGTCACTTTAATGATGCTTTTGGTGTGTCACTTTACGTTATTGGCAAAGAGGGGAAATTAAGTTTCATACATGGTGAATTTAATATTAATCTAATGCAGAGCGATAATCATGCCCCAACCAATGACTTTGTTGATCTATGATATGCCTCCTATTTCTACCCAGTTAGTACTAAACCAACAAGAGTGAGTAGTAGTTCAGCCACACTGATTGACAAAATTGTCACCAACTATTTGGTTATGTTATGATATCTATACGTTTCCAAGACTGGGATATTATTTTGTGACATCTCTGATCATTTTCCCATCTTTCATATTACTCTGAATCAGCCTAAAGCAAAACAACATAGGGATACCACCTCAGTAAGTTATCACAGGTACAATGAATTTAAAGGTGCCATAGAGAGGTTGAAGGGGGTATTAATTCTTGTTCTGTGGTGTGGTATGTAACCCCACAAAAAATGATTGGGTCTGTCATGGATCAGAAGCTTCCTAAAAGGCTCTCTGAAACCGCGATGTTACCATGTTGGGTTTAGAATGCCTCGTTTGTCCCTATTGGGGTCGTTTCTGACCTCATCTGGCAACCTCATTATTTATGCAAGTGCATGAGTTGACGCCGATCAGTTGCCGTAGTTTATCTGGCAACCTCATTTAACTGCTACTCAG
The DNA here is from genome assembly GCF_037954235.1 of Aulostomus chinensis. Taxonomy (NCBI): domain Eukaryota; kingdom Metazoa; phylum Chordata; class Actinopteri; order Syngnathiformes; family Aulostomidae; genus Aulostomus; species Aulostomus chinensis. The sequence continues at coordinate 18,900,470 of NC_141337.1, read as the reverse complement.
TGATTGGCTGCCCTCACTGTCACTGAAAAGAAAGTACTCCCACTTTCTCGGCTAACTGTCGCCGGTGCTAAGTGTGACTGCTACTGTCAATTGACAACATTCCATATCATACAACAACATTCGTAAGATAAGATACCAAGTAGCCACGGCCCATTCGCGGGTCCAGCCGTATATGCAGTGGCGGGGTGGCCATCGGGACAACCGGGAGTTTTCCCGGTGGCCTGGCCCCTTGGTAGCCTGCCTGGCTGGCGAGATTCCTTCCCCCTCAAGCCAGGCCAGGCCAGCTAGCGACAGACAGCGCAGATAAAGCAAAGGTCTCAATTCTATCGAGGCCGTTCCTTCAATCAATCTGCTCAGTCAGTGCTGCTGCTGCAGTCTCCAGTTTGTGTCAAGCGAGCGACACGAGAGAGCTGCACTCACTCGGCTCGCTCGCATAATCGTCCCCCCTACGAAATATGTCGAAGGGGCGTGTGTGAAAGGGGTGGGTTCAGTGTGTGTGTGTGTGTGTGTGGGGGGGGGGGGCACTGACTGAACTGTGACGTAACACTTCAGCCAAAATCGCATTGGTCCATTTTCCCGCAGCGATTCAAAAAAGGGGAGATACTTCAAACAGAGGTTATGACACTGCCTCACACTTCGTGTGTGTTCTCCACAACTGGGGGACGTTGAAGAAACACCAAAAACACGAAAACGATGATTTTCATTGTAGGGGACCCTTAATACTAATCACTTCACAGTGATGACTGAATTGGGATGGCATGTACATTCATGAACATGATTCAAACCTGGCATACCAAGCCTTTGTTCGAAATTACAAAAAGATATTTGATTATTGCTTCCCACTTGTAAGTTTAAAACCTAAGACAGCACATGACTCAAAACCCTGGTTCTCCTCAGGACTATTAAAATCCTCCACTAAAAAACATAAATTGTACAAAAAAGTATGTACCCACATGTTCTGAAGTATTAGAGATCATCAATAATCTAAACAACGCTACAGCTGGCCATGATGAAATCACAGCCAAGCTTCTGAAGGAAGTAGCCTCTTCAATCATCATGCCACTGACTCATATTCTTGAGCTTTCTCTGAAAATAGGAGTAGTCCCAAATGATTTGAAACTAGCCAAGGTCCTACACCTCTTCAATGATGGTGACCTTGCAGTTTTTAATAATTATCATCCCATATCAATCCTCACCTGCTTTTCCAAGATCCGAGAGAAGTTGGTCTACTTTAGAGTTCTACCACCTCAATGTGAAGAACATCCTTCACAAGCACCAGTATGGTTTTTGAGGGAAGAACTTGTCTCATATGGCCCTGGTCCAGCTTGTTGAGAAAATTCATGAAACACTGAATGAAAACGAGTTATCAATTGAGATTTTCTTAGATTTATCCAAAGCCTTCAGTTCACTGGATCATAAGATCTTACTATCCAAACTTAATTGTTATTGCTTTCATGATGTTGTCCCAGACTGGTTCAGAGATTATCTACACAACAGAAAGCATTAGGTTTGTATTGAGGGTGAATTCCAGACAAATGGGGATATTTCATGGTCTTCCTCAAGGATCTATCCTTTGGCCTCTTTTGTCTCTTATTTTTATAAATGTTTTTGCTTTACAGTTTGATGATGCTTTACCTAACATATTTACTGATGATACAAACATAATTATGTCACTCTAAGTTCCATCCATCCATCCATTTTCAACCGCTTATCCTGCTAGGGGTCGCAAGGGGGGTGGAGTCTATCCCAGCAGCCTTCGGGCAAGACCATGGACAAGTCACTAGTCCATCACAGGACCAACACATAGAGACAGACAACCATTCACACTCACAGTCACACCTACGGTCAATTTAGAGTATCAATCACCCTCGTCCCCTCTTGATGTCTTTGGACTGTGGGAGGAAGCCAGAGTACCCAGAGAGAACCCACAAAGGAACAGGGAGAACATGGAGACTCACACAGAAAGATCCAGTGGCTGAGCCGAGGCTGAAACCCGGAACCTTCTTGCTGTGAGGTGACAGTGCTGACCACTGCACCACAGTGCCGCCTCTCACACTCTAAGTTCAGTTCCCTTATCAAAAATGGTAATTAAGCCCCTTTCACACTGCACCAAAAACGCGGGTGAATACGAATGTATGGGCACTCTGAAAGGGTCGACTCGGCATTGAAACACACGGGTCAAAGCAATTTGCAAATTTTTGTACCCGCGTTTGCACAGCATTAGGGCACATTCAAGCTTCTACTGTAGCAGACGCGGGTCTGAGCTCCCACTTTGAGGGCTCCGTGCCTGTGTTTTTCTCTCTCATACATCATCGCGCTGATAACGTTGTCATTACACATAAAAGTGCGCCGTGTGTCAAATTGCCGGTGATGTTCAAATAAATAACTGTGTCCCGTACGGTTCCAGAAATCTGCCACCGGATCTCCTCTCCCTCACGGATGATGAGCAGCTCACAGACTTCACGATCTTGCCAGTGCGCTGCCATGATCGATTAAAAAAGCTGTGCATGATTGCTATACAAGTTGGTTATAAACACGGTGGCGCTTGCGCAGTTCACGTTAGGGTTCCCAATTGGTAGGAGTTCCCAAGCATAGATTAATTCACGTAAGATCATAAACATGGAAATTGTCTGAGAAAAAAAAGGAGTGAAACAGAGTCTCGGGGACAGCAACAGGAAGACCGATCTTAATGGCAGAGGCCAAAACTTTATTGAGAGCTGAGTGAGCAACTGTCGCAGCGCAGCCCAGTCCAATTTTATTTATTTATTTATTTATTTCCTGGAGCTTCCACAATGACAGCCAGACAGGCGGCACAGTGACAAAATCAGAATGTGGCAGGAAGGTCGCTTAAAACAAAATTCAAGTTGCCATTACATAGTAAACTTAGCTTTATAACTGAATTTTTCTCAACGTTGACTTTTCCATTTTAAGTACCATCTCCTACCCAAACAGCTTAATAAGACAGACTATCATTGAGATAATTAAAATCGAGCTTGTTTAACCATGTAACTGCTCATTAGCACTGTTATCCAAGTGCCACAACTACATTTTTTTCTAAAAAAAAAAAAAAAAGAATTATTCATTCACATGTGTATCTGTGCTCTTCCCCCTACCTTGTCTAACCATGTGACTGCTAACTAAGTTACAGCACTTTTACCTGGGTACCACATTTTTTCTTTAAAAAAATGTGTGTGTGTGTGTATATATATATGAGAGAGAGAGTTCACATGTGCAGCTGTGTTCTTCCCTCAAATGGTGGTCTGATGTTTCTGTGAGAGGAATCGAAGTGGTGAGTAAATTCTTCATTTTATTTTGTCTACCTGTTTAAAATCTGGAGGTGGAAATTTTTGTCATGTAAATGCAATGATGTAAACTTAAATGACTTTAATCAGATTTAAATTTTGTTAAATGTGTCATAGTTTTTCAAGATGGGTTGTGAGTCTGCCATGCATTCACCAGCACTGGTTTTGTTCATTGAGAACATAGAGCTTGAGATCACATTTATCAAGAAATCCCTCACGTGAAGCTCAGCAAGGTGTCAGGTCAGAAACTCTTTCCTTCACTTGCCAGTGTTGTAGCACGAGTGCAATCTCATCAGAGATAGAGTTGTTTGTCCACCTCAGTCACCATTTGAAAAAATACGAGACTGTGGTACGTGTGTTTAAAAACGGTGATTTTAGCACCAATATCCATGGGACGTTTGGCTCCTACAAAAGCAGAAAACACACTCCTCACTCACTGAAAGACTTTGAAGACGATGTGCTGATGACTTGTGCATGTTCTCCAAATGCTCACTCACTCACTCACTCACTATAATAATTTGGTCCCCATTAATGCTGTTGGAAATACTGCCGCTAATTTCTTCATGTTATGTTCCACAGATAAATGATGAGTTCAAAAGAAGAACTATGGTAAACCTGGGGGCGACTTACATGGCCAAACTTGATCAGTGCACCAAGAAACTAATTGATGTGGTTTCATCAAGAGGAGGAGCTTCAGCAGCAAGGATCAGGCAAATTAAGGACCGACTTCTTGAGGTATGATAAATATTTAGAGTTTGCCTGAATGCTCTATGGGCAGTTCGACATACTGCAGATTAGCCTCATTTGAATACTTTATCCTGACACCCACACTACCCTTGTTTTATATCGCACAACACAATTGAAATGTGGAGAGAAGCAGCCATCCGGTGCCTTGTCGTGTACCTCAGAGAGAAAGACCCGTTCAAAGAGTTTGGGGTCGGTCATATAAGATTGCTCCAGCGCTACTCACTGCCTGTAGATTTTTTTTTTAAATAAAGCTGGCATCATTTTTATCCAGGGTGTATAACACTGAGTAGAACACCCCCATTGCCTGTTTGTATTTTAAAAAGACGAGAACAGAACCCACCCTCTCTTCTCCAGCTGCTTCAGGCGTACGCATCACTACTACATATTTTTGTAACATGGTATTTTGCAACACCATGCTTCATCAACAATAAAATTAGGTGCCAGTACATAATATGAGCCATCAAACGTTTTTCAACTGGAAGGTTAGATTGTTCAATGCTCAGAGTTTCCAGTTACCATGAACACACTGTTGCTCAGAAGCAGCTGGAGAAAAGTGTGTGTTTTTTTTAATGCAAACTATGTACCCTATTTGTGCTGTTAATGAAGTATTATGCTTGTTGTGATCATGATTTGTGGACAACAGAAGCTTTTTTAATCTCAGACTCATGATGTGTTAGACCCTGGGTTAAAATTACGCTGGAATTTCCCTGTAAGTGTTTATAGCACTGTAAAGGAAAACATGAACAAATGGCTGTGGTTTAACCGGTTCTCTTATTTTAAGCAACATAACACAGTCGAGATACAAATTAAACATGAAGATGTACTGTAAGACAAATTTAAGGTCAACTGTAAACCATGAAAGACAATAATTCCTTTTTCTTTTCCTTTAAAAGGAAAACGAAGAGGTCGAGACCAGCCTTGAAAGTCCCATGAATAAAATGGCCATTGTTGGAGACAGGTCTACCCCCTAAAAATGGCAGATCCGTCAGTTTCAGAACACTGACACTATCACATTTCCTTCAGGTGACGTGATTTTTGAAGAGGCAACAAAGAAATAAACTGAGAAGGTTTCTCTGTCAGGCTAGTTAGTATGATGCTGTCCAGGATGTTCAACCTTCATGACAGTTGTGGCAGCGGACAAAAAAAGTGTTGTTTAATAAATATGTACATATTTTAGCCCAAAGAGAATCTTTTTAGTTTGTTTTCAGAATGATTGATGCGGGCTGACTTATTGTGATTCTACTGATGTTACTATGCAGCTTTTAGTCTCTTGCAGTTTGTCTCTTGCCATAACATTTGAAGAGTTGGCTTTTGCTGTTCTGTGTCTATGTAGACTTTGTAGTTTCGATGGCAATTTTGAGCCGGTCACTCTTACACATAGGAATTACAAACTTTTGGCACAGAGGAGCAGTTGAAATGTAAGTTTGTTTTTGCAATGCTCAAGTTCAAAATAAAAATAAGCAGTTAATTGCACAAAAGCAGTGGTTGAACTGTCTTTCTTGAAAGCACAAAAAATATTTTTAAAAAGTGTATATGTATAAGGCTGCACGGTCGTGCAGTGGTCAGCACTGTGGCCTCACAGCAAGAAGGTTCCGGGTTGGAGTCCCGGCTCGGGATCTTTCTGTGTGAGTCTCCATGTTCTCCCTGTTCCTGTGTGGGTTCTCTCTGGTACTCCAGCTTCCTCCCACAGTCCAAAGACATCAAGAGGGGACGAGGCTGATTGATACTCTAAATTGACCGTAGGTGTGACTGTGAGTGTGAATGGTTGTTCGTCTCTATGTGTTGGCCCTGCGATGGACTGGCGACCTGTCCAGGGTGAATCCCGCCTCTCGCCTGTTGACGCAGGGATAGGCTCCAGCCCCCCCGCGACCCCTAATTTGTAGGAATAAGTGGAAGATGACGATGGATATATATGTATATTTTTTAATTACTGCTACTTAAAAGGTTGTGTGCATTATTATTAACTAGGCGACAAATTAAATTATTTTAAAATATCGTAAAGTCAGTGGACTTAACGTATTTTTTTGTGTTACCAACTTAAAAACTCATCTTTATGATAACAGTGACTCAGTAAGCAGTACTTAAAATAAGCTTTGACTGAAGAGCAAAAGCAAATTAGTCCAATGTAATGTTTGTTGGTTCAATGCAATTTCAAATTAAGTTGTCATAACTGAGAAATATTAATGGAAACTGTTGCGTTGATTTTGTTTTTCCATCCATTTTCTTCAGCTTATTCCTGTTAAGGTTCGCGGGGGGGGGGGGGGGGGGGGCTGGAGCCTATCCCAGCAGCCTTCACGCGAGAGGCGGGGTTCACCCTGGACAGGTCGCCAGTTCATCGCAGGGCCAACACATAGAGACAGACAACCATTCACACTCACATTCTGTGTACTGCTTCTAAACTTGATTCCCATCAAGGCCACTGCCGACATTTAAATTGGACAAAATGCCTTGAGTTGATTCATTTAGGAAAAGAGAAGTTTGACTAAACATCATGTTTTAACCAAGAGTGGACAACTACATACTGTATTTTGTTACAAATGTCATTTGAAGGTCATATGCTTGATAAGCCAAGACAGAATTGCAGTTTTCAGGGTTCATGTGATGTGTTCCTGTTCCAGTTCCCTTAATTCCTACAGTTCTTTATTATTGTTACACTCCTCACCTCTGGAACTTTTGGAGGGATTCTAACAGCATATAAAAGATCCCCATTTGAAGAGGATGACCTCAAATTCTCTGCGTCTAATGAGCAGATTCTTTCTCTATTTCCCCTCTTAACAGTAATTTCCTGATAAGTGATCTCACCATGATGTTCCCAGGCCAGCCGATGGAGATCCCTCCAGCATGTCTCGGTTCAGCCCAGAGGCCTCCTCCCGCTAGGGCAAGGCAATTTTATTTGTATGGCCCGTTTTCACAAACAGTTTGTCTCAAAGGGCTTCACATGGCATCATTACAACATCCTCTGCCCTTAGACCCTCACATCGACTGAGGAAAAACTCCATAGAAAACCCTTTTAACAGGGAAAAATCTGAGAAACCTCAGGGTGAGCAACAGAGGAGGGATCCCTCACCCAGGACGGACAGACGTGCAGTAGATGTTGTTACAGACAAGAAAACATTTTACAACACAAATGTGGAAAACATGGAAGTGTTCAGCTAGGACATGTCTGAAAACCTCCCGAGGTAGGCATCCAGGCGCATCCTCACAGGACTCCACAACTGACTCCTTTTGACATGGAGCAGCAGCAGCTCTACTCCAAGTCCCTCCCGAATGTCCAAGCTTTTCACCCTATCTCTAAGGGAGAGCCCAGCCACCCTGTGTAGGAACCTCGTTTCGGTCGCTTGAACCTGCGATCTCATTCTTTGGATCTTTACTGTTTATGACCATAGGTGAGGGTAGGAACCTAGATCGACAGGTAAATTGAGGGCTTCATTTTTTGGCATAGCTCTCTCTTCACCACAACGGACCGGTTTAGCACTTGCATGATTGCAGACATCGCCCCAGTCCACCTGCCAATCTCCCGCTCCATCCATCCTCCTCCATCACCTGTGAACAATATCCTGAGATACTTTAACTCTTCTACCTGAGGCAGGACCTCTGTCCTGACCCGGAGTGGGCAGTCCACCGTTTTCCAGCTGAGGACCATGGTCCCAGACTTGGAGGTGCTGATTCTCATCCCAATTGTTTCACACTCAGCTGCAAACTGCCCCAGCAGGAGCTAGAGGTCGTTGTTTGATGGAGCTAAGAGGACCACGTCATCTACAAAAAGCAGAGACGACATCCTCCCACCACCAAACTCAACAACCTGACAAACGGCTGCCTTGGTGGGGTCCAAATCTCACTGGGAACAAGTCTGACTTAATGCCAGCAATGTGAACCAAGCTCTCACTCCCTCGGTACAGAGACTGAAAGGCCCTTTGCAAGGGGCAATCCTCCCCATACTCATGGAGTACTCCACACACACACACACACACACACACACACACACACACACACACACACACACACAGGACGCCCCTGGGAACATGGTCATAAGCCTTCTCTAAATTCACAAAGCAGATGTGGATTGGTTGAAAAAAAAAACAATGCCCCTTCCAGCACCCTAGTGGGAGTAAATAGCTGATCCAATCTCCTCAATCTGAGATTCAACTATCAACCACGACACTCCAGTACCCTGGCATCGACCTTTCTGGGGAGGCTGAGGAGTGTGACCCCCAATGATTGGAACACACCCTCTGGTCCCCTTTCTTAAAAATGGGGACCACCACCTCAATCTGCCACTCCAGAGGCACTGCTCCCCAATGTCCATGCAATGTTGCAGAGATGAGTCAACCAAGACAGCCCTACAACGTCCAGAGCCTTGAGATAACCAGGGCAGATCTCATCCAACCCGGAGCTCTGCCGCCGCACAGTTGTTTCACTGCCTTGGCGACTTCTGCCTTGGAGATGAAGTCCTCCCCCGGTTCTCTTTCCTCCATTGAATACGTGTTGGTGGGATTGAGGAGTTCCTCAAAGTACTGCACTTTCCAACTATCTCTCAATTTGAAGTCAGCAGCCTCTCCCATCACCACCGTAAACAGTGTGAGCAAGTTGCCGTCTCCCCATCTGAGGTGACAAATGGTTTGCCAGAACCTCTTTGGAGCAGATCGATTGTCTTCCAATCCAGCTTGAGATCAAAGACAGATCAAAGTAAGGACAAAGAAACTGGTTTCTTGAAGCTCACAGAGCACGGAATTTAGACACGTCAGTTACATCAAAAGCCCATATAAAAGAAATCAGCTTCGTCAGTGAAAACATTTCATCCATATCGGCACAACAGTTGTCCACCAGAATCAGTTGTCACCCAGAAAGTCTTCTCTTAGCTGTAAAAACATGTCTTCCTCGGTTCACCACGGTCAGCCCATGACTTGCTGGCTACGCTCCGGGACTTCCACCTACCAGGTGGTGTCCTACCTTGGACAAGGCTCCTTTGGTCTCGTCACCAAATGCATTAAGACAGATGAAAACAGTGACAGAAGACAGAAGACAGTGGCCATCAAAATGATTAAGAATGAGGGATATTTTGCTGGAATGGCCCTTGAAGAGGTAAGAAGGCAACCTGAGGATTCTCAGCATCCACACTTGTGATAGTACTTGGTGATATGAGTCTAGTGCTAACCACTGCACCACTGTGACATTTCAAAATCTTATTCTTATACATTTTCAGATTGCAGCCTTAAAGAAAATTAGCAGCCTGCACTCAGAGAAGAGCAATCTTGTGAAATGGTATGGCCATTTCATCATCGATGGACACATCTGCCTCGAATTTGAGCATCTTGATAAGAGTCTCCAGCAGTTCCTGCATGAGAGACAAAACACACCTCTGCTACTGGAAGAGATACGGCCTCTCGTCTCTCAGGTATCTTCTATCATGTCAAGTTCTGCAAGTAATAGAGTTCAGAAAAAGATTTGTGATTAAATATTTTTGACCTTGTTCTTTAACTTTTCAGATAGCAAATGCTCTTCATCACCTGAGGTCTATTGGAATCATTCATGCAGACCTCAAATTAGATAATATCATGTTGGTCGGTCGGCATGAGCCCTACAGACTCAAGGTCATTGATTTTGGCCTGGCCTTTGAGGTGTCTGCTGCCAAGGTGGGCTCATATATTCAGACCCGGCCATACCGGTGAGTAACTGCAACCCTACTTGATCTCTGAGTTTTGTCTTGGTGGCTGAAGCTTAACTGTTGATGCTCTCTCAGGTCTCCAGAGATCCTGCTGGGAGCTCCGTTCAATGAGGCCATAGACATGTGGTCTCTCGGCTGCACCGCTGCAGGTCTTTACCTTGGTGTCCCTCTATACTACGCAATGAATGAATATGACATGGTGAGTAGCACATCAGGTCTGTTCTGTTTTGAACTCAGATCAAGATTTTATTGAACCTGTCAAGTGTATATTTAGTGCTTTTTAATCTTGACACGTGTGAATAAACTTTTCACGTTCTTTTCACACTCTTTTTTTCATTTATTACATTATTTATGTAAATGAATGAATTGTTTAAAACAGCCTTTCTTTGTGTTGTATCTTTAGTTGAGGTACATCATGTGGACTCAGGGTCAGCTCCCAGAGAACCTTCTGGCTTCTGGAAGCAAGACAGAAAGGTTCTTCCAGAAATCCTCTGACCTTCACACCACCGCCTGGACATTAAAGGTATGGAGCTCTCCAGGAATGCTTGAATCTTACTAATCCACACACTTCTTCCAGTGCTCCATATTTTAACAAACAACATCACTTACTCATAATTCTTCCTGAGAGGTCATAGATGAGGGTTGTTTTCATTGACTGATAGGTTTTTCTAAAGAATGAACCTCTAATTGGCCTGTACTTGGTGCCTAGTTTAGACATGTGGAGTTAAGATCCAACCAGAGGAAGAGAAGGAGGCTCTACACTGACACACATAAAGCACTGGTTTAGTTTTGATTGAGGATTTTGAGAGGATTAAATAAATGTTTTTAGGCGTATGTGTTGACATAACTTTGAACTCTGCCCCCCCCCCCCCCCCCCCCAGTCAAAAGAGCAGATCCAAATAGATGCTGGGATTGTGTCCCAGGAGACCAGGGCAATCTGGTTGAACAGCCTGGATGACCTCCTGCATGTAAGTGACCTCAGTAGAAATGAATCAAGGTGTTACACGCTCAAAAAATCCCAATGATGTTTCTATTTACTCTGAGAGCTGAGTGATCCATCTGAACGCTCTTTTGATTTTTCAGTGCAACAAACAAGTTTTCATCCAGGATGAAGATCAGGCTACAAGGGCAGCAGATACCTTCATGTTCGTGGACATGATGAAAGGACTGCTGCAGCTCGATCCGTCCCAGCGGATGACACCCTGCCAGGCTCAGGAGCACCCCTTTATTAGCATGAGCCACTTGACGGGGTTTCACTCCAGCAGCTCCTAGTAAGTCCAAACTCTGAATTTGATGAACTATTCCTCCCTTCTCTCTGTGATTGTGGATTTATGTGTAATGTGTGGGACATTTATGAATGAGCTCTTGCTACATTTTATCCTGCAAGTTATTTTTAATAAGTTTTGCATTTGCACTGAGTTGATGACGGGAGCAGGCCATACAGGCCATGTAGTAAAGGCAACTGATCCATTTGCTTCATCTGAAAATGATTCATTCAGTATATGTTATATTTTCAAGGCTAATGGATGACTTGATTTTTCTTTCAGTGCAAAGTCCTGCTTCAAAATCATGTCCGTGGCTAACATCAGGACACAGCCAGCTCCACAGCAGTCCCCCCCTAGGACTGCCATCCCAGTCCATGAGGCCTTCTGTCCTTCTCTTGTTAAGAGAAGCCGTCTGGGCCATCCTCCCCACAAGAGTGGACAGAAGAGTGGCAGTCAAGAGAAGAAGAGGAAGCACAGTCCCAATCCACTAAGGACTGCCGATGCTAGAGATCAGCACAGGTAGGCTCACCTGCATCAGTCTTTAAAGACTGAAAGATTAACATTTTTCAATAAAGTCAAACACATCTTGCACACAACAACAACAAAATAATATTTCCTTCCTACATGGCCAGGCGATTCCATCAGCTGGCTCCTCCCCCTGCTAAGAGGCGCAAACTGGACCCTCCTCTCAGCAGTGACCACAGGGGTGAGACCAGGGGGACAAAGCGAGCACGCTCAGAAGATGGGATGAGCGCAGCCCCCCACCCCAACAGAATGAGGACTGCAGAAGCTGGAGATCAGCACAGGTAGGCTCACCTGCATCAGTCTTTAAAGACTCAAAGATTAACATTTTTCAATAAAGTCAAACACATCTTGCACACAACAACAAAATAATATTTCCTCTCTACATGGCCAGGCGATTCCATCAGCTGGCTCCTCCCCCTGCTAAGAGGCGCAAACTGGACCCTCCTCTCAGCAGTGACCACAGGGGTGAGACCAGGGGGACAAAGCGAGCACGCTCAGAAGATGGGATGAGCGCAGCCCCCCACCCCAAAAGAAGGAGGACTGCAGAAGCTGGAGATCAGCACAGGTAGGCTCACCTGCATCAGTCTTTAAAGACTCAGAGATGATACATTTCAGTAAAGTAGAAATACAATTTGTGCCATTAAACATCTTGTTTGACAAATATTTTCTTCCAGGAGGAAGACGCTTAGGTGGGGCCACACCCTCAGCAGAGGCCTGTTTAGGCGGTCCGGTCATAGAAGGAGGAAGAATTATGGTGGAAGCTGGAAATCTCATGCTAGAGTCGCCTGAGAAAACCTGGCACAAGAGGGAGAGAGAGAACAGCAGCTCGGATGGACCTGTTCTTGTTTTATTTACCTGTTCTGATTTTTTTAATCTGTATATTTAAACACAATAATATTGACAACAAAAATATACTCAGCTTGTTTTGTGTCAGTTCATTCGAAAAATAAAGTATGTTGCATTTTCCTCCAAATTTGAAATATCAGTAATTCTTAGCCAGATTTTCAAGATTGATACATGGGTGTGATTTTCACACTGAACATTTTAATATTTGTGTGAATGGCGTTCATTTCTTTCTGTCGTGAGTTGTGAAACCTCTGCTGAGACACAGGAAGCACTCATGACAGCTGGTGCATGAAGCTTTCCTTCAAATTTCAATGAGGTTCTTGAAATGGTGCAGGAAAAAAAGAAACAATGTGGCTGAATCACAGGAGAGTTGGACTGGAAGCCTGAGTGGGAATGTGGTGAGGTAAATGCCCCGAGACAAGTCCTGCTAGCTGCACTGGACAACAGAAAGAGGGGGGCAGGTGGATACGGCCCTCTCCTGGCCTGTGTGGGAGAAGGGCTGGGGCCTGATTGAGTAAAGGCTGGAGGCCTCAACATGGGAGAGACTCAACATGGGCCTGAAAAGAAGCCTGGCAGCTGGGGCATGGCGGGATGTGCCAAAGCCACCACGATGACGTACACAAGAATGAAGGAATGAATGAGCTCCTGGTAATGAATAAATAAGAGTGGATCTGGTTGGTCATCGATCAGGCATCCCTCCCAGGGGTGAAAGTGGCTTAAAAGTCTTGCCGGAAGGGCCCAAAGGGTGTGCATTAAAAAAAGTGCACGCCCAAAGGGCACTCGCCGCCGTTGAAGTTTTGCGGTTTTTAATCGGTTTTGGGTGATTTTTATTCCAGTTTTCGGGTGTCAATTCCCCACACAACTGCAGCCCCATAGCCCCACCCTTCCCGCTCGACCCCTGGAAATGCTTTGAAAACTGCTTTTTACAGTAATTGCCCACTACAGTGCTAACAACAGGGAACAGGCAGACATGCATTCATGAAAAACAGATCATCAATATCAGGCAACCATTTATTTAGCAAAATATCAGTTTACACTTTACAGTGAGTGACACAACACAAAACGTGGAAAATTTCAACAACAATTACTAATTTGATTTTGCCCTCTGTTTCTCTTTCTTCCTCTTTTTTTTGTTCCTTGAAAGCAGAACACCTGTGGTTTTAACCAATCAAAGCTAACAATGCTGGTAACGTGACCCACGTGTCCGTCTGTTAACCAACCAGAAACGCCTCGCATGTGGAGATGCGCTCATGGGCACGACTCCGTGTCAAGGAGGCTTCACACTGAACGCGCAAGGCGCAGGCTGCGCGGGAGAAGTCCATTCATCAATCTCTATGACAACTTCACTCTAAAAAGAAATGTTTAGCCTCGACAAAAAAATAAACAGGCAGCACGGTGGTGCAGTGGTTAGAGCTGTCACCGCACAACAAGGAGTTTCCAGGTTTGAGTCCTGGCTCGGGCGCATAACGCGCATAATCTAATTTCATCCCCTGAACATGCATGAAATTTGCTGAAATTCACCACACTTGTCCAGTCTGGCCACACATTCACTAATAAAAAAAAAAACACCACAAAAGTCAATAGCGCCACCTAGGGAGCCACACAACTAAAAGATAATTTTTTATAGTTTGGAGCGCTATAACTCCTCCCACGAATGTCCCACAAACATGGGGCCAAGACCGTTGGACTCGTCTCATCAAGACGCAAAATTCATACACTCTGACCCCTCACCTGTCTACAACAGAATGTCCACAAATTGGACAAAACTGTCAAAATCAGGACTTTTTTTTACTCCCCCAACAAAATCTATCTCCTCCTAGGCCATTAATGCTATCACTTCCAAACTTTCACACATTACTCTCCCAACTGTGCTGATTAAAACAATAAACAATAAACAATAAATGCCCTGTAGTTTAACCTATTTCAAACACGCGCGTGCACGCAAACACACACACACACACACACACACAACCCTAACCTAAAAAAAGTTACAACTCAGAACATTGGCTAAACAGCAATGCCAGCCCTCTCAAACAAAGAATAACGTTTGATTAACATGCACTATTTCGGGGTGGTTTAACAGTATGTTAGGCAATTCAGTAAATGAGCTGCCAGACAACGTCACCTAACTATTATGCGGGACAGACGAGGCTGGACATAATGTTCATGTTACTTTGCCAGGCAGCTCATTGACTATGGGCTCATCTCATCATTGTAACGTTATTAGACATGAGCAACAATGATAACACGTGAATTCAAATGCACTCACTTTGAATTCTTTGTACAAATCTGGATGTTTGTCTTTTAAATGCTTTGCCAAGTTTGATGTGTTGCTCCCCTTCGCCGTGGTACGGTGACAGCATTTTTTGCATATCGGTTTTTGCGGATCAATAAGTAATCCCTCCTCATCAGCCTTGAATCCAAAGTGTTTCCATTTGCTACTTTTGGCGTTTTTCTTCTCAATTAATTGAGGGGCAGCTGTCGCTGTAGTTGACGACCCAGATGCGTGATCAGCACCGTGGGAGGGTTGCCAGATAATCGCTCATTTACAGCCAAAAAAACAATGCTAAAGAAGCGGCCACATCTGGCTCCTCGGTACCACTGGTAATTCGGGTATTCTAGAAAAGTCAGTACCGTCACATCTTAGTACCGACTTGGTACCAAAGTATCGGCTCTCGTGACAAGCCTCGTCGCTAGGGGGTTGATTGTGCCAGCTCAGTGACAATGTGTACTGATTTGTTTCTGATATTCTTTCATTCAGGATTCTGAGGGCCAAATTGGAGATCTTGACAGTCGGGTGATGAAGATCCTCATCACCAAAGGCGGCACAGCATCTGATCCAGCCAGTGTGACCATCATGATAGAGGGCACAGAGGTCCTGCAGGGGTTGGCTGTACCAAGGGCCTGTGCTTTGCTGATGGGCCTCATCTACGCCCTCAATCTGAGCTACCCACGAGAGCTGAAGTACACTTGTGAGGTATTTCAGAAGTTATTCCTGAAAATAGATGATCAGAAAAGCAGTCCAAAAGTCACATCTCTAAAGCAGAAGCTGCTGGGAAAAGCCTTTGAACCTCATCGCTGAAAATCAAAACATGGACACCTCTCATTTGTGCTGTGATGGACCTGCTGTTCCAGTTCCAAGATTACGTGGTTAAATGTCAATCCAGCTCGCATCTGAGATGGTCGCTGCTCATGTTATTCCAGTCTTTGAGGTTGACTGCCATGTCTGGAGACCTGGAATATTACAGAGTGTATTCTCGTCAGCTGACCCAGAATGTTAAGTGTTTTTGATGGCGCTTGTGAGTAATATTTGCATTTAATTTGGATCCACAGCCATAAAGGCACAGTTCATGAGTTTGCCAAAATTTTGAACCGTCCTTCTCCTTCTGTGAGGTTCACAGGGGTTTGAAGTCACTCAATCAAGAAAGAGGATGTCAATTCAAGTTAACAGATGTGAACAAAATAAACTGTTTGAGTTATGAATTGCGGTTCTTGTTTATTATTTCCCTCAACTTGAGTACAATGACTTGCATATACTCTTATGAGTATGTTTACTTTTTGCATGGACATTTCTGAGTAGAACCCATTGACTAAATAAAGTTAGAACAACTTAAATTTGAATGATAACCTTTTAAAGGAATATTCATGAATTTTAAGTAAGCTCTATTTGGTTTAGCTCTTGGATATATATAAAAATCAGAGTCATTGTACTAGATTTTTTGTTGTACTTGATGAGAAAATTCAGTAGAATATACAGAAAATCAATTAGATTCAACTTAATACAGGTGTTTATTTGTGTAGCTATTTAAGTTGGCCTTGTAGTGCTGGACTAGTACTGATAACTAAAATAACACTGAAGTTAGGGCAACTTAAAAAGATCTATGCAAAAAGTAAACATACCTTTTAAAGTAAACTCAGTACATTCTTTTTAAGAGTGTATGAGATCCACACAAGTATTGATACATGAGGCCCCTGGGTCACTTGGAGGGTCGGTGGACATGGGTCGAAATGCCGAGTCGACCCTTTTAGAGTGCCTTAACACCCGTCTTCACCCATGTTTTTAGTGCAGTGTGAAAGGGGCTTTAGACGCTCACCTGCCTAAAGTTAACTGGCATCCACTGCTCCTTTGTTTACGCAACTTAAAATATGCCCATTTCTGATCTACCAGATATGTATTTTTAAGTTTAATTATGCTGTTAATGCTGCATCCTTACCTATTGTCTTGAATGATATTTTTGTTGCAAATGCCACCATTCACCCAACCAGACAGGCTAAACATGTTCACCAAAGATTTTCCTGGACAACATTAGGTCAGTTCAGTATTGAGTTTAGAGGTCCTTCAACCTGGAATTCGAAACCTCCCATAATTACAAATTGTACGTCTATCTCAGTGCTGAAATGTAGATTTAAACATCTTTTACTTCCATTATTGGTATTATTGATGCTATTTTTGTATTATGTTGATATTTTGTATTGTCATGATATGTTGATACTTATGTATGGAGAGTGTGTGTGTGTGTTCGTGTGTTTGTATGTGTGTGTATATATGTGCATATACTTTGTGTGTATGTATATATATGTGTGTGTATGTATATATATGTGTATGTATGTGTGTATATGTGTATATATGTACATAAACTGTATGTATATATTTGTGTATATATGTACATGTACTTTGTGTGTATGTATATATTTGTGTATATATGTACATAAACTGTGTGTATATATGTGTGTGAATGTGTATTTGTGTGCATGTATGTATAGAGTATATATGTTAATTGTGTATTGAATGTTTTTTATTATTATTTTTTATTATATACTACTATGTCTCTTCTGAGGTGAAGCTTCTTTATAAGCCTTTCAGTTTCGCGTCTCACTCTGAACATGTTTTTAACTTATTGTGTTGTTATGACTTTTTAAATGTGCAAACAAACGTAACTAAACTAAACTATTAACCTCTGATAGTTTGAGAAGTCCATGTCAAATCAGGGAAAGGTAAGTCATGGGTGGTCATACCCAATCACAGCCACACAGCAAAGCAACCCCACAACTGAAACAGGGAGTTATGAATAGCCTCCATTTCAGGGGTTTGAAAACAAAGGAGTATTTTGGATCAGATCTGTGACAGCAAAAGTTGTTTCTTTTTTAAATAATAACCTTATGCATTTAAAAAAAAAAATCATTGTGAATGTAGATGTTTAACTTAACACGCAAGCAGTTGGTGTGGAGCATTTTTCACTCGCCTTTATTTCGCACATGCTCTCATCCTGTGAAAGTCATTGGTTTGCTTCCCAAGGTATTCACAGTCAGGACAGTGCAACATAAAGGAATAGGATATAAAGAGTGACGCTCCCTTGGAAGAAGGAGGTGCTTAAAGAGGTACTTGATATCAGCTCACTGTGTGAGCACCAATCACACACATACATAGGCTCTCACTGGCAAACACACACTACAAAAACACATATATGCGTGCACACACAAATGTATTACACTCTCAGCATCTGACACTAACACCTTTAGAAACCTACCAACCCCCCACCCCTTCAATCACTCATTCACTCTCTCCCACACTCCCTCTCCATCTCACTTCTTTGAATGCACTATGGGTTCAAAAGCTGTATTTCTGGCTTACTAGATCACAACACAAAAGCTCCTCTTATGCATACTGGAGAAACCCACAAGAGAGGCCTCCATCCCATCCTGGATAGGAGAGTGCTCACAGACAGCATTAGTCCTCTTTTTTTTCTCTCATTACCATTTCCATACAGGATTAAGCCACTTGGCTTTTGGATGATGTCTACTATATTTTCCATCCACCACAACTCCTTCCTGCGTTATCGTGGCTTGAGTTAAATGATTAGGAAGACAATCAGCTCATAAACTAGCTCTTTTTAATGTCTATTCACACACACTGCTGTGTCCAGAGTAGGCCAGAGTGGATGGATCTCATTGGAGTCAGTGCCATCAGGAGAGTCCTTCACTTGTCTCACAGAGGCGCCCTGTTTTCCCCGTCTGATGAGGATGCCTAAAGAGAATAGAAGCTATTTTAAGTGTAACTTTAAAAGTTCAAAGCAGACACATCCTTCCATTTACTGTTATTAGCTTTGTGGTTTATTAAAACTTGAAGTGGAAATACACAAATAACATCTCAGGGACAATAGTTACCCCACTCCAGTGCACGATTCAGTTTGACAAGACAAAACATAACTTTAGTAAAGTGTGATTGATTTCTGAAGACCCAAATAATGGAAGAATAAATAAGATTTAAGCAAAACAAAGAATGGAATATGAATAAGTATACAAATATAAGAATAATAATGAAATTACAGAATAGATAAGTAAATTAAACCAGATTGATGTGGTAAGTTTAAATATTTTGATATTTTAAGTATCTCCATAAGCTCTTTGCGTTATACAAAATGCAACAAAAATGAAAAAAAAAACGTAATTGATTGACTCATTGATGGGGTTAATGGTCACACTTATTATTCCAATGATAATTATAATAAACAATTTGAAAAGACAGAAAACTAATCATGGAAAGGCTACAATAAGAGAATGAATAAAATTACATTACAAAACCAGATTAAATCTGGAAGGTTTAGTTGTTTGGACATGTTGCCAAAGTACAATAAATAACGTATTTTGAAGAGCATTGAATGATGTGAATGCATAACATTAAATTTCAAATTAAACAAAAATGGATAATGTAACCGAGTTTGTGGAAATCTTTCCCTCCTCTTTTATCAGCTGCACTGCACTGCCTGGTGTCCCCTTCAACCCTTCACTCTCCTCTACCCCTTTTCTCTCCTCCTTCTTTACTCCCTTCCAATTTGAATACATTCATAACTGAGATACTTGTGGACGAAACAAAGTCCGGAGTGACTTCAGGGTCTGGGATCTTCAAATAAACCCTGCCTGGGTGTCATGGGGACCAGGAAGTGGAATTAACTGCTATATTAGCTGACCTTCACTCGTTGTTTGTCCCAACCTGCCTGGCTGGGCCCCGGGCTGGCCCGTAACCACGGTCTCCGGGCCCAACACCGTGGGCATTTCCCTCAACAGCAAAACACGAACACACACACTCACACACGCACACACACGCGTGCACACACACACACAGTCACACATACACACACAGGCCTCTGGGTTTTACTGAGCAAACAAACGAGCCCTGCCAAACACTCTTCACTCCCACATTTCACAATCACTTTTTGTATTGCCATTTTTCCCTCTTTGCTCTTGCCCATCCATGGAGCACTGAGAAGCTACCAGACAGTTCTGGGTCGAGTGTGACACAAAGAATGTAGGAAAACAGAGCACTGACCTTTTGTGGTTTAGTGTTAGCAAATACGGTAGACCTAAATCACAATTTCTTGGCAATCACATCCTCCGCAATTTTTTTCCAGTAGTCATGCTTCAATCCCCTTAATGCTTAATGACATTAAAGAAAGATTTCTCATACACTGAGATTGTATAAAACATGAATCGAAGTTATTTAACTCTGCTTTCTTCATTATGTATGACATGCCATCACCCTGATAGTAACATGAAAGCAAAGTAAAAGGGAAATGATCCAGTGTTGTTAATAAGTCCAGGTCCTGTTGCTCAGATTGATACAGGAAGATGTCAAATAGTGAGGAAATAGATCTGTTGTATAAACACCAGTGAAGAGCAACAAGAGAGAAACACACTTTTCCTGTAAGGCCATGATGTTTCTGTATATCCTAACCAAAAAAGAGGCGCCGGGTAGTGTATAAATTGCTCTCAGATGACACATGTATGTTAGAAATAAATTAAAGTGTGGCCGGCATGGCTCAGGGGTAGAGATGCCGTCTAGCAACCGAAGGGGCGCTGGTTAGATCCTTGTCTCTGGTGACCATATAGAAGTGTCCTTGAGCAAGATACTGGACCCATAATTGCTCCCGATGAGTAGGTTGGCGCCTTGCATGGCAGCCTTCAGCATCAGTGTGTTTGTGTGTGTGTGTGTGAATGGGTGAATGAGACAACACTGTAAAGCGCTTTGAGTGCCGCTAAGGTAGAAAAGCGCTCTATAAAATTGAGTCCATTTAAAGTAAAATACAAATGTAACAGAACATTCCTCAGGTTTACATCATTCCTCGCAGGGTCCTAAAAAAGTATGTAAACTATCAGACAGCAAGTATCGTGCTCTGGATTAAAGAAAATGTATGGAAATAGCCCTATTTTTTTAGGACGGATGATTTGGTCCGGGGGCTGCACGGTGGTGCAGTGGTTAGCACTGTGGCCTCACAGCAAGAAGGTTCCGGGTTCGAGTCCCAGCTCAGGCACGGGATCTTTCTGTGTGAGTCTCCATGTTCTCCCTGTTCCTGTGTGGGTTCTCTCTGGTACTCCAGCTTCCTCCCACAGTCCAAAGACATCAAGAGGGGACGAGGCTGATTGATACTCTAAATTGACTGTAGGTGTGACTGTGAGTGTGAATGGTTGTCTGTCTCTATGTGTTGGTCCTGTGATGGACTGGTGACCTGTCCAGGGTGAACCCCGCCTCTCGCCTGTTGACGCTGGGATAGGCTCCAGCCCCCCCGTGACCCTTAATGTGTAGGAATAAGCGGAAGATGACGATGGATGGATGGATGGATTTGGTCCGTGTGTGTGTGTGTGTGTGTGTGTGTGTGTGTATTACATACATACCTGGTATGTGTGTGCCCACCATGCACAGTAAGAGGGAAGAGCAGATAAACCAAGAGGATTACACAATATATATTCATCATTATGTTTTGTGCCTGTCGGCCTGTGTGAGACGTACAAAAAACTGCAGTGGCTAGCGTCCATGCTGCGTGTGTGGTTTCCTAATTTAGCTGATAACAGTTCAGATACTGTGAAAATATGACTTGCTGTGGATGAAATAGGGTATGACTAAAAATAGTAGAGTGGAGCCCAGGTACCACATTTTCTCGAAGGACTGCTGTGTCAGTTGCATTGTGTGTGCGGTTAAGCTGATGGCTGTCTATTTCATGTCCAGGTGTGTGTGTGTGTGTGTGTGTGTGTGTGTGTGTGTGTGTGTGTGTGTGTGTGTGTGTGTGTGTATTCACATAGGGTGGTGGGATTCAATCTTCTCATGGCATCAAAGTGGGACAGCCATCAAATGCCCAGCATCAGGGATCAAATGTGTCTCGTCATAGTAATCATGGCAGGAGGTGGGTTAGGTCAGAGTGACAGCCACAAGGAAATCCATTTATACCTGGCCATCTCTCTCTCTCTCTCTCTCTCTCTCTCTCTCTCTCTCTCTCTCAGAAGGAAGAAGGAAAACCTGCATACACATGGCTCTCCATGGCACATGGTTCCCGACTCCTGCTCTAAATTAACCATAGGTGTGACTGAGTGTGAATGGTTGTTTGTCTCTATGTGTTGGCCCTGCGCTGGACTGGTGACCTGTCCAGGGTGAACCCCGCCTCTCACCCGAAAGCCACTGGGATAGGCTCCAGCTTTCAGTGGCTTCCAAACATATTGACCCAGGAATTACCATCAAAATATAAAATAGCTACGCTTGTTTGTTAACAGGATAAAAAATGACCACCAACTTTCAAGCCATTGAAGCAAATATCTGTGTTTTGTCAACCCAGAAAAGTTTTTCTTTTGTTTGCTGGACTCCCGAAATTCTTAAATGCTCACATTATTGACCGGTTTCTTTGCACTGTCATTGACAAACTACGCACGTCAGGGCCAGATAAAGCTGTGTGTGACCAGGTGAACTCTCAGCTGCACCTCTGGCGCTGAGGGAGGAGAAGCTAACCATTGCTGAGAACGGTAGTTCAAACCATCACAACTGTGTGCAGCTCAGACTCCCACGGTGACTGTCAAAACAATATTTTCGAATGAATGGTGGTTCAATGCACCTGAGCCACAATCAAGCTTGCTGCTTTGCACATAGAGCTATTATTCCTCCAGTTTGAAAAACACTAATGTTAAAGCATTGACTGCCACACACTCATTACATCTCCTCATACAGCATGCATATTGTTTAAGTCAACAAACCCCCCGACCCAGTGTCATGTCAAAACGTAAAAAGGCTCCGTTTGTCCACAGGTCAAAATGTATTAGTTCTACGATGAAGGCCTAAAAATTGTGAAATGTGTACGTTTTTTTCCCTATTCTTTTCTATTGGAGCGCTGGTAGGTCATGTGACTCTTTAATACGGGCCTCTCAAAACAAAAACATGACGGCCTGATGGTACATGATAAACATGATGGTAATTCCTGGGTCAATATGTTTCATATTATTTTTATTAGTCAACAATCACACAAATATATTATCAACTCAGATAACGACGCAATGTAACGACAAAATACAACAACATGAACGCCATTTAGGTTTCCGTGGTTTTAACCATAACAACTGAAGAAACCGCAGAAATGTCCTGAAAAGGCTTTTTTAAATCAAACCTATCTTGGAATGACGCCCATCCGTAATGGCGTCCTTAGCAACCACCATAACAACAGCAGACACTGTAATGACTTTATTCCGAGAGGTGAAAGATTCATCGTAATAACGAACAAACCAAAGATTATACACAAGAACTGAGCGAAGATTATGGAAACAAAATGTATGTTTCTCTCTAGAAATGTCATCAGAATGCTTTTTAAAATCAAAACTATCTTGGAATAAGGCACTGGTTAGCTCGCTACAGACAAACACGTCACTCCGTTCCCCAGTTCATGTCCTTAATGAGCAGCTGGTCCAACCCCCCCCCCCCCCCCAAAGAAAAAGTTAATTTGAAAGCAATTTAAGATGTTTTTCACACACTTGTCTGTCTCCAATGATGAGAATTCTTTATCTACCACATAAAGTCCATGATATATAAATTCAATATAATGCAAATTAACTGATGATGTCATCTCGCGATGTCTGGCTACTATTGGGACAGCCAAGAGCTGCTTTTTGGGATTTGGAATCGATTGTTCTCACCGCATGAATGCATTTTAGCCAAAGGTTTGTCAAAATCATTGCATTGAATGTTCATAGCAAAATTAGCATCCAGTGAACAGCTGTTATCAGAATAAATACTTGTGGTTTTTATTGGCATAACTTTCAGCTTGCATGTAAAAAGAGGGTCACAGTCAATTTAAATCCAGAAGTCAGTTTTTATTTCAAATAAATTAGACAATTGCACATGAAAGGAAAATGGTTTAAAAAAAAAACATTCTCCACTCTAAAGCTTCTTAAAGGTCATTTTAAGGTTCAAGGGTGGTGGTGAGGAGGACACCCTGATCCTCCCTGTCATGGCTGCCATGATGTTTTCTTGTGGTGCTGTGGTTCTTCTGATGAAGGGTGGCATGTTTGCTGTCTCAGGCTCCACCAAATATCTTTTTTAGGATGCCAAAATATGGCCTCTTCAGGACTCCATCTTCCCTGGCATTGGTGACACAAAGGTTTCGTCCTGTGCCGATCACTTCAAGTAGAGGACCCCGTCGTCCTTCTACCGAATGGTGGGACGATGTACCTGGCGGAGGACGCAGGGACCCTTCGTCACATCAGTGCCTCAATTCTTTAGAAAGGGGAACAGCCCAGGCTTTTGTGTTTGGCTCTGTGCTTCCTGCACAGAGCATCGGGATCTATCCTTCAAAACATGTAGCAAATTCTCTGGTAGTGTTAGAGTTCAGGGGCAGGGGTCGGCCTCCAGATCTTAGCCTGCCTGGCACCGCAGTTCACGCACGCCTTGCAAAATAATTATTCTGCAGTGAAATAATGTTGCTTGGGGCAGGGGATGGCTCCCACATCCTGTCCATCACCCTATCGCTGGCACCATAGTACCCAAGGTACTTCCTACCAAGCTTGGTGAAGTAGTTGTCTTCAACATCAGCACTGGTGCTTGGGGCAGGGGTCGGCCTCCAGACCCTTCTCTCCCTGGCACGGCAGTTGATGGTGCGGCGATGCACCTGGCAGAGGAAGCTGTGACCCTTCGTCACATCAGTGCCGCAATTCTTGACGTAAGGTACAGCCCGAGCTCTTCTGTAATGTTTGGCTCTGTGCTTCCTGCACAGAGCATCGGGATCGATCTTTGAGAACATCTGGCAAATTCTCCTGTGGTAGGAGAATTCAGGGGCAGGTGTCGGCCTCCAGATCCTTCTCTCCCTGGCACGGCTGTTCATGGTGCGGCGATGCACCTGGCAGAGGAAGCTGTGACCCTGTGTCACATCAGTGCCGCAATTCTTTATGTAAGGAACAGCACGAGCTCTTGTATAATGCTTGGCTCTGTGCTTCCTGCACAGAGCATCGGGATCAGTCTTTGAGAACATCTGGCAAATTCTCCTGTGGTAGGAGAATTCAGGGGCAGGTGTTGGGCTCCAGATCTTAGCCTGCCTGGTGCAGCAGTTCACTCCATAATTATTTTGCCTTGCAGCATTGGTGCTCGGGGCAGGAGTTGGTCTCCAGACAATGTCCTCCATGGCACCGTAGTTGCTGCTATGCTGGGCGGCGGATGGCTCCCAGATCATGTCCATAACCTCATTGCTTGCGCTGTAGTATCTTTGGAGCTGGGACTGGACCAGATACATCACAAAGGAGCTCATAATGGGGCTTCAAAAGTCTCTGCTGGTGCTGAATTGTCTTCCACTTGCTCTCAGTTTTGTCTGGTCCCAACTTGCTGTCACGTTACTAGTTGTGTTCTTTCTTTCTATATATGTGTTCTCTCACCACTTCTACATTCAGTCATGTCTTCTGCTGTCATGTCAAGATGACAGTCACAAGCCAGAATGTCTTTCTGTGATCTCGTGGACTGAGACTTAGCAGGCTGTGTTCTCGTGAGGGTCAGAATCCAACCTTCATCTTGAGTTGAGAATTACAACGCTCCCATTTTATGTGCGCATTTTTATAAAGTCCAGGCCAAGAAAAGCCATCTTTTTTTGTAATTAAATTTGTAATGATGCTGTCTTGTGATGATGGTAAATATCTTGTTGTGATGGTGGATGAATTCTTCTGGCTGTTCAACATGTTCAAGTTCATTATCCCTACATGCCAAAATATATTTTATGAGGACTATAATTTTCTGGCCTCAATCAGAATGTGTGCATTTTGTTTTCATCAACATTTTTTCTCAGCCCTGTAAATTTTGAAAACTATGTGGGGAACTCGTTAAACTAGTAAAGTATGCATTTCTGTGTGCAAACTAGTGAGGGGCGTGGGTGCATGTCAGGACATTTGGCCACCAACACAGAATCCACACTTTAGTCATGTGATGAGATGGCTACTCTGCTCATGATGTTAACGGACAAAATGCGAATTGAAAGAGGAACACAAATGTGTTTATGAACAAAACCCATGTCTTCAGTAGACTTTGATCCAACATTTGAAGGTCACAGGGAAACTCATTTGCCTCTCGTGCTGCCAGTTCAACCCACTTTGGCAGATGACCCACTCATTCACCTCAGTTTCAACTTTGTTTTGAATATCCCATTGTGGATGCATAGGAATGTGGACAAAATGTCCTTTCTCAGAAGAGGGATTCGAATTCACACCTCCAGGAGAGACTGGGGGCACCAATTTATCACTTAATTACCGCTTCAGCAAACCTGCCACATAACAACCCAGTCTCATGTCAAAACGTGAAAAGGTTTGTCCACAGGTCAAAACGTATCAGTTCTACGATAAAGGCCTAAAAATTGTGAAATGTGTACGTTTTTTCCCCCTATTCTGTTCTATTGGAGCGCTGGTAGGTCATGTGACTCTTTCATGCGGGCCTCTCAAAACAAAAACATGGTGGCCGCTCCTGTCATTTCAGAGGAAAGTGCCTTATTCCAAGATAGTTTTGATTTAATAAAGCATTCTGGTGACATTTCTGTTTCTGTTAATTAATTGGTAAATTCCTTGGTAAAATAAGTATTTGGTCACCCACAAAAAAGCAAGATTTCTGGCTTTCAAACCCTGTAACTTCTTCTTTAAGAGGCTCCTCTGTCCTCCACTCGTTACCTGTATTAATGGCACCTGTTTGAACTCGTTATCAGTATAAGACACCTGTCCACAACCTCAAACAGTCTCACTCCAAACTCCTATTTGGCCAAGACCACAAAGCTGTCAAAGGACACCCTGCTGGGAAGACTAAATCTGCAGTAGGTAAGCAGCTTGGTGTGAAGAAATCAACTGTGGGAGCAAGTATTAGAAAATGGAAGATATACAAGACCACTGATAACCTCATCATTCTGGGGCTCCACACAAGATCTCAGCCCGTGGGGTCAAAATGATCACAAGAACGGTGCGCAAAAATCCCAGAACCACACGGGGACCTAGTGAATGACCTGCAGAGAGCTGGGACCGAGTAACAAAGGCTACATCAGTGACACGCTACGCTGCCAGGGACTCAAATCCAGCAGTGCCAGACGTGTGGCCCTGCTTAAGCCAGTACATGTCCAGGCTGTCTGAAGTTGGCTAAAGAGCATTTGGATGATCCAGTATGGGGTGCTGTTTGTAAAGCAGCCCACTGTTAAAAAAACAAACAGTATTTTGTCACATTTAGCTTAAAGAAGTCATTTTCCCCCCACAATTACAACATTTGTAAAGTTAGAAAAATCTTACATTGATAAATCTAAATGTTCCGTGTGAAATTAAATATTTAGCGAACATGCAAATTCATACCGCCGAAAACCGGAAGTACCAAAATAAAAGGTCGAGAAGGTTGGATTGTTAATTCTACGATCGAAAAAAACTGATTAAAAACAATGGGGGGGGGGCGTTAGGTTGACATTATCACGATAACTACCTAAAATAACAAAGGTGTTGGCAGGAATTTCATTTGAAAAGACTGAGTCCCCCTCTCCATGTGGCGAGGGATACTGTGTATGCTGTACTGACTACAGCCAGCCACCAGGGGGCTCAGTTTGGCTGAATGGCACACTGCACCTGTGCACTCCACTGTGTTGCTCGCGCTCCCGCGCTACACGAAGGGACATTGAAAACTTGAGTCTTTCAAATGAAATTTCTGCCAACACGTTTTTGTTGTGTTAGGTAGTTATTATCGTAAGTCCTCCCTCAAAAAAATGGTTTTAATCCGTTTTTTTCGATCTCAGAATTAACAATCCAACCTTCTCGAGCTTTTATTTTGGTACTTCCGGTTTTCGACAGTGTGAGTTTGCATGTTAGCTAAATATTTAATTTCGCACGGAACATTTTTCTAAGTTTGTAAATGTGGAAGAAATGACTTCCAAAAATTCACATCACTTTTGAAAATGTTTTTAAGCTAAATGTGTCAAAGTCTGACTGTTTTTTGTCTTTTTTTTTTTTTTTTTTTGCAATGGGCCGCTTTACAAATGGCACCCCATAATCCAGAAGGGGATTGGGAGAATGTCAGATGAAACTTTTTGGTAAAAACTCAACTTGTGATGTTTGGAGAATAAAGAATGCAGAGTTGCATCCAAAGAACACCATACCTACTGTGAAGCATGGGGGTGCAACATCATGCTTTGGGGCTGTTCTTCTGAAAAGGGACCAGGACGACTGATCTGTGTCAAGGATGAATGGGGCCATGTATTGTGAGATTTTGAGTGAAACTCCTTCCATCAGCAAGGGCACTGAAGATGGAATGTGGCTTTCAGCATGACAATGATCCCAAACACACCACCTGGGCATCAAAGGAGTAGCTTCGTAGGAAGCATTTCAAGGTCCTGGAGTGGCCTAGCCAGTCTCCAGATCTCAACCCCATGAAACCCTTGGCAGGAGTTGAAAGTCTGTTGCCCAGCGACAGCCCCAAAACATCTGCTCTAGAGATCTGTATGGAGGAATAGGCCCAATATACCAGCAACAGTGTGTGAAAACCTTGTGAGGACTTACAGAAAACATTTGACGTCCGTCATTGCCAACAAAGGGTACATGAAGTACTGAGATGAACTTTTGCAATTGAGAAAATACTTATTTTCTACCATAATTTGCAAATTCTTTAAAAAAATCAATGATTTTCTGAATCCCCCCCCTCCCCCCTATTTTGTCTCTCAGTTGAGGTATGTATGGTAGGTACCTATGATGAAAATCACAGATCTCATACAGTAGGGCAAAAATGTCACCAGCCACCAATTGTGCAAGTTCTCCCACTTCAAAGATAAGTTTGTCCTGACTGTTATAACCACATCTGCTGAGAAGAGGGTGTAATTGTCCAGCTGTTTTCCTGAGTACATATCTTGCATAACTTGATGAAGAAACTATTCTGAAGCAATGGACAGCCATTCAGTCGTCCTGAACCAGGAAGCGTCCGTATCCTCTGCACCCTTGTCTGTATCTCCCATGACCGCTAGTGGCTCCTCTCTGACTCTAAAAGTACTCTGAACAGTGGGGTTGTAAGGTAAGGCCCTGCACGAGTTGGCTTTTGCTAAGGTTCCCTTGAGTTCAGCCCCACAATCAAACAACACGTACAAGTTGCCCTTCCTTGGATCATGTTGGTTGGGAATAAATGAGATCTTTCCATGATCGAGCTGATGCTGGGAGAACTTTTCAGCATATACCTTTCTAATTGCATCAGCAAAGAAGTTGATATAGTCTTTATGAAATAGTTGGTCTTTCATGAAATTCCTTCGTCCAGGCAGCCTTTAGTTCACAAGTTTTTAGGAAGGGTGAGCTTGTCCTTCTTACAGGGCATTTTCAGGTTCTAATGTCTATCCTAAAGCCGTGTAGAGGCTCATAATCTCAGAAAATCTGATACCTTCTCTTGACATTCCTTTCTCTTCTGAGCTTTTATTGAAGGGATTATTGTAATGGTGGTTCAGCATCTCTTCAAGTAACAAATGAAAATCCCATTGACAACAAATCAGAGGAAGCCCCGCTTTAGGACTACATGTAGAGGACCATCCACTACCCAACCTGATATTGTACGACCTACTCATGGACTTCCACACCTCTTGGCAACCTCCCAGGTTTCCACTAACTTTGTGTTTTGAACCAATGAAAAAGTCAGCATTTCCATTTTTTGCTGGAAATATAGACATCAGAGATATGACCGGCTTTGCCAGCAGCTCCTCTGTGGAAAATGTTTGTGGTCACAAGCCTTTTTCTTTGTGTAAGCCCATCTGGGAGGCTGTAAGAAAATATTTTCATGATCAGAGACCCCCTAAATCATTCAGCCAAAGACCTGGGATTGGGTGGAGATGGTCGGGACATTTCCTTCCTATTATCCAGCAAATACCACACTGTCGCAACCTGTATTACAGGGGTCAGTCAGTGTCTAGTCTAGTAATTTTATATTTGGTAGTACCCCATGGACCAAAACTGATCTACAATCAGATTAAGGCAAGGCTGAACTGATGAGACACTGCAGATGAGAATTAGCTGGTCCCAGACCAGCTCTCCAGCGAGTGGATGTTGAGCAGCCAGCGATTAACCTTGGTGTTTTCTTCATAGGAGTCCAGAGAGGTCAGGTGTACAGTCAGTGTCATTACTGGAGTATTCATAACCTCTGATGCTTGCAGCTACTTCTTAACACTGGCAATGGCGTGATGATAGCCCTCTCTCCTGTCGCGCACACTTGCAGCCTCTCTCAGCCCTTGTTGGGCTAAACTCTCCCACGAAGGTGAGCATCAATGATGGAGTTTGAGTTTCTCTTTTAACTTCAGTTTTACTTCGATGTGCATGATCTATTTAATCTAAAACATATTGAAGCAATCTACACTTCAACAGTGGTTAGCTTCAAGGAATTCATGTTTTAAAAGATAACTGAAAAAAAACCCAAAACCCTACAAACTATTTCATGAGCCAAAACATAAAATACACCATTGTTTTCAAAAAAAGCCCCGCTTTAGGACTACATGTAGAGGACCATCCACTACCTTGTAACGAAGAGCCCTTCGTTACGATAGTAATGTATGAAGGTTGCACCGGGGTTGTTTTAACAGTACTGCACAATTAGCACAGCACTTCAATAATGGCACACGCACTTTAAGACCGGCACTTTATTGAGTGTTGCACAGTAAATTACAGAGCGGATCTGCACACGGCTCCCTATCCAGCTTGCGGCATCTTTATTTATTGATTATGTATATTTATTTATTTATATAACCGTTCCTTGGTGGCGGTGGTCCTCAGGCGGGTGTGTCTGCGCCGGTGTCGCTCCACCTATCGGAAGAGAGATGTGACGATGGGGATTTTAGGCGTCGAGCAGCGGGGGGAGGTCTCGGGGTGTCAAAGCCCCGCAGGGTACAGTGCAATAGGGTGCCAGTGTTGGGTTGTGCCACTCACCTTTCTGTTGTGTCCTCAGGTGTCCGTGTTCAAAGAGTCCGGAAGGGTACCGTCACCGGTTAAATGTTCCGGGAGAGAATGGAGGGGGGGGGGGGGGGGGTGTTGCTGCTGGAATCATCTGGGCAAATTTATTATGTTGAGAAGTTAAGCCAATTTTTAATGACCTATAATTATAACTCATTGGTGAATTTTAGACTGGTAATTTCTGTTTTTTTTATGTGGTGTCGGGAGCTAAGAGATTCTGTGGCTAGAGGGAGATCCCTGCTCTTGGTAGGGGCCAGGGGGGAATAGTATTAAGCGGGTATATCAGGCCCAGTTTCCATCTGCTGGGGCTGATGGTTGAACCTCTGGCACATCTGGTTGTACACCTGACTGCCAAGGAATAAAAAGGTTTTCTTGGAAGGAATTGCTGTACTGGACTCTCTGTTCATTCCATGCCACCTCCACCGCAAGGAGGGTCAACTGTTCACAGGCATATTGAACTGAAGCACCTGGGAAGCCTTTCAAGGGATGTACAAGTAAATAAAGGATGCAGAGGGACACAACATTGAAAATGAAGATGCAGTCTGACACATTGTTTCATTGCTGCAACTGATCAAATAACTGCTGTCTGTGGTACCACATGGGCTGGAGCAATAATTTAAAAAAAATAATAGTGCAAAGGAACTCATGGGAAAAAAGAACTGGACAAGTTCATTTTTAGAACTGTGAACTGAGTACAAAATTTTGAATTCCGAACTTTGAACTGAACTAGTTCATTTTAAAATCAGTCAGCTGAACTTTGAACGAGTTCATGTAGAAAATGAACTTTCCCAACACTGTTTGTCTCGATATTTTGCAACCCTTCAGACCCCTCGAGTGACTCTTCTGCAAAAAATCTAGTAGCTACATGTCAAGTAACTTTTTTTTTCGGTGTTATGGGAGACTTTAAGAGACTGTAACATAAAAGCACATATTGTGTTAATAATAAGTTCATTTGTAAGTCTAAACATATTTAAGATGTTTTTCACACACTTGTCTGTCTCCAATGATGAGAATTCTTTATCTACCACATAAAGTCCATGATATATAAATTCAATATAATGCAAATTAACTGATGATGTCATCTCGCGATGTCTGGCTACTATTGGGACAGCCAAGAGCTGCTTTTGGGGATTTGGAATCGATTGTTCTCACCGCATGAATACATTTTAGCCAAAGGTTTATTGCATTGAATGTTCATAGCAAAATTAGCATCCAGTGAACAGCTGTTATCAGAATAAATACTTGTGGTTTTTATTGGCATAACTTTCAGCTTGCATGTAAAAAGAGGGTCACAGTCAATTTAAATCCAGAAGTCAGTTTTTATTTCAAATAAATTCGACAATTGCACATGAAAGGAAAATGGTTTAAAAAAAAAAACATTCTCCACTCTAAAGCTTCTTAAAGGTCATTTTAAGGTTCAAGGGTGGTGGTGAGGAGGACACCCTGATCCTCCCTGTCATGGCTGCCATGATGTTTTCTTGTGGTGCTGTGGTTCTTCTGATGAAGGGCGGCATGTTTGCTGTCTCAGGCTCCACCAAATATCTTTTTTAGGATGCCAAAATATGGCCTCTTCAGGACTCCATCTTCCCTGGCATTGGTGACACAAAGGTTTCGTCCTGTGCCGATCACTTCAAGTAGAGGACCCCGTCGTCCTTCTACCGAATGGTGGGACGATGTACCTGGCAGAGGACGCAGGGACCCTTCGTCACATCAGTGCCTCAATTCTTTAGAAAGGGGAACAGCCCAGGCTTTTGTGTTTGGCTCTGTGCTTCCTGCACAGAGCATCGGGATCTATCCTTCAAAACATGTAGCAAATTCTCTGGTAGTATTAGAGTTCAGGGGCAGGGGTCGGCCTCCAGATCTTAGCCTGCCTGGCACCGCAGTTCACGCACGCCTTGCAAAATAATTATTCTGCAGTGAAATAATGTTGCTTGGTGCAGGGGATGGCTCCCACATCCTGTCCATCACCCTATCGCTGGCACCATAGTACCCAAGGTACTTCCTACCAAGCTTGGTGAAGTAGTTGTCTTCAACATCAGCACTGGTGCTTGGGGCAGGGGTCGGCCTCCAGACCCTTCTCTCCCTGGCACGGCAGTTGATGGTGCGGCGATGCACCTGGCAGAGGAAGCTGTGACCCTTCGTCACATCAGTGCCGCAATTCTTGACGTAAGGTACAGCCCGAGCTCTTCTGTAATGTTTGGCTCTGTGCTTCCTGCACAGAGCATCGGGATCGATCTTTGAGAACATCTGGCAAATTCTCCTGTGGTAGGAGAATTCAGGGGCAGGTGTCGGCCTCCAGATCCTTCTCTCCCTGGCACGGCTGTTCATGGTGCGGCGATGCACCTGGCAGAGGAAGCTGTGACCCTGTGTCACATCAGTGCCGCAATTCTTTATGTAAGGAACAGCACGAGCTCTTGTATAATGCTTGGCTCTGTGCTTCCTGCACAGAGCATCGGGATCAGTCTTTGAGAACATCTGGCAAATTCTCCTGTGGTAGGAGAATTCAGGGGCAGGTGTTGGGCTCCAGATCTTAGCCTGCCTGGTGCAGCAGTTCACTCCATAATTATTTTGCCTTGCAGCATTGGTGCTCGGGGCAGGAGTTGGTCTCCAGACAATGTCCTCCATGGCACCGTAGTTGCTGCTATGCTGGGCGGCGGATGGCTCCCAGATCATGTCCATAACCTCATTGCTTGCGCTGTAGTATCTTTGGAGCTGGGACTGGACCAGATACATCACAAAGGAGCTCATAATGGGGCTTCAAAAGTCTCTGCTGGTGCTGAATTGTCTTCCACTTGCTCTGTTTTGTCTGGTCCCAACTTGCTCTCACGTTACTAGTTGTGTTCTTTCTTTCTATATATGTGTTCTCTCACCACTTCTACATTCAGTCATGTCTTCTGCTGTCATGTCAAGATGACAGTCACAAGCCAGAATGTCTTTCTGTGATCTCGTGGACTGAGACTTAGCAGGCTGTGTTCTCGTGAGGGTCAGAATCCAACCTTCATCTTGAGTTGAGAATTACAACGCTCCCATTTTATGTGCGCATTTTTATAAAGTCCAGGCCAAGAAAAGCCATCTTTTTTTGTAATTAAATTTGTAATGATGCTGTCTTGTGATGATGGTAAATATCTTGTTGTGATGGTGGATGAATTCTTCTGGCTGTTCAACATGTTCAAGTTCATTATCCCTACATGCCAAAATATATTTTATGAGGAGTATAATTTTCTGGCCTCAATCAGAATGTGTGCATTTTGTTTTCATCAACATTTTTTCTCAGCCCTGTAAATTTTGAAAACTATGTGGGGAACTCGTTAAACTAGTAAAGTATGCATTTCTGTGTGCAAACTAGTGAGGGGCGTGGGTGCATGTCAGGACATTTGGCCACCAACACAGAATCCACACTTTAGTCATGTGATGAGATGGCTACTCTGCTCATGATGTTAACGGACAAAATGCGAATTGAAAGAGGAACACAAATGTGTTTATGAACAAAACCCATGTCTTCAGTAGACTTTGATCCAACGTTTGAAGGTCACAGGGAAACTCATTTGCCTCTCGTGCTGCCAGTTCAACCCACTTTGGCAGATGACCCACTCATTCACCTCAGTTTCAACTTTGTTTTGAATATCCCATTGTGGATGCATAGGAATGTGGACAAAATGTCCTTTCTCAGAAGAGGGATTCGAATTCACACCTCCAGGAGAGACTGGGGGCACCAATTTATCACTTAATTACCGCTTCAGCAAACCTGCCACATAACAACCCAGTCTCATGTCAAAACGTGAAAAGGTTTGTCCACAGTGCAAAACGTATCAGTTCTACGATAAAGATTAACCCAGACATCAGTGTGGTTTGTTCCACTCAATAATAAATCTGTAAATATAGCGTGACATGATGGAACTAAAAGGCCACCTCTGAGTGCATGAGTTAGCCTCTGTGACGGATGTGACGTCAGCAGACCGCGCCATCAGTTTGAATCATTGTTTATATTCTTAATGCTGATTGTTAGATCTATAATGGTTACAAATGTACTTGGTAGGTAAAATAAACATCCAGAAATTAAATGAATTTGTTGATTGTCTTATTAATCAGAAGATAAAGTATTACAAATGTTTGGTTTTTTTTACTCGGAAGTGAGCGATAACTTCCGGATTTTCTCACAGGAGAACGGGGGGGGGGGGGGGGGGGCAAGCAGATGTTTGTAATTTCTGGGGCACTAAAATCTATTTAATATTTTTATTGAACAGCTGTTGTCAACACTCACACAAACAACTACAAACAAGCGTAGCTATTTTATTATTTTTATTAGTCAACAATCACACAAATATATTGTCAACTCAGATAACGACGCAATGTAACAACAAAATACAATAACATGAACGCCATTTAGGTTTCTGTGGTTGGAACCATAACAACTGAAGAAAACGTGACACAGTAACGACTCTCTTCCGAGAGGTGAAAGATTCATCATAATAACGAACAAATCAAAGATTATATACAAGAACTGAGCAAATATTATGGAAATAAAATGTATATTTCTTGCCAGAAATGTCCTTAAAATGCTTTTTTAAATCAAACCTATCTTGAAATGATGCTCGTCCGTAATGGCGTCCTTGGCAACCACCATAGCAACAGGAGAAAACGTGACACTGTAACGACTCCCTTCCGAGAGGTGAAAGATTCATCGTAATAACGAACAAACCAAAGTTTATACACAAGAACTGAGCGAAGATTATGAAAACAAAATGTATGTTTCTCTCTAGAAATGTCATCAGAATGCTTTATTAAATCAAAACTATCTTGGAATAAGGCACTCTCCTCTGAAAATGACAGGAGC
Source organism: Aulostomus chinensis (assembly GCF_037954235.1). Lineage (NCBI taxonomy): Eukaryota > Metazoa > Chordata > Actinopteri > Syngnathiformes > Aulostomidae > Aulostomus > Aulostomus chinensis. The sequence continues at coordinate 18,865,073 of NC_141337.1, read as the reverse complement.
GGCCGCCATGTTTGTGTTTTGAGAGGCCCGCATGAAAGAGTCACATGACCTACCAGCGCTCCAATAGAAAAGAATAGGGGAAAAAAAACGTACACATTTCGCAATTTTTAGGCCTTCGTCGTAGAACTGATACTTTTTGCACTGTGGACAAACGGAGCCTGTTCACGTTTTGACATGACACTGGGTTGAATCCCCAGCACTGTTTTAGTCCAGTATCTAAATCAGTGCCATACAATGATTGACAAAAGTCTAGTCAGGCTGTCAAAGCTATTCTGCTATTTTTCTTTCAAAGGTCTTTTTTATTATTATTAATCACAAATAAAGAACAAACCAATCACTTTACAGGAAGAAGATTTTTGTTTTCCTGAACAGCAGCCACCCAGAACACAACACATTTCACTGCCTTAACACAGACAAACAACCCCAGCTGACCACAAAAGATATACACAACATGGTGGAAAAACACAAACCAGGCATTGCGAAATTATAGACAGAAAGGTATGGAAAGTATAAGTCAATGCACGCAAATATTGAGAATTTGATAAATGAATACATAACAAGACAAAAATATATAAATAAACACATACATACAGTACATATATATATATATATATATACATACATATACGTACACATATACTTTAACATACACAAATCAGATGAGAGAAGAGGAAGGAAAAAGGGGGAAGAATAAAAGGCGGTAGCAGACACTACTGTTGTGGGTTTCTCAAAAAAACACAGAGAAGGGGTGCCACAATTTGTAAAATTTACTCTCAGCTCCTCGGATAGCGTATCGAATCTTCTCTGGATTCACGCTGGACTTTATTTTTCTAAACCAATGCGAGAGGGAAGGAGGAGCAGAATCCTTCCATTTAAGTGAGATACCTTGTCAAGCCAAGAAGGAAGCAAAAGCCAGGATATTGAGTCTAGCTTGGCAAATCCAAGTCTGGAGCAATTCCAAAAATCGCAGTCAGGGGATTTGGCTCAATTTGGTGGCAGAGGGTCGCTGATATAGTTTGAAAAACTGATGTGCAAAAGGTACCTAAAGAGGGACAAGTCCAATACATGAGATAGAGTGAGGCAGGTGCACTTTTACTCATGTAGGGTCAACATCGGAGTACATTCGAGCTAATTTTGTTTTTGACATATGGGTGTGATGCACTACTTTAATTTGGGAAAGCACATGCCAGGAGCACATCGAAGAGTGTATCCTATGAAGTACTGAGTCCCATATGTCATATGTATAAGTAAAATGTAGGTCTTGTTCCAAAGCCGTTCTTACAGCCACCATTGAGGAGCAATGTCATTTTGAAATAAGGTTGTATAGGTGACATATATTACTTTTCGATGTGGGGTTGACAGAAAGAAAAATATAAAAAAGATTGCCTGGAGGTTTATGAGGAAATTGAGGTTTTACATGCTGCATGTAATTCCTAAGTAAAAATATTAAAAAAAAATAAATTTAAAAAAGTGGGTTTTGGCAATGCCAAAGTCTTCCGTCAGTTGAGTAAAACAAATAAAATGATTATCAATATAAAGGTCCTCAAAGCCTTTCTTATGCCAGATAGAGTAGGTAAGGAGACGGGGCTACTTGCACAAATCTCAATTGTCATCCTGGTAGGACAAGAGGGTTCAAGATGAAAATGCATCCAGTAAATAAACACAGAATATTTGCTACCCAGTAATAATACCGGAAAATAGGCAGAGCCATTCCCCCCACCTGTTTAGGTCTCTGAAGAAATGCTTTCCATAACCATGGGTGTTTACCGTTCCAAACATAAGATGTTATTAAAGAGTTCAGGGATATAAAAAAAAGATTTGGGGATAAGAATGGAAACCGATAAAGGAACTTTGAAAGCAGACTGTTATTATTTAAGTTGAGTTTATATCCTGAAAACTGACTGAAAAGCTCCAAAACAGTGAGGGCTTCTTCTAAAGAAATGGCTGGTTTTGAGACAAACAAAAGTAAGTCGTCCGTTTCCAACGAGACCTTATTTTCAACTCTTACCCTCCATATCCCTTGTATCCTCCTGTTGCCAGGCAATTGCAATAGGCCCGATGGCAATCGTGAAAAGGAGTGGGCTTAGTGGGCAACCTTGCCGGGTCCCACAATGTCAATCAAAATATTCTGAGTAGTGGTTATTGGTCAAAACAGAGGCTCAAGAACATGAATACAGTATTCTAATCCAGGGGGGGGGGGGGGGGGGGAGGCCAGAATGTAACCAAATTTTCCAAGTGTCATAAATAGGTAGTTCCACTCAATTCTGTCGAATACCTTCTCAGCATTCAGAGGCAAGGCACTCTGGGTCTATATGTTTTGTGAAATACAAAATGTTGAATAGTTGATGGATATGGTAAAATGAATGGCGTCCTTTTATGAATCCAGTTTGATCAGGGGACGTTACAGAAGGAAGAATATCCTCCAGTCTGTGGGCCAAGACTTTGGCAAGGATCTTTACATCTGTGTTAACAATATTAGTCTGTAAGAAGCACAATCTTGCAGTTCTTTGTCTTTTCTCAACAAATACAATACAGGGAAATACAGGCCTGGTTAAATGAAGGAGGAAGCGCACATGATTCGAAGGTGTCAGAGAACGCTAAGCATAGATAAGGGGTCAGTTCAGCAGAGAATTTTTTAACATAAATCTGATGGGAGCCCATCTGGTCCAGGTGATTCACCCCACTGCTTAGATGATATCGCAGCTGAAATTTCACCCTAGGTGATTGGTTATTTCTCTGGTTTTCAGAAAGGGATGTTAGTCAAGTCAAGTCAGTTTTATTTGTAAAGCGCCAAATCACAACAAAAGTTATCTCATGACACTTTACAAGTAGAGCAGGTCTAGTACCACACTCCTTCAATGAATTTATACCCAACAATTCTCCATCAGCAACACATCCTGCAACAGCGGTGACAAACATCTTCCTTTTAACAGACAGGAACGTCGAGCAGATCCAGGCTCAATGGGGACGGTCTTCTGCTTTGACCGGTTGGGGGGAAAGAAAGCAGGAGAGCGGGGCAGAGATAAAGACAGATAATGGAGGAAGACAGATATGCAGAAGGAAAGAGTGGGACAGAGATAAAGAGAGCAATAAAGGGATGAGGCTGATGGACAGACGGGGACATGAGCAGGTGGTGCTACGGGTGGCAGCTTGAGCCTCTTCAGGTCTGCAGCCTCCTCCAGCAGCACCCAGGACCTGGGAAGCGGGGAGCCTGAAGGCTCCGGAGAAGAAGACGAGTTAGTAATATGTATGAGTATGATTTATATATGACACATATAGGAGGACAGAGAGGAGTAGAGAGAAGCCCAGTGCATCATGGGAGATCCCCCAGCAGTCTAAGCCTATAGAAGCATATTTAAGGACCAGCCTAAGCAGTCCAACTATAAGCCTGATCAAAAAGGAAGCTCTTAAGTTTGCTCTTAAAGGTAGAGAGGGTGTCTGCATCCCGACCAAAACTGGGAGACGGTTCCACAGGAGGGGAGCCTGATAGCTGAAGGCTCTGACTCCCATTCTACTTTTAGAAACTCTAGGAACCATAAGTAATTTAATAAGCATTTAATAGCCAAGTGGCTAAAGATTAAAAACAAACCTCGACTACCACAACTAGTATACATGTTTTTTAACACTGAAAATAAAAACAAAACAACTTACTATCCTCCATCAGAGACTCCAGCAAACGTGTAGCTGAGTCGAGGCCGCCCTCTCTCCTGCTGTTAGCAGGTCTATGGCCGTAAATGCTGTCCATTTGGTCAAACCACCTCCAGTTCTTCCAATTTGATCCACTCCAGACCTTTTTGTTTTGTTTAGTTTTTCTCAACATTGTTGAAAAGACCTTTCATAGTCGAACAAAGTCACGAGACAAGACACCTCTTGGAAAACTTTCTCATTCCCTGTTACTCCATCTAGTTCTCTTTGAATCCTGTCATTGCCGATTCATGACAGAAATGCACCGACCTCTTCATTTGTCAAAGGCACAGTCTTTAGCTCTGCCACACACCCCCCCCCAAAATATACATATATATGTGTGTGTGTGTGTGTGTGTGTGTGTGTGTGTGTGTGTGTGTGTGTGTGTGTGTGTGTGTATCCATAAAGGTGCTACCGCTCAATGTCAAAAGGCTGATGTATTATAAAAATGCCGGGCGCTTTGTCTGTCAATAATGCTGACATAACAATATCAATAGCAATCACCAATGAGTAATATATTATGCTTGGAACCTCAGCTAAGGTGGTACCAAGAATGGTACCAGGTGCCAGATTTGAGTAATGCAAAAAATAATGCAGAAAAGCAAAAAACAAAACAAAACTGAACTTAACCAAGCTGGTACCAGTCAGTGAAATAAGGCCATAAATAAGAAAGTTTAATTTTCAGCTCCTTGTTGTCCTCCTGCAACATGGAGCATGTGTCCTCAAGCTGCTGACATTCTCCATGTCAGACTCAAGATCAGTTACACACTGACCTTGTCCTGAGACTATGGCTTGAATCTTGTTCAGCTTGGTGACCAAGTTAGCAAATGATGACCTGAAGTCAGCAGCTAGCGGAGCCCTGAGTTCCTCAAACAGTACTGAGATACAAGCTGCTGAGCTGCTATTGTTGGGTGAAGAGCTCTCTGCTGTCAGTTATTTTCTGAGTTGTGTGTTGATGAAAAGTTTTGGCAAGAGCTTGAGAAATGTGCTTCTACTTCATGCGCCTATTTTGCTGTTTTTGATTGTCCTTACCCTGTTTTCACTCAGTTGCACTGCATAAGATTTGTTCTCAAGCTTGAGTATTTCTATACATACATACCAGAGTCTTGATTGGAACCAGGTCATAATTAATGTTAATTATTCCTCTGTTTGCCCTACAAAAGTTGTTATAAGGGCTGCTGTGAAAAAGACCTCTAAAAGTGTCATAAATTAGCCTTAATTGTGTGTTTCACAATGGTCTGGGGTTGAGGGAGGAGGAGGAAGAGAAGGAGAAGTAAACATCATCTTTGTAACACTACGGATGGACAGACGACTGGGGCTGGAAATCTCCCTTGTTGAGCAGCCAATTTAAATGAACACACTCGCAAGGTGGCAGGTTTATTGGTACAGTATCTGCAAGAGTACAGTTTTGAGCAGGAGCAGAGTAAATGTGTGCACGAATATGGAAGGGAAATATTTTGATTTACGGACATATACTGTTAAAAAAGAAAAGCTTATGAAAACGTTCAATTTCATGGCAACTTGATGCGAGTGATTTTTGAGTTCTTTTAACTTTTGCCTACTGTTGTTGACTTAACTAAGGTTTATAGGCTCTGACAAGAGTTCTGCCAACTTGGATTTCCTTGAGCACCTAATTATGATAATCATAGAATGCTAACGGAGAAATTCTGGTTTCAATGCCATGCATTTCTTCCTTCATCAAACTCAGACAATCTTGTTGAATAAACATACAATTGTTCCGTCTATGCCCATCCATCCATCCATCCATTGTCTTCCGCTTATTCCTCTTAAGAGTCACAGGGGGGCTGGAGCCTATCCCAGCGTCAACGGGCGAGAGGCAGGGTTCACCCTGGAAAGGTCGCCAGTCCATTGCATGGCCAACACAGAGAGACAGACAACCATTCACACTCACATTCATACCCACGGCCAATTTAGAGTATCAATCAGCCTCGTCCCCAATCGCATGTCTTTGGACAGTGGGAAGAAGCTGGAGTACCCTGAGAGAACCCATCCTGATTTTGTCACTTTGTTGCCTGTCAGGCTTCGCCTGTAGCTTCTTTGGCTCCCTTTCAGACTCGCCAAAAAACTCCGTCCTCCTTCGCTGTATTAGCAATCGGACATTTGTATGCTTTGCAAAAGAGACAACATTGCAATGCATGCAACAACAATGCTAACGTTCGACTCGGCGGGTGTTTTGAACTGGCATAATGATATGATCTCTTAACAGTTATACATACATTGATTCTTTATTTCACAGGTCTATTGTGAGCCTACGGCTGCAGCTCACAACAGCTGCCTCAATAATGGCGGAACATGGTGCGTTCAGACTCAATGTCCCCCACCTCCCGGAGGTGGGAGTTGAAGATCCTTCTTCCGCTAAGAGTTCCCAGTAAACCCTCACTACTGGTTTGGGTCTACCAGGTCTGTGCGGTGTCTTCCCCTGCCACCTGATCCAACTCACCACCAGATGGTGATCAGTTGACAGCTCAGCTCCTCTCTTCACCCGAGTATCCAGAACATACAGTCACAGGTCAGATGATACGACTATAAAGTGGATCTTAGACCTATGAACTAGGACGTCCTGGTGCCACGTACACTAATGGGCATCCTTATGTTCGAACATAGTGTTAGTTGTGGACAAACTGCAACTTGCACAGAAGTCCAATATTTGCACACCACTCAAGTTCAGGTTGGGCCTGTGGTTCCTCCCGAAAAATGGGCAGGCCTCTTAGTGCTGCTGTCTTTCTGTGTGACACAAAGTCGGATGTCTAAAAGGAGCATCCAGAGGGAAACAAGCATTTGATTTAGTATAGTAATGCAGTGAATTACACATTATGGAATATCTGAACTTTTATAGCAATAAAAAAAAGCACAGACCACATGTAATATGCTGAAAAAAAACAGACAGATGAAGTGGTTTTTAGACAATTTTACTTTTAAAAATTACAACAGGTGCCTACTGCTGACAAACACAGCACGCTGAGGCATTTTTGCTGCAGCCAACATCTTTTTCTATTTCTTATTAGAAAAGTAAATTCATACTCTTCAAAAAAATGCCTGGCAAAGGAGCTCTTCACTCACCTGTCCATCAAGGTTATCCAGGACGTCTTTCATCTTCTGACCAAGACCTTTCGTCTTAGACCGGTACAGTTTCAGCAGACCAGGACCAAATCTGTCAAGCGATGCATTGAATGTCCCCAGGAGGTCTTTGCTTGTAATCTCCCGAAATTCTTCAGATATCTAAACACCACAATAAACAAAATATTGACATTTATTCATTACAGGAAATTCCTGGGCAATGTCGTATAATAACACATGACTAAGTTGAATAATAGAAATACTAAATTAGTACAGCCTCTCCTCATCAGCAGAAAACAGAGCAGGCCATTTTTCCTGGACTTCCAGATACCATGGGTTGACCCTCCACAACCTCTCTTCACCTTAGGGAAAATGTCAGCGCCATCTTCTGCTTTATGACTGCCATGTTCTTTTGTTTTCTTTTCCTTTATTTCATCAACCACAGCAACTTTTTCCTCTTCAACAGTAGAATCATCGTGGTGTTCCAGATAATCTGGAACATGGTTCACCTCTGAATGTCTGGACTTTTTAGGGGTGAAAGGACTGCCATCTTCATCTTCCCCTTTTCTTTTCCTGTTAACATTTACATCATTGCATCCTGCCTCACGAAGATTTGATCTGTAGTTTCCAAGTTTGTGCTTGATACTTGTTTTCCATCCCTCATAGCCTGTGTGGCTCCTGCAGGCTTGAGAACCAGCGTAGCATCAACTGACGCGAGCTCATCTTTCTCAGGGTAGCTTTTAATTTCAAAGATTGCCTCTGCAATTTTATCCAAAATCTCCATCTTCATATCTCTTGTCACTGCAAGGCCCTTCTTTGACTTTTAGTATGTCACATTAGCCTTACAAAATTTCTGTTCAACATCATCGTATGCAAACTTGGAAGATGGAGGGAGCCACTCTGAGACCTCCTCAAACTGTAGTGAGAAATCACCTTGAAGTTCGAGTCTCTTTTTAAGGATCTCAATCAATTGTCCCAAAGATGCTGGTACTTCAGGAAACTGAACTCGCCAGGCATCTCTGGAGGAAATAACTACCCAAAGCAACAAAGTCTAAAAAGAGGAAAGAGATTTAAAAAAAAAAATACACTGAAAAATCATTAGAAACCTGATTAGAAGACCATTGACAATGATACCATACAACAGCAAATGAGCAACTTTTCCTCATGAATCCGCTGACATAAAGTAAAAATCTTAAAAGAGGCCAGCAGCACTCAAGTGTCCATCACTATCTTAATTTTTTTTAATTAACCCACTGACAGGCAGTCACAGGACAGGCAAGACACATGCGTTTTGACAGGGTCCCTATAGGGAAATACTCCTACACTGACAGGTATCTTGATCTTTTGTGGGGTTCAAATATTGATTTTTTTTTTTAATTGCAATGTGAACATCAAAAGGTTGGTTGGTTGCGTACAATGGATTTGATTCTGTTATCCTGATCTATGGCCAGGAAGTACAGTCATGCTAGCGGCTCTGTGAGGCTTTACATAAATAGGGACACTTTTCCTGCTCTGTCAAATTTTATTTGAGGTTCAAAGGTTTATCAGAAGGACATCCTCTCTATCCTGAGAGATTGTAAATATTTTCGATCGTTTGTTGTTGTTGTTGTTTTTGTTGTTGTTATAGGCCATGAGTCACCATTGGCTTTAAGCCAAGCATATGTTTATGTATGTATGGATTTATGACATCTGGAGTCATAATGAAGTGATGCAGACTGACATAAAACTTTTTTATGAGCTCAAGACAACCATTTTTGAGTGTTTGAAAGGCAAAATGCACATTTTGAGGGAAGTGTGATCTAAATGCTAACATCAGTGGTGAATTGTAATATACTGTATATATGATATTTTCCATGTTTATGAGTGGTCGCGGAGGTAATATTTCTGCGAGAGCATTTTGTCTGTCCGTCAGCACAGTTACACAAACACTATGGCCCTCATTTATTAAACAAGCGTATGACCGAAAATGAGCGCAAAATGTGCGCACATTTACTACTACACAAGCTGTGGCATTTATCAATTTGAGCGAGAGCGTATTCTGCGATGAAATCTCACGACAGGTCTGAGTTTGTGTAATCTAGATTTGATGAGAGGTGACCTGTTGTTCATGGACAGGAGTCAGAGTTGCTTTAACAGCAGATGTTGTGTCACTGATGAAGATGCATGCGTCATGACAAATCCCTATGGTAAATATGTAGCTTATTAATTACAAAAAAATTAAAATATATAATTGTGTACTCCATTATCCTTTCAATTTCAATTGGTGCATGAGCACTGCTTTAATAGGCATAGGTTGACAAACAGTCCCGTAATTGAAAGCAATTATTATATTAACAGATCTGTGACGTGACAGATGAAACTTTAGTCAGTTGCCTGTTTCAACGACAGCTTTGGCTATGAGATGGTGAAGGCTCAGCGATGGCAGCTTTGGCTATGAGATGGTGAAGGCTCAGCGATGGCAGCTCTGGCTATGAGATGGTGAAGGCTCAGCGATGGCAGCTTTGGCTATGAGATGGTGAAGGCTCAGCGATGGCAGATCTGGCTATGAGATGGTGAAGGCTCAGCGATGGCAGCTTTGGCTATGAGATGGTGAAGGCTCAGCGATGGCAGATCTGGCTATGAGATGGTGAAGGCTCAGCGATGGCAGCTTTGGCTCTGTTAGAGGACCTTCAGAGAGAGGGTTTTTCGGAACCACCAAAATTTATTCCAGGGGAGTGATAAGTGGCTCATGAGTTGTGTTCGTCTCCCTAGGCATCTCCTCTTGGAGTTACACCACTAGCTAGAACCCCAGTTAAGGAGAGAAACGCTGTACCTGTGCCAGTGCAGGTGCTATCCACTTTCAGGTTTTTGGCCACCAGGTCCTTTCAGCAGTAGATTGGTGATGGGTCTGGAATAACCCAGCCATCACTCAGCCGAGCTATGCCAGCAGTTTTGTGGCCTATCAGTTCCCTCTCTACTGAGTATATTCAATTCCTGCATCATGATGCTCAGCAAACTGTGATTAAAAGGGAATTTTATGAGATGTCCAAATGTGATTGGAGCAATTGATTGTGGCCACGTGCATCTGACGCCACCATCCGTAAATGGTTACACATACATGAATTGCAAAAGTTACCACTCAGTTAATGTGCAAGCAGTCGGTGATACCAAAATGAGTATTCTGAATATTTCATTTGTTCATTCACTCATTTGTTTTCATCATACAAGTGATTTTGTTCGTGCGGCACCATGCAGTGGTTCGCACTGTCGCCTCACAGCAAGAAGGTTCCGGGTTCGAGTCCCAGCTCAGCCACTGGATCTTTCTGTGTGAGTCTCCATGTTCTCCCTGTTCCTGTGAGGGTTCTCTCTGGTACTCCAGCTTCCTCCACAGTCCAAAGACATCAAGAGAGGACGAGGCTGATTGATACTCTAAATTGACTGTAGGTGTGACTGTGAGTGTGAATGGTTGTCTGTCTCTATGTGTTGGTCCTGCGATGGACTGGTGACCTGTCCAGGGTGAGCCCCGCCTCTCGCCCGTAGATGCTGGGATAGGCTCCACCCCCCTGCGACCCTTAACAGGAATAAGCGGAAGACAATGGATGGATGGATGGATGGATGGATGGAAGTGATTTTGTTATTAACACTACTTCTTCTGCACTTGGGTTTTCAATATCCTGTGAATGTGACAGACCTGATAATGCAACTAACAATTCATTCTGAGGCGGACCTGAATGATGGTGCGAGTGGAAAAGTCATCCGTGTAGGCACATGTCAGTAAATGTCATCTAGAAAATTTCATTGCAATCAATTCATGTCTTTAAAACTATATTTCATGAAACCTGTTTTCTCAGGTTTTGGAAACAACAGCATAATCAATTCCACTTGTGTTGCATTGAACACAACATTAAATGTGAACTGGGGAAAACACTGTGATCCCGCTGTGAATGAATGACCAGGCCCAAAGGCCGTTTAGCTGCTGTTGTTACACCGGTTCTCTGTAGCTAGGAAAGGAGAACAGCTCACTGCTCTTGAGTCACACTCTCTGCTCATCCAATCATCTTTGAGATTCCTGAGTGATGTATGCTGTTTGCTTCCATCTGGACGACAGTTCTTTTTTCCATGATGAAAGAGGGATAAACCTGCATGGAAAATTATGACTTTAATGGAGGGTTTCAAAAGATACCAGGGCTACGAAATATGACACAGGGCAATCATGTCTGTTATGAGACTTGGCACAGAGGTTTTCACGGTGGGCGTATTGACAAAAAATCAAGAGCTCCCAAATGTGTTTTGTTTGGGGAAACAAGCACTCCATGTCCAGAGAAATTTAATAACTGTGCACAGCTCATGTGGTTGATCAAGTACATTTACATTCATTTAAGTACCTGTAAATTACCCACAATTAAAGAATCTACTCATCACAGTCTTTTATCATCGAATAAGTAAAAGAAATACACTAACTTTTTTGATCTGTTCACATTTGAAACCTTTCTAAACAAGCCGACAGTCATCATACTTTTTTCAAACTATCTTCATATGGAGCTTGAAGTGAGTTTTATCTTCCTCTCAATTTCTGACTCATTCTCACCTCCATGTTTGTTGTTAAGCAATCATAGGCACAGGCCTCACTGACCTCCCTCAATCCTGCTTGTTTTCTCCCCCAAGCAGCAAACCTTTCCTTCGGGCACAGAGGAGTCACTCTCTGACACTGACATGGCCCAGGACAGCCTCTGACTTGGTTTTCTATGGATGTGTACTATCCAGGCCACACTTTGATCCAGACAGAGCTCTTAGATGTCTCACACAAGCAAGGAAGAGAGTGGCGTCACATTATCTGTGCTCTCTGCTGTAGGCCAGTCTTCCACTTTGGAGCAGGTAGGGCAGCATCGGGACTGGTGACAGATGCATTCCACTTCTAAATACATTTCACATGGAACTTTCTCACAATATCAACACCTCATGGTGTTTTTTTAAGAGGCTGAAAAGGAGAAAGGAGGGACTGATCATGATTCCCATTATTTCATTCTTATCACCCGTCTTGTATTGTGTTACCATTCATTTAGCAGGAATTATTAGTTGTATTTTCACTTGATTGTCAGGAAAATTCCAAGTAATTTGCAAAATGTGAATTATGCCTGAAATGGGTCCGTCAGTGCTGTGTAACGTCAGCGCAGTGGAGCAGAATCTTTATGCATCTACACTGGCTCTGTTCTCCTCTCCATGCCCCGAAGCACAAACTGAGCTGGTTCTGTGGAGTTTCTGTCATCTAAATGCTTGGAGGACTGCATTGTCGCACAGCAAGGATGGGAAATTAGATCTGCCATGTAGCATTGGCTATTAGAGATGTTCCTTATCTATTTTTCTCTGTAGGTGACTTTACTTTGAAGAGAATCAAGTAAACTAACCAATGTTTAGTTCATTCATTCAGAAGATGACGGCGTAGGCAACATTACACAAGGCTGTAAAAGAAGGAAAAACAACTTTTGTGCAGATCTTTTCATTAGAGACCGACAAGGTGGGTCATTTTTCGTGCCCTTTTTAAAGGAAAAGTCTGATGATTGACATTGTTCTTGTTTCTTTTGTTATGATAATTAAAGCCTTTAATTTATTATCTCTTGACCCTTTATCCCACACCTCATCTCATCTTCAAAATCCTTATCATGGCAGATTTTCTTCTTTGACAGGTTATTGCTGTTGTATTTGCTTTGACAGATGAGCTAATAACTGTGGGGACAGACCAGGTCAAAGCCATGTCCAGACCACGATATCCTCAGTTACTGACCCAGGGGAGGGATAACCACTGCAACATCTGAAACATTAAAAGACGGTAATCATTAACCACTTTGAAAAAGACATCAGATTGAAGGGGTCAGAATTGCATCAATAAGAGAGCAAATTGCAGGCAGTGGTGTTTGTACGTGACTTTTCATGGAGAAGGTAGATCATATGGAACAGATAGACATGAGAGGATTTCACCTTGTGTGCTGCATCAGTAAGAGGTAGAGTGGAAACAGCCCCATGTAGTCTCAACAAAGCAATCTTGTGTGTGTGTGTGTGTGTGTGTGTGTGTGTGTGTGTGTGTGTGTGTGTGTGTGTTGTCTATTACATACATACCTGGTATGTGTGTGCCCACCATGCGTGTGAAGCCTAACTGGGTTCCCCTCTCTTCTCTCCAGGGGAGCTGTTATGAAAAACTGGATAGACAACTCTCTTCCCAGCATCTGGCTTTTAGAAGTGTCTGCAAACACATGGGCCCATTAGTTCCACCGTTGAGTGGACTTCCCACCTCATCCGCACTGATGTGATCTTACAGGGGCCCGGGCCAGCCTTCCCTGGGGACTCATCACCACCCAGGCACCAGCACAAATAGCTCAGTGCTTATGCTCACTTCTTTATAGAAAGTGATTCCTTGCCCTGTTTCCAGAGGGTGCAGGAACTTCAAAGTCTCAACCTCCAACAATTGTTCACCCCCTTCAGCCGCTTCATTTTGAACCTGTACCATAGCCAGAATGACACATGGATGGTGAGGGGATTGACATGGGTACATACAAAACATACCCATATTCAACCCATAGAGTCTTTTTTGTTCTTCAAGATCTCACAAATAAGTTTTGCGTTCACGACTATATTTTTTCCTCCTGTGTCACTTCTTTGCGACCTCAGAAGTTAGAAAGACCAAGCCTCGTGTATTTAGTTTGAAGGTGACCACAACTCTAAACATTCCATAAGCACATAGATTTGAGCTAAAAACATGGTAGTGCCGAACTGGAGGTGTTACTGTTGTTTTTCACTCAAATTAAATTGTTTGAGGACTAATGCACATACAGCTAGATAAAGAAGATCTGAATTATACCAACGCCATTGAGGCTTTGGAAACAGAAATTTGTGGGCAGTTGTTCATTTTTGTAGCTGTGTCTGTTGCTAGCTGCCAGTTTACCCTCTGCATTCTAGTGTCACAAAGAAGGGATGCTGGAGGGACAAATGTCTTGGTCAGTCTTTTTAAATGTGAGTACCTAAAAGGGAAAGAAAAAAAAGACATTTGGGTAAAGTATCACTTTAAGAATCAAATAAGTGTCTCAAACACACATGTAGTGTAGGAATGAAACAAACACCGATTCATTCTGTCAAAAATAGCTGTTGAAAACATGATTGATGAACTAAGATTGTGAATATAGCAAAACCTACCTGCATCTACACTGAAATTGATGATAATAGTGTGGTCAGCATCTTCACCAACTGATGAAGACATGAATATAAGTAGCAGTCTTGTGTAGCAATGAAAAGGAGGTTGTTGTAAATTTAAAGGAAATGCACAGTCAGACAGTTCATTGATAGCTGTGGCTGGAGCAGGAGCCAGAGGCCTCATCTTTTTCCATACTTCATATGTCTATCCAGAGCAACCCCATAATGAATATGTGAAAACAACAATTTAAGGCCACATTGCATGGTGGTGACACATAATTGTTCAAATAATCTGTCAGCACCACTGAAACAGTGCCAATGTGAATCCCTTACGATACTTTTTCATGGAGGTGGACACACAAATTCCCCAGCTCAGCAGCATCACACAAGAAGCAGTGGTTGCTGCTGTTAAAACATGAGAAATTCCACCTCAGGAAGCAGGTTTGTGTGTTTGGTGTAACAAACAGTCTCTGCAACGTCAGACGAGTGTTCAAATCCTGCTTGAGACCCATTCCTAACTTTAATCCAAACAACACCACTGCATTCAGTAGACCGTAAACTCTCAGTATTATCAGAAATTATCATCCAACACACTTTCATACAGTCTGGATTACTGTTGTATGTAGTAAAAGGTTGATTAGTCAAGAGCATATTTGCTTTCCTGTCTATCATATTTTATGTCATGTTGACTGGCCATTCATGTGCTCAAAGATGGGCCAGAAGGAGGCAGAGCAGAGGAAATGGATGGCAGAGGGAGAGATGCGTGAGGACTGGAGGTTACTTGCCAGCTGAGGAAACACAGCAGTTGGCAGGTCCAAGCTTTTTGTGGTAAAAATCAGCTTTGACGCCAATAAAAATGTTTGTGTTGAAAAGTTTAAAACATCCACACAGGAAATAAGAAGACTACTTTTCATTGACAGGAAACTTACACACATAACACAGATGCAAGGACAAATCCTCCCTGACATCGCGGGTAAATGTGGTGCACTTCCACAGTAGGAATGAAATGTCGCAATGGCAGCTAGTTGTTGAAATCTTTGCTCAATGCAGTCATGGAAGCCTACACTGTTTTCTTTGTGTGTGTTTTTCAGTCACACTGCAGGATTTAAATGATTGTCAGCTTCACCTCATGGCAGCCTTCGGCTTTGCTGAAGCACATTTTATTCCCTTGAGAAAAAAAAATCCCTGTTTTTGAGGTAAATACATTTTTATGATGTCAAAAAAATAAAATGAAATGTTCCCCTTTTTTTGGATTAAGGAGAAAAATGTTCTTAAAAAAAACTTTTCTGCCCTGTTTTTAAAAGTAAATTTAAAAAAAAAAAAAAGTATGTTCTGTCAGGAGTCTGATAAAGCAGACTAGAGATAACTCCTTACTATAAATGACATAATGCAGAAGTTTTTTTTTAAATGAAAACCATATGCGGATTCTTTAGAGAAACGGGAGATTTTTTTCCTGAAAAACTTAACTTGTTAACACAAAAAGACAGAAATTTACAGTAAAATGTATCCTTTTAATGAAAAAAAATCCTTATTTTCCTAATTGAGATAATTATCTTGTTAATTTGGAAAACCAATCATTTTCCTCAAGTGAATATAACACTTACATATGATACAATTTAGTTATATTTAAAGATAAATCAGGAATGACTATAAAACAAGCACAAAAATTCCTCTCATTGTAAAAAAACAAATTAAATTCTTTAAACTTTAAGCTCAAAGTTTTTCATATCTCTCTTTAGAATTTTGGCACCTCCAACAAAGTCTATGCAACACAAGTAAAGGGCTCATCGAAGGTGTAAACATGGAAATATTTCAGTGAAACTGACCTGATGATGGTGCTATGGAAAATTAGAGTAATGAGGAGTCCCTCAAGCTTCCATTGATATCCGTACGAAATCACAGATCAATCCATTTCACTAAAAGTCAACAATGTCATTGTCAAGCATGGCTTGAGAGAAAAGAGCACTGGAGTCTGAGGGATTCTTCTAACGGATAAAATGGCATGCATTCAATTTCAATCCAGATCTGCTTAGACAAATACTAGATGAATCTATAAGCTGAGGAACATTGCAATAACATTTTCATATATATAATGAAAAGACAAATTCAACGCGTAGATGTGGGTTTGAACATTTTAGATTGCAACAAAGCTGACAAATGCAGTGAAGTACAGTGTTTTCCCTTGAGATGAACGACAGTTCCGTAAATGTTAATACTGAAGCAGCTGTAGAAAATTAGCCCTCTAACAACACTGTTGCCATCTTCCCAAGCAGAGAGACAAGGATGTTGTTTTCTCGCTCTGTTAATAGAAGGAAGACAACTTGTTAGATGATTCCAAGCTCCCTGCAGCTTGAACGACATTACTGCTAATAGCATTACAGACACAAGTTACAGAGGAGCGTGAAGTCTGTATGTGTGCTTAAAAAAAATCACCTTTAGAGCCCGTTACAGCCTGTACTGGATACCAAAGAAGGGAAAATGTGTCTCAGGGTAGAAGCCACAAAAAATCTCTGCTGAACCTTCACATATAATGGAGGTGAAACAAACAAAACTGTGAACCTGGAGATGACATCACCAGCCTGGTCTCGGTTGCCAGACGCTCAATGTAGGGAAGATCTTTTTTCCAACACTTGGCAAGGGAAGCATGTACACTCCAATCCCCTTTTATTGCCATTTACCTCTTTGCCAAGCTTTGTCGAAGGCACATAGTTTCACAAGATGAATGTGTAACTGAAAAAAAGAGTCTAAAGCTCAGCTCCTGCAGTTGTTCAGGCCTCTCTCAGGTTTCAGCTCTTTGTGTTGATTCTTCCCACCTATAAAGAAATTGGGTACAAGGAATGTAAGCTGTCCTTTTAGTGTGCTAAAATTTTGCATTGGGCTTCACTTATACCTGCATTCTTTACCTTACTGGTACTCAGAACGTAGTATAGTGTAGACTTAGTCACACATACTAAAGGTGGATGTGAAACTCTTTTAATCAGGGGTGTTCATTCGAGGGTTTGTCTGTCTCAGCAATTTGTGGGGTCCCTGGAGGACTGAACAAGATGGCCACTCTCCCTCAGGAGCACCCAGAGAAATGCAGCAACCTCAACAACAACGTGTAGTTGGTCCAGCCCTAGCCTTGTGATGCCGGACATTGTAGAACTCCAACTTTCAAGGTCTGGGGATTTCTGAACCCCATATAGTTGCTTAGAAAAAAGGCAAGAGTGGCCTCTTACAAAACCATGCCCCCTACATTTTGTCAGTGGTATAAGTTTAATTCTCCTGCCCTTGAGGGGGATCACTTCCACCATGAAATGTCTTTCAATCGTCTGGAAAGACACTGTGTGATTGAGGGAGTGGGTCACCTACAATCGTCAAAGGCATATATCCCTCACAATGTATGCGGTTCCTTGCCATTTCCACTATGGCATCAGTGAGTAACATATTAAAGGCAAGTCTTCAAGGCAGAGTTTGTGAAAGGACCAAAGACTTTAGATCAATTGCAAAAAAATACGTCTGAGCAAACAATTTACAAGTGCAAGCAACAATAATTACATAATCAGAATAACTCGCCAAGGATCCATCACTTTCCAACTTTCCCATTCGCAATGAGCAAAGTCTTTAGAGACTGGTCTGTGAGTCTCGTCTGACACACACCCTGGTAGCACCCAACCATCCCGACTCACACTTCTGCTAAATATGTATACAGGTGTACAGGAGAGCGCCAGCGAGCCCAGAGGGGGCTGTGCTGATTCTTGCTGCTACACCCGAGAATCATAAATTTACGGCCAGACAGACATACTGAATTGGAACATTTAGCCACTGTGGGCCAGCTGATTTATGGGTCAATGTAAACTCCAGAGTTTTTAAATAACATGCAAGTATCGCTCTGGGATGGAATACCCCTGCACTGCACTGATACTGTGAAACCACTTTAAAGACATTTCATCCACTCGACAGGAGAACGCGAGGTAAAATAGTTGGAGGAGTTGTGTTTCAGAGAGGGTTACACATGATAAAAGCCCTTGTATTTAAATAAAATGCTGAACTCCAAAATGCGGAAAGCTCTTTTCGCAGCTGAAAACAGAGGGTTTAATGAGAAGTCGTAAATGGAAATATTATTGGAGCATACTGTTAATGGCCTCTTTCCTCAATGTTAAGGCTAAAACCATTTCCAAAACCACTTCCCTCAGACTTCCACGCAGTTTAGATCGACCAGTAACATCACTTCCCGAGACCTCCACCTGCTCTTGGCTGCACACTAAGGCAAGAACCAGTAACTCAAAGTGTGGTAGATCCCCAGTTCAAGCCATCCTGCTCATTGGGGATCTACTCTGATGACACCATTTCCTGGCTGGGCCTCATATTTATGGAGTGCTAAGTTGCTTTTAATATTTCTACAGGTGCCAGGAACATGAATACTGTGGCACAAAGGCCTTCATTTAATGGAGGACCTGGTAAAACTTTCTGTTAAAGCTTCTTTTTAAGAGGACAGGATGTATAAAACATAGAGCAAAGTAGAATCATAAGAGCTTGAAGTATCACTTTGACTAGAATTTCTTCAGGTTTGGCCTTTCGGAAGACTCTGCTCATCTCATTTAAAACTTTAAATGGTTTCAGGGAAGACACAATTCTGTCTGTATTAGGATAAGTGTTAGTCATAGTGTGTGTGGCAAGGATATCCTCCTGTCATCACTCTCCACAAAAACACAATTTGTCTCCATTTGCCTCTTGAAATCATGCACCCTGTGATACAGAAGATCAAAAATACAACTAAAAAATGGGAACATGCTGACAGATGGATGTGGCACTAATTTCTGGAGCTATTCACCGAGGTAGGTGATGTTGTGTTTAAAGATCCCGAGCAACAATCTAGCACTGTTTCCTCAGCCACGCTGAGCTGTCATCATCCCCATTCACAAGGCCTCAAAGTGCAGGAAAACACTAATTATGTCATCACCGTTCTACATAGCACCAAGAGCCCTATTTAGTGAGATAGCAGCTTGTAATTACACTGTCCTCATTGTAGTGGGCAGGGCAGCGCCAAGAAAAGCAGTGAATGAGCTGATTAATATGGACTCACTGTGCTAAACAGGAGCTAGGCCCTAAAAGCTTACATTTTGGGGGAACTAGTTAGTCGCAGGTTGCACATTGGACAAGGTATAAATATTGGAACTTGACAATTACAATTAGAAATTCAAAAGTAATCAAAGCCTCATGCAACAAGTGAAGATTAGATTTAGATTAGATTATTTATCTTCTGTTGTATTTTAGCCTTGCTGGAACTGTCAATGTCACTGCATTTCACCTTTGCATTTTATTTTGTTTGTGTCATTTGCAAATGCCGTTGCTGTGTTACAGACATGTCTTGAGTGTGTTACAGAGGGAATTCATGCTGCACCTTCGAATCTTAGTTAGTAGCTGCGATTGTGACTTAGTAACAGCCAGTCTCATCAATTGTCACCAAGTGGGTTCATCACTAACCAGTTTTTGATTTAGCAGCTTGAGTACTATTCAACAAAAACCAGGCTTTGCAGGGAAAGATGATTGTCCAAGTATTGTTTGATTCTATTCTTGTTCATACAAAATCTCTGGAAAATCTTAAAGGAATTTCTATAAATTTAACTCAAATATCCACTTGGATATTCTTGCACCCTTTAAACAATGCCAGTGTCAGTGTAGAAAAGGCCCCAAAGTTACCTATGTGTCAGATATGTTATGTTACAATGTTAGTCGATTCATGTGTGAGCAGAGTCCCCTGCTGGGTTTCTATCGTAATTGACCACGCTCGGTCAGGTAGCAGTGGATGTGTTGGGGGTTCTTGAGTCACATGACCACATCCAGCCAGGTACAAGCCAGGTGCTCATCTTTAATCAGGCTGTCTATCCACCTTCGCTGCTGGGAGTCAATAAAAAGCCACTGCTCACTAACATCAGTCCCTGAAACAATCAACTAATCAACAGGAGTCAACTCCATGACTCTCGCTCCTCTCCCCTCCCGGGACCTCAGACCTGACACCAATGCTCTCCCATCTAATCCCCAGGATTCAACTCCACACCCCACGACCCTCGCTCCTCTCCCCTCCCGGGACTGTACCTCAGACCCAACGCCCTCACTCTCCCATCTAATCCCCAGGATCCAACTCCACGCCCCAGGGTCCTCCACTCCCCACTTACGGGACTACGCACCCTGAACCCGACGCCACTGCTCTGAGCAATTCAC
The DNA here is from genome assembly GCF_037954235.1 of Aulostomus chinensis. Classification (NCBI taxonomy): domain Eukaryota; kingdom Metazoa; phylum Chordata; class Actinopteri; order Syngnathiformes; family Aulostomidae; genus Aulostomus; species Aulostomus chinensis. The sequence continues at coordinate 18,844,946 of NC_141337.1, read as the reverse complement.
CCTCCCGTGCTCTCTGGCCCAGCTGCGTCCTCCGACGCAACTCCGAGCTCTCCACCAACCAGTGCTGGGATTCCCTCCACGCCTACCTTCGTCTCCATCCCCGACCAATCAGCTCCTCCAGCTCTCTTCCTGGTAGATTCTTGCAGCATGCTTTCAAACATCCTTTTCTGATTTAGTCTTTACATGCATCCATTCATTGTTAATCCTCATATCCCATTCCAACACACACATGCACACAAACACTACCCCCTCCATGGTAGGCCCCCTTTAGTTGTAGCTACAGCCATAGCTTATGCTACTGTATTATTTATTCCTCTTGTTAACAAATAAACACCTTCTGGTATTTGATCACTGAACTGAGTCTGCCTGTCTGGTCGTTGGGTTTTGCTACACTGGTCTGGTTGTTGATTCAGAGTTTTGACACAGAACCGTAACAGTGTGTGGCCATAGTGAATGACTGGAATGAGAAGTTACCATCGGGTCATCGGTTCGTTTTATGGCCACTGGTCTGTGTGAATGAAGCGTGCAAGTGTGAGTGCTGGATTTGTGTTGCTGAAGTGGTTGACATTTGAGCTGGATGAGGTGTGGCTTTAGTGCTTGCCACCGGCCGCCTGTGCTAGTTATAACCACTAGTTTACTTCTCTGAGCGAGCATATTAAGTGTCATGGGGTGAGCCTCTGTTTATACCAATCATTATTGATAAGGAATTTCATCTGGTGTCCTCTGTTTCAACTTTCTTAGGCTTCATCCCTGTACTTCATCTGTAAGGTCAAGATCTAATGTGACCCCCCCCCCCCCCCCCCCCCAGGCCTTGACCTGGGGCTGGGAATGAACCTGTGGTTTCTTCTTTAAATTCTTTTATAATAACTTGAGATGTCAGTGTTGTTCAGGTGCATAGCTGTTTAGGCAATGTGAAGGTCACATTTGTGCAGGATGCTCCAATGCGGTATGACTGATAGTACCCAAAATTACTGGTGTTTAAGAGGGGTGGAACTCAGATGTTGTGGGGGAGCTGACTCAACCTCATCTCACAGCAAACCTTGTACATCTGTACTGGATATATCCAGTAAAGTGTCCAGTGTAAGCCATCTGAGTCTCCAGCCTGTGTCTTGTATCTGACGAATTCCTTCTTACTTCTCATAAAGTTCATCTACAGTTATCATGGCAGTTATGCTGCCACATGGAGTGTTGGTGCTGCGAGGAATTTCTGGCAATGTTCGTATGTGTATCTGCTGGTTAGTTAAGATGTGTTTCAGAGCTGTAATTGTGTGCTGGTGTTCTGTGTTTATTGAATCTGAGCTAAGGGGTTACTGAATGATTTATGTATTTAATTTATGTTTAGGACCACAGAACAAAAGAAACTGTAAGAGGAAAATGAATAGGAACTGAAACATCCACTGGCCTCAAATGATGCTCATTTGTCTTGTGAAGATATGCTCAGACTTTCTCATCTTCAGACAAACGAGAGAGTGATGTTTCATACCTACTTGACAGTTTCAACTGTGACTCCAGTCTTCCTCAGAAGTGTCGTCTGACGTGCTGCTGACGTTTCATATATCAGCAGACCTGTCAGTCTGTCGAGAGGGCCTGTTTCCCGACAGGCCGGAGCGTTTTTTTGTTTTTGTTTTTGTTTGTTTGTGTAACCCCAAACACAGCGTTTATAAAACACCCTTCCTTTGTGGTGGCAGCACGTACAGACAGGTACACTGATAATCCATGAATAACTGCACTTGCACTTCGCTCGCACCCCCACCCCCTCAGGATGCAATATACTGGCTGGGACTTGTCTCCACAATTCACAGACAGCCTGCTACTGCGTCACTCAGAGTTCACTGCTGCGAGCGCAATTTTTAACTTTCACTTTAATTTTTGGAGCAGTTTTAAAAATCTTAATCAGTTTGTTAAACTGAGAGGGACATTTGGTTTGATTTTGGTATCTATGTTAGAATGGAATTCCCAAGATGCTTGATTCAGCACAGAAATACTGTTCTGGTCTGGGGTAAGCAAAATTATTAAGTCCATTCTGTAGCCACAAAGTGACGTTTATTTTGTTTTGATTATATGGGCCTCATGGTTTGAACCCAGTAGGCAGCCATCTTGTTTTCACTCCAAGATGGAAGGCACATTGTGAAGTGAACGGTTAAATCCTCCACATTCATCTTCTTTTGAAATCACTTATAGAAGCATTGTATGTAAGTATTGTTTTAATATGAGGCTAAGATTTGTGTTTATGTTTGAATCTTGTGTGGATGGTTGAGGTCGGCCATGTCTTGTGCATTAAGTGTTATTGATTTTCCACTATATAACCTACTATGTTAAGCTTGGCTCTTAAGCTCAGATAGCAATGTTTGTAAACCATATGTTTCAAAGAAAGCTTTATGAGGCAGATAATGCATGTTAGAAACTATATTAATGGTTATCACACTAATTGTGTATTTCCTGTTTTGTCTTCATTTTGGTTTTACCCTATTCTCATACTGTCAGTGGAGTTGGCAGTGCACAATAAATCCATCATAAAATTGATCAGTGTGTGGAAGGAGTTGTCTGTCTCGTTAAGGAGGGGACTCTTTAATGAGGGCAGAACAAATAAATATTTCCTTCCTCCTTGTGGTTCTTGGTGTTTACATATATATATATATTTTTTAAAGTGTTCTTAACCCCTTCCTGATTTGTTTTTGATCATGTTTGATTTTATTCAACTATTTATTTTAATTGATGTCAAAATGTGAACGACATAAAGCAGCACGGTGGTGCAGTGGTCAGCACTGTCGCGTCGCAGCAAGAAGGTTCCGGGTTCGAGTCCTGGCTCGGGCACGAAATCTTTCTGTGTGGAGTCTCCATGTTCTCCCTGTTCCTGTGTGGGTTCTCTCTGGTACTCCAGCTTCCTCCCACAGTCCAAAGACATGCAATTGGGGACGAGGCTGATTGATACTCTAAATTGAACATAGGTGTGAATGGTTGTTTGTGTCTATGTGTTGGCCCTGCGATGGACTGGCGACCTGTCCTGGAAGAAAATGGATGGATGTAAATGACATTTTATTTATATTTTTGTTGTTGTATTGAATGAAAAGGGCATTTTGTTTTGAATAGTATTATCGCATATGGCCTGACAGACCTCAATAAATGGACTTTTGACTCATTGAAAAAAATCTTTGTGGTCCTTTTAAGATTTGTATTTGAGTACCCCTGACCTAGGGTCTCCACTGCAGTCACATTTTTATGGCAGACACACTGATTCCCTGGGTCAGTAACGTCAGGCAGTGGGTGGTTACTAAAGTTGAAAAAGTCTGCATCAAGAGCCAGGCTAAGGGGGTGGTTGGTCCTAGCAAAGACAGACCAGAGGGACGCTAATGTTTATAACTTGTCGTCTTGTTTATAACACAGCCTTTCACAACTTTAACTGAACCTACAATGTTTTATCTAGAAGTCATGGATAATTCATGGACATTTCCAATGTTTCTGTGAGATTGGGTTGCATAAGTATAAATAGACATTTTAACCTCATGGCAACACTAGAGGATAAGTCAGGTCATCATCAATGCCAGTAGGATTTGTCATGTGTGGACTGTGAGTGTGCGTATATAAAATAACTGAGTTACCAAAATGTCAGACGAGTAATGCACTGCAGGTACAAATCTCTTGGAAGGGCAGAACACAGAGTTACTGCGACCTGATTTGCATTTAACACAAAGCAACATTCCCTCTGTTCCCTCTGCCTGATTCTTAACATATTGCCATGCTAACATGCTAACAAAAATACTACCTCATGCACACCAGAAATATTGCACAAGACTTCCAACACTGTACTTTTTGTATCCACACTGCACTTTTGTAATTCACACTGTACATTTTTTGTATATATTCTGTCTATTTTGTACATACCATTACATGTCTATTTTTCTCCTTATTTTTTTACCTAACTTATTCCCTTCCCTGTACAGTAAGCAGTGTCAACCCAGAAACAAATTCCTTTTTTTTTAGTCTAACTTGGCCAACATGATTCTGATTCTGACTCTGATAGGGAGGTGCATGTACCATGTACTAATCCAACTGTCACTTACTCTTATTGTTTTTGGAAGCATTTGTATGACTGGTTTGGGGTCAGTCTTTAGCAAGACTGTTGGGGCTGTGACTTGGCCTCAGCCACCTTCATATTTCGTGATGTATTCTTGGTGGGGCTTAAGGTGGACTTTGGCACAAACAGGCATATTCCCAATCTTTTCTCCTGTACATGGGTGACATGGAAAATGTTCAAACTGTTAGTTGCCTCCACCCTTCCTCACTGGAAATGCCACACAAGGATATCCTGCAGCTTAGGAGGAGTGTGTATGGAACAGCACAGAGTCATGAGCATAGATTTGCATCTCCACTTGACCTCAAGGAACTCTTTAGACGTTATTTTTGGGCTGCAACAAAGACTAACACTTTGCTCAACACATGCCATTTGGCTGGCACATGCCAGACAATCAGCTATCACAAGGTCCACTTGATCTTATTGGTTTAAATGGCTTTCATAGGAAATCCATATTGTTGTATTTATAATGCATATAGTTTTTGTGTACAGTTGTTTCAGTACATTTCAAATGCAATATTGTTGCTCCTTCACGTTTCACTCTCATTATATCAATCATGAATATGTAAAATAAACATCGTGTTATTTGGCTTGATATGTGAATCTTTGTAATGCTGCTCGATTTTGTGAAAAGTCATATTGTAATTTTTTTGTAGAATATTGCAGTTGCATTTGCGGGTACCATGAGTCTGTTTGCTTGGTTATCAAGAAAAATGCTCACAAATTACTAACCATTTTGAAATGTGTTTCTCAACCCAAACAAAAAATGTAAACCAACACAAAAAAGACATATATTCGTGCTGTAATGTTTTCAAAATGAGTGTTTAATGAAGCTAAATAATAGCACAAAAACAAATCTCTTGCAGGCACATCGAACCATTTCTGCAATATTTGTGCAGCACAAGTCAAACTAATATTTGTTTTTTAATTTTTAGCTAATATATTTGTGTTCACTTTCAGCACGATTTGTTTGCCTGAACAACTCTTTATTTGCTTACAATTTCTTACATTTGCTGACTGATCAATTTGTTACATGTATGAGCATGGATTTGTGCTGTTTTACCGTAGGCCCACATTCACATCAAATGTTCTGTCCATCACGTATGCACGGTGGTGCAGTGGTCAGCACTGTCGGCTCCCAGCAAGAAGGTTTCGGGTTCGACCCGCAGCTCGAGCACAGGATCTTTCTGTGAGTTTGCATGTTCTCCCTGTTCCTGTGAGGGTTCTCTCTGGTACTCCAGCTTCCTCCCACAGTCCAAAGACATGCAATTGGGGACGAGGCTGATTGATACTCTAAATATATCATGTGAGTGTGAATGGTTGTTTGTCTCTATGTGTTGGCCCTGCGATGGACTGGCGACCCGTCCAGGGTGAACCCCGCCTCTCACCGGAAGGCTGCTGGGATAGACTCCACCCCCTGCGACCCTTAAGCGGCAGACAATGGATGGATGGATGGATGATGTATAATTGAATTATATGAAAATGGAGGTTTTCAAAGTACATACCATAGGTTTTTTTTTATACCACAGTAGCCGCTTTATGTCCTGTTTTAATCATGTTAAAAGTTTTAATGCAAAAGCGTAAATCTTGAGCATTTTTAGTAATTTTACAAATTATAGTATCCAACTGGGTAGCGATATTGTGAAGATGAGAGGTTTATCAAGTTAAACTTGTGCAAGGATCAGCTGAGACAACCAGGCACATCGGATGGGCATGGCCATACTTAAGTGCTGCCAGACCCCCTATAGCAGGGGTCCCCAAACTTTTTTCTGTGAGGGCCACATAACTTTCCCCTTCTCTGATGGGGGGCCGGGGTCAGTTTGTAACAGAAAAAGTGTGGCGATCGCAGGGGTGCCTAAACGTAAAAATGTATTGTTTTCCAGGAAGCCACACAACCAAATCACCCTCTCTGGGTTCTTCAGAGAAAAAAGTCAGGAAATCTATAATGACACCACCAAATAACCCTCCCTGGGTTCGGGTCTAGGAACTTCTTCTGGGGTTGCCAGACAGGGGCACAGACTGCAGAAGGGTGGAACAGAATGTCACGCTCTGTGCGTGTATGAAATAGTTACTAACTGACTGTTCACACCAAACGGCAATGGGGATTTTCGCTTTATTCACGAATGTAAACATTGATCCAGCGATCAAATTCGCACGAATAAAGTGACGTGAAAACGACCATTTTAACAGTCGACTAGTCACCGACTATTGAAACGATTAGTCGACTAATCGGATAATTATTATTTTTTTCTTAAATTTAGCATGAAGTTGATTTAATTATGTGGCAAATGATAATAAACAAGAAAGATGGGAAGAAGGAAAAATACATCTTTTATTGAATTCATTAATTTAAAACACGTTTGTCAGTCACAGTCTCATAGCGCTCGAGCTCTCTTTTATATCAAAACACACTTATAAAATGTCCAATGTGTCCTAAAAACCGTCCTGCTTGAATGTTACTTTTATCTCGCCGAGGCGAGTCAGACTCCGTTTCGTTCCACTGCCCGACGGGCTTCTTTAAATGTTCCTGCATCACCGCCATGACACCAAGGTCTGCTTAGCAGCCTTTGCTAGTAGTCTTTTTATTCTCCGTATCCAGGCTAAAATGACGCCAAACTTTAGAAGCTTTGGTTGATGATGTTGACGCCGCGTTCCTGTATGTTACCGCTCAGAGACAGAGACGCTACTGCGCATGAGCGACTCTCGGCAGAGACTATAATCAAGTGAGAGGCCTCACTCTGTTGGAAAAACCCGTCTGGCGACAATCGTTGACGATGGAATTCATTGTCGACTGTTGTTATTATCGATTTTTGTCGACAACGTCGACTAATCATTGCAAACCCTAGTGAACACACCTTAATAGTTAATAGTGAAAATAGTTCATAGCTGGTTATCATTTTATTATCAAATACAAACACACATATGGAAAAAAAATCAAAATGTGTCTCTGGTATTGTTCAGGGGGCCGGGCCAAATGTGGAGGCGGGCCGTATCTGGCCCGCAGGCCGTAGTTTGGGGACCACTGCCCTACAGATTAGTACAGTCATACAGAAAAATGAGAGGCCTGAGCATGGGATGTCCCACAGCATTACAAAGAGGAAAGCTCAGATAAATCAGGCGTTAATAATATTGTTAAGAGAAACCCCAAGGTGTGGCCTTACATTGTTCTCCTATAGCATTCAGCAAAGGAGAGAAAATAGATAAACTGATTGGTGCAGTTAAACAGTTTAAAATAAAATGGTTTGGTGTCTGAATTAAATGAAGTTAAAAAAAATTTGATGCTGTTTGATGTAACATTTTTTGAAGAACTATGGAGTTTTGAGTTTTAATGAAACAACTTATACAACATACGTAAAAGAGATCTTGAACTGTGGTATGTCTGAGTCTCAAATTACTATGTATCTCACTTTAAATAGTTCACAATGACTGATGTGTATAAACCTAAATTATATGAATGTATCGGCAAAGACTATTGTGGAGAAAAGTGTACTTGATTAATTTTGATATTAGTGTGATTAAACTTCCCATCAACTACCAGTCATAGTGTGAAGCTAACTAGCAGTCTCAAAGGTCCCTGCTCCCTAACGCGCAGAGAGAAAGGTATATCATCTGGCTCTGAGGAGGACAGCTGATCATTTAACTCTAAATCAGTTGCTGTTGTTGTTGTTGTTGTTTTTGTTTTGAACTGCATACCTCTTCTCTTTGTGTGCAGTAAAGATACACAAGGATTACCATCGTCATGTACATGTACAGCATCATTCGCCTGTAAATGCTGCCCTCTGCAGGTCAGGTTAAGATACATGTCTTTGTTTAAGTAAGAAAAGAGCATAAAAGGGAACAGTATCTGTTTATCATGTTTCTTTCCCATGGATTAATATTAAATACAAAGAGCTCTGACAGGCATTTTGAATTGTAGCATTGTGTCTTTCATGTTTGGCTGAACATATGCCCTCCCCAGAGGTCAGCCACTCCCTGCAAAAAAAGCCAACTTGTATTTTTTGGCCTAAAACAGTGATTTTAGTTGGCAAAACTTAAAAATTTAAATTATTGACATTTAGGGCAGTAATGCCAGCGAACACAACAAAGCAAGCCAGTTGTATGCTCCAGAACAAGCTGATGAGTTGTCGTTACTTATATCTTTAGGCTGGGGTTCAAAACAAGGGACGATAGTTATACTAACTCTAATTTATTTGTTGTGAAATGCGGGAAAGCCAACTTTCCGAGTTGGCACTTTAATTCTCATTGTGGCTCCTGCCTCGAGCCGGAGCACACGCAGGTTAGTTTTAACCAACTTTGAATTAAACGAAGTTAAACTGTACAGCAGTTTTATTGAGTTATGTTGTGTAGAATGTTGTACGAAGGCGCCATACACATTTTCAGTATTTAAACACAAACAGCTTTTCAGTCTTTAGCTAAAGCTATCGGCTAACTGATGCATCGCCGTTAGCGTCAGTTAGCCGATATCCATGCTAATTCATGTGTGCTAACTTGTTACAGCTGAAAGTGTAGCCGTGCGGGTATCAATGCTCTTTCGGAATTGTGGTCGCAATATTAGCTGACATTCCATGTCATCTTTCAGAAGAATTGGCGGTGTAACTAACATTTTGTGGTAATAAAAGTCAGGCAGAAGTAAGCAGGTGAACCAACAATTTATTATAATATGTTGTGTTTATGATTTAGTCTTTTTTTTTTTTAAGTAGCACATTGTATGTTGATTACAACGTATATTTTAACATGAAGATGGTGTTGAAATTGTATTGACTTTGTATTGAGGATTTAAATTTCCTTCTCAGATTTTTCAACAGATAGGGGAAGAGTTTTATCTTATCACAAACAAGAATGGACGGCTTCATCAGAACACTTGGAGGCTCCTGAGACTCTATCCGGCGAGGAGGACAGCTTTTTCATCTCAGATGGATGAGCTCCTTAACAGCCTGGATCAAGAGGTGAATTCTTTACGTAGTAATTTGATAACTCTGAACATGATGGATATAAAAGGAATTTTTGCCTGTAGTGGCAAACCATCAAAATAAATGCATGAGTGTCTAAGGGACTAAAACAATAGCACAAACAAGCAAACCAATTCAGGGAGTGGTTGTTAAAAGATATAAAATTACTGAGATTGTGGTTCTTGTTAAACAAAGGGTATCTTAATCTTTAAAAAAAATATCTTGCTCAGTAGGGAACTGCAGCTGCAGCATTGTAGGGCCTTCCCTTGTGACAGTCAGGAGGAGCTCTTCAGGAACTGTCTTGCGAGTGGTTATTAATATAAATGGTAAATATGTTATGATACTGTATTCATAGTGCTGTATTTAATGTTGACTTCAGCCATTACCTCTTTGTCGTCTTTGCTCCCCTAATCTTTCCCAGCGTCCAGAGTGTCTTCAATACTTGTACTGTCCTGGCTATGACTTGATGTAGTCTAGCTGATGTTAGTAGATGTGTGTGTATGGGGGTTCAGTTTTTAATTGAAGGGTACGGGATGGAAATAATTACTGTCAAATTCATTAGTAATTCCATTTTGAAAAAATGTTTATTCAATAATTTAGATTTTTTTTTTTTTTTTAGTGTAATAGCTTATTCTGATTTGCAGGATTTTAATGACGAATGTCCTGCACTTCGTGTGTTGGTCTTTTCCGGTCTGTCAACACAAGCACACTGACCCAGAAGAGTAACAGACGAAGGGCCTCGTTGTGGGTGTCCTCACTGTGTTGGAGGATGGTACCAGCACAGCTCCTCAAAGTGTTGTGAATGATGCTGTTGTGGAAAAGTGATCACCCTTCAAGATCTCCCTGACCTGTCAACTGCTTTTGCTTACCTCTTTGGACTGATCTACGCTTCAAACCCTAGGTATCCAAAAGACCTTGGGTAGACATTTGAAACTGTTCAGAAGGTTTTCATGGAACTTGGTACAGACCTCTCTGTAAGGGTCAAATCCCTCAAAAACAAACTCCTGTTTGGCAAACTCTTCCTGTTGGAAGAGATTTGATACAGTAAATAAAACAAATGTTTTGAATGTAAATGTTGCATCTGTAATTTTTTTTATACATTTGATTAGGAGTTATTGGCTCTAAAATATCAAGTTTGGTTACATTATAAACTATTGCAGTTTGCAATTGCACATTCCTCAGATTATTCTGCTACACAAATTCAAGTGGATTCTGTGTAAGAAATCAGTTATTACAATGTAAAATTATAAATTAGTACAATTTACTGGAGTTAGCAGAAGTAAAGATTAAAAGTTATTACAGTGTAAAATTACAAGTTAGTACAATTTATGGGAGAGTTAGCACAAGTAAGGATTAAAAGGTATTACAATGTAAAATTATGAGTTAGTTCAACTTACTGTTGAGTCGACAAAAATCAGAATTCAGAGTTGACGAACTCAAAAGCAAAACTTAAAATATTTAGTTCATTTGTCCAACTTAAAAATTTTATCAGAGTTTGTTGTAAAATTTTATGTTCACCCAACTTTTCTTTTTTTGCAGTGCTGCTGTTGAGCTGATGACACTTGCATCAAAGGTGCCACAGGCCAGGTCCAATGAGAGAATAAGTATTATTTTACCTCCTTTGCCATCACAGCAAAGCTCAGAGTGCATAGTCAGGACTGTGTGTTCTTCCACACAACTGGGTGGTCTGCCAAGCAAAACGTGACCCCAGCGAAGACCTTTGTTACAAGCAGCTCTGAACAGGGTCCGCTCTAACATGAACCTCTCTTTTGTGGAAGTGTCATGGGGCTCTGATTCACGACATGTTATGTAAGACACAAAGGAATATATGTGTGTGTGTGTGTGTGCGCGCGCGCGTGGGTGTGATGGAACAAATGAATGGCATAGCATATTTGATGGATGAGGCCCAATACGTGCCCCATCTTTAAATTTAACCTGTTTTCAGACTGGAATAGTAGCGAGATCAAAATCTCACCAAAAGAGAGCGCCATAACACAATTCATTTGAAGCCGCATGCTTTCTGTTGTTCTCCGTGTTTTCTTATAGTCAGAGAAGCAGCTCTAAATACTATAAAACATTCTTCACTGAGAGTTTTTTTGTTACACTGTGCCAGAGGTTGATATGCAGTGTTTAACACAGGCAGACTGAATGTCACACGTAGTCAATGACATATTTTTCTGTGCTACACTTAAATCTGACGTCAATCGGTGTTTATACAAAACTATTTTGTAATATCATAACTTAGACTTTGGTCCATTATGCAACTCGAATAAGTGAGACAGGATGCCTGCCCATCCTGAGGAAGGATAGTTACAAACAAAATATTAACATGTTGCACAAGAGGGTATGTTATGTTAGGGTTTAAACGGAACCTTGGATTGGCCATAGGGGACACAAGATGTTACTTCCTTCAACAATTTAGTTATTTGTGGCCACAATATATAACTTGTTCCCTCAGTTAAGTTATTTTATACTTTTGAACAGCTATATTTTCTGGCCATCAGCTGTTTACTTTGTTAAAACAAGTTATATCTTGTGGCCTCAACAATTAGATGGGGAGAACAGTGAGAAACGTGAAAGGCTTTTTGTAGTTCATCCTTCACGTCTTCATTCAGCACACTAGAATGCTGAACAATTCTATATTTCTTTGTAGATCAAATGTATGTATCATCAGCTTCTCAAAATGATTTCCTATCATTTTCTGACATTTTCTTGCCGAAAAAAAACTCCTTATGATTTCTTTCCAGTTTTTTTGTGTTATCTGGAAAACTTGAAAAAAAATGACTCAGGTGATGATTTTAAGAAGCCAATGATATTCGACTGTAAATGTAAACCTCTCTATTTATTTGCACACAAAACAGACAGCATCAGTTTTTTGCAGTCAAGAATGATGAGAAAATCAAGGCGTTTACTCCTGGAATGGGCCATATCCATCCACGTCCTCATATCGATAAAAACCCACAGCTCGAGCCTGACAGCTACTGCCACCACCTAAGATAAGAAAAGGGAAGAGCCCACAAACCAAGAGGATTTAAACAATATATACTGCTAAAAAAAAAAAAAACAATGTGAACACTAAAATAACACGCCCTAGATCTGAATGAAAGAAATATTCTTATTAAATGCTTTGTTCTTTACATAGTTGAATGTGCTGACAACAAAAATCACACAAAAATTATCAATGGAAAACAAATGTATTAACCCGTGGAGGTCTGGATTTGGAGTCACACTCAAAATTAAAGTGGAAAAACACACAGGCTGATCCAACTTTGATGTAATGTCCCTAAAACAAGTCAAAATGAGGCTCAGTAGTGTGTGTGGCCTCCACGTGCCTGTATGACCTCCCTACAACGCCTGGGCTGCTCCTGATGAGGCGGCAGATGGTCTCCTGAGGGATCTCCTCCCAGACCTGGACTAAAGCATCCACCAGCTCCTGGACAGTCTGTGGTGCAACATGGTGTTGGTGGATAGAGCAAGATATGATGTCCCAGATGTGCTCAGTTGGATTCAGGTCTAGGGAACAGGCGGGCCAGTCCATAGCATCAATGCCTTTTCTTGCAGGAACTGCTGACACACTCCATCTACATGAGGTCTAGCATTGTCTTGCATTAGGAGGAACCCAGGGCCAACCACACCAGCATATGTTCTCACAATGGGTCTGAGGATCTCATCTCGGTACCTAATGGCAGTCAGGCTACCTCTGGCGAGCACATGGAGGGCTGTGCAGCCCCCCAAAGAAATGCCACCCCACCATTACTGACCCACTGCCAAACCGGTCATGTTGGAGGATGTTGCAGGCAGCAGAACATTCTCCAGGGCGTCTCTGTCACATGTGCTCAGTGTGAACCTGCTTTCATCTGTTAAGAGCAAAGGGCACCAGTGGCGAATTTGCCAATCTTGGTGTTCTCTGGCAAATGCCAAACGTCCTGCACGGTGTTGGGCTGTAAGCACAATCCCCACCTGTGGATGTCGGGCCCTCATACCACCCTCGCGGAGTCTGTTTCTGACCGTTTGAGCAGACACATGCACATTTGTGGCCTGCTGGAGGTCATTTTGCATATTCATCATTATGTTTTGTGCCTGTCGGCCTGTGTGACGGTATAAAAAAAACTGCAGTGGCTAGCGTCCATGCTGTGAGTGTAGTTTCTTAATTTTGCTAACAGTTCAGATACTGTGAAAACATGTCTTTTTGTGGATTAATTAGGGTATGACTAGAAATAGAAGAGTGTAGCCCAGGTACAACAGTCTCTGGAGGGACTGCTGTGTCAGTTGCATGGTGCATGGTGCATGGTTAAGCTGATGGCTGTCTGTTTCATGTCCAGGTATGTGTGTGTGTGTGTGTGTGTGTGTGTGTGTGTGTGTGTGTGTGTGTGTGTGTGTGTGTGTGTGTGTGTGTGTGTGTGTGCCGTTTGAAGGTCAAGACTTGGTTTTAGGGTCGAGGTTAGAATTAGGTTCTGGTTAGGTTTAGGGTCAAGGTTAGGGTCAGGCAGTTAGTTGAGATGGTTAGGGTTAGGGTTAGGAGCTAGGGAATGTATTATGTCAATGAAAGTCTTCCACCTTGAGTGGGATTTGCCCATTCAAGTCCTTCTGTTTCCTCTCTGCTGAAACAAATTCACATCACTGCCACTGTAAAATCAATTAAGTTCTGATGTAAGTGATTGTCTCGTTAAACCTTTGAAGAGAGTTGTAGTTAGTCAACTCCCATAAAAATCACTTGAGCCATTATTTCTTTCCCATTTATGTCCGTCTATGTGGGAATTAAAGGAGAAGTTAGCGCTGCCCAGATGTACAGTAGAGTCAAGTCTTTTTAGTGTCATTGCCAGTCAAACATGAATCAGACTTTCCTATCATAACCCAAACAGCATCTGCCCAGTAGGTTCCTGTGTTCCCTGCTCCATGCCTTACCTTGTAAGGCAGCGAATTTCATGCAAATAATCATCAGAATCAAGTCTATCAGGCTTCAAGTTCTGCATTTCGGTCAAACCCATTGGTGTAGTCTTATTTTCAGAAGTGGGTATGATCATTCCAGGGACCCCCTCCCACTGTGCATGTGCACATTATACAGTACCCAACAACCCTCAAACCATTTTATTAAACGGCACATACTGCACATGCACTCACAAGTTCTTCCATGAGGGACTCATTCTGTACCTTAAATATGTTGATATGTATTCCTGCACAGTTTAAAGATGGTGCACTGAAATCCTGGGACTTTTTTAGTGACTATACTGTTCTGCATATCACATAGACTACATCAGTCAGTGGTGACAATGTTCCGAATTTGATAAGGGTCGAATAAACACAATATTTCTGATGGATTTTTGGAAAATGTTTCATGTTTCAATGCAGACATGAAGGAATTGCCAATAGTAGTTGGTTTTAAGGAGATGGGAGTCTGTTGAATTGGGGACTTAAGGGCCTTCTAACAAGTGAATTTGTCTGCGAGCTTCTCTCTCACTGGCTGCTTGCTCACTGTGTGTCAAACAAGTAGCGTAGCTACATTCTGGAGTGCAACAGAACTTTTACATGGGAGTGGAGTTTTTCACTCACATGCGCATTGGGACAAATGTTGGGTTTCCCTTGGGAGGAGCCCAGGTGGCATCCTAGGTAGATGTCCGAAACTCCTAAACTAGCGCCTTTCGATACAAAAGGACAGCAGTGAGTCAGTCATGGATACTTCACCTTATCCCTGAAGGCGATACAAGCCACGATTATGAGGACACCCATTTTGGGAAGCTGTATTTACTTGCATCACTATAACTCAAAAAGACATGTGTAAGTCAATACAATAATGTGATGTGTGTACTGTAGCCTCGTGCCTGTCATACAGTAACAAGGCAGGCCAGGGTAAAATTGTCGCACCACGCAGGAGTTCAAAAGGCAGTAGTTGAGTAACGGAAGTGGGTACTTGTTTTAAATGGTAATGTTGTTCAGCCCTCGAAAATCAATACACGGACGGAGAGAATTGTCTCTCTTGTTTACAAAGAAAAACCCAGCTCTCAAGGGTGAGGACAAGGGCTGAATAATCCCTGCTGCAAGGGATTCTGACATATTTCTCCATGGCTGCACGCTCAGGTTTAGAAAGGTTATACAGGCGGCTGGATGGGAGGGTGGCCCCAGGAAATAGATCTATGGCACAATCATAAGGGGCCTCATGTATCAATACTTGCGTGGATCTCATACTAAAATACTGCGGTCGCAAGAATCGCGAAAGTTGCGTACACAGAAAAAAATCCCAATCAGTGTGGAATTGAGCGCAGATGTCGGAGGACTGGGCCCGCCCCCATTACGGCCACCTATAAATTCACAAATTTATTTAAATAGGGTCTAGGGACTGGCTTATGACTGCTGTTGGTGTGGAGAGTGGAATCAGACTAATGAGCAGCAGGCATTCAGAGAAGGATAGCTGCAGTGGATCC
Organism: Aulostomus chinensis; assembly: GCF_037954235.1. Taxonomy (NCBI): domain Eukaryota; kingdom Metazoa; phylum Chordata; class Actinopteri; order Syngnathiformes; family Aulostomidae; genus Aulostomus; species Aulostomus chinensis. Next base: position 18,829,506 of record NC_141337.1, on the reverse strand, counting down.
CGGAAGGCCCCGCCCAGCCCTGGGGAAAACAAAAAAACATGGACATGGAGCAGAAGTGCACTGAATCTAGGCAGGATTTGAGTACCTCTTGATGTTCAACCGTCTAATGTAATGGCGATGCCGTCTGCGTCTTTCAGGAACAGTACAACTTTGGCCTTCGACTTTTTGTAGAGGTTCAGGACCACTGTGTGGGTAAAATGCATTTGTGATGGGATAGCGTACTTCGGTTCCAGTGTGTGAAGGAGTCACTGAAATTTCTGATTTTCTTCCACAGAAGATGGCCTTTTGGTGCAAAGGAATCTGTCAGTGTCTTCTGGCCTTTTGCCATTTTCATCACAGGTGCAGTGGATTTTAGTAATGAGCTGTGGTGTTTCTATATATGTCTTAGCATAGTGCTTGTGTTAACCACGGTGTATGGTACTATTTTCTTACACTGCTTACATATTGTCTGTGTCTTGTCTGTTTCTAATGCGGTGTGGATCAAAAGAAGTAAAATTAAACTTTTTGTCTGAAGAATAATCCAAAATAGCTTTGAAATTAATACTGTTGTATAATGAAAATATTTGCAAAATCATATACCATGGGATTTTCTTTATAGATGGAGAGGATCCAAGTTGTATTTCAAGGTGGTTTAATGTGGTCATATCCCTGTATTTTAAATTCATATATATTTACCCCTCCATTAGTGCAATATCTCTGTTCTGCCACTGTCGTGAATAATGATGACTTTATTGTGTACAGCATATGAATCGGGTAAAACTGGAATCAAACGAGAATATAAAATGAACATTTATTGTAATAAACCTCATTAATCAACATATTTCAACTTAAAGGTCTGTAGCACACGACGAGTATAGCAAACTAAAGGCTGCAGTGTAGCTAATATAGCTAACAGAGAGCTATGACCTACAGTAGCTTCGTTAGCTGACAGCTACAAGTGATAAACAGAGCACAAAACAACATACAAACTCGCATTAATACAAACTATAACATCTATTATGTTCCCGGTGGATGTGCGTAGAAATACACTCAGACACAGGAAACTTCATTTACCGGAGCAGGGGAAGGGAAAACCTCAGACTGGCCGGCGCAAAACTTTATTTGCACACACCCAATAACATAACAAAGCACATCATATGTGCAACCGCCCCCTTGTGGTCTCCGGGGGTAGTACTGTGCAAGCACAGGCTACAGTTCAATACACAACATCCCTCCCCGCCTATTTGGATCCCCACCTGCATGTTCACACCCCTATCAAACAGACCCCTGAAACCAGACCTACTCATAAGCAATAAGAACGAGAGCTTTGACCCTTAGAATGCAAGGTGCGAACAAACAGCATAACAATAATATTTAGAATACCCCACAGTCAACCACGTACCTGTCCCCCAACCAGATAAAATACTGAAAACAAACCAAACATGCTTACTGAGGCTGGGGGGTGGACTACCCCCGATCCTCTGAGTCAGTCTAAGGGGATTATTCTTAACATGACATGACTCGCTGACTACTCACCAATCAACACAGTTCACAGATTCAAGCGGTCCAGTGGTCGGGTAACCCGGAGTGGATACCTGCGGGCTGGCCCTGCTGCCTCTGCTGAGACTGTGGGTACCTCCTCCTGCTCAGGGTTGACCGCCCCTGTCCTTGGAGCGTCCTCTCTCGCCTGGGAAGGGGAAAGTGCCTCCTGCTCCTGCTGTGACATGGTAGCCAAGTGGCTCGGTAAGGCTGGGTGCTCTGAATCCACAGGAAGTAACAGTCCACGATCACCAGCCCGCATCTGCTCCACATGGTGTCTCCAGAGCGTGCCTGCCCCCACATCCACGGTGTAAGATACTGGACCCTCTTGCGATGTCACCCGTCCTGGCATCCACTTCTTCTCCCCCTGTCTATAGTCACGAACCAACACCGCCTCCCCCCACCACAAATGTACTGTTTATGGCCACCTCGGCTCTGAGAACACGTTGGCCTTCCTGCGCCCGCTCCACAGTGGCCGACACATTCGGCCTAACCAGGTCCAACCGCGAGCTGAGTCGACGGCGCAGGAAGAGCATAGCTGGGGACTCCCTCATCGTCATGTGAGGTGCGTTCCAGTAGCTGAGCAAGAATGCATCCACCCGATGTTGTAAGGTCCATGTCCCCCTATATGCTTTCAAGGAGCGCTTCAGCACAAAGCGCTCTGCCTGGCCATTCGTGGCAGGGTGAAATGGCACCGTTCTCTTGTGTGCCCTGAGAAATGCCCTGAACTCTGCTGACGTGAATTGTGGGCCATTGTCACGAACGAGCACCTCCGGCATTGATGTCGATGTCATCACCTGTACCTCTGGCCACTTAGAGTATGCGTCCACTGCAACCAGTAGCATGTGTCCCTCAAACGGCCCTGCAAAGTCCACATGAATCCATTGCCAAGACGACCCTGGCCATGGCCAGGTGAGGAGTGGAGAGAGCGCCGAGCTTACGTTGACACATAGAACATGCCTTGGCCTTCTGTTCAATCCAGCCCAGGCCGCCAGATGTGACTCCGTGCGATAGCTTTCATCTTGACCACGCCCGGGTGCCCAGCATGCAGCTCCTCCAACAGCTGTGGTCTCAATGCTGGCGGCACTACCACTTGGCTGCACCACAACAAGCACCCCTGCACCACCGTCAACTCGTCTCGACGCATGTAGAAAGGCGCCAGGGCATCAGTCTGTCTATCTGTCCCTACAAACTGGCCTGACACAACCTTATCTGCTACACTAGAGAGCACTGGATCATATTTAGTCCCCCTCCTAATGTCTTCACTGTCTATGGTAAGCATTTCGAGGTGGTGCACCGTCACCCTATCCATTGCGTCTGGCTTTTCCCTATGTTCTACCTGCAGTGGCAGACGTGAGAGGCCGTCTGCATTTCCATGATCTGCTGCTTTTATATAGGATAGTGTAGTTGTGTGCCGCTAACGCTAAAGCCCACCGTTGAAGCCTTGCGGCCGCCATAGGTGGCATTGCCTTGCTAGGGCTCAATATACTCGTCAGCGGTCTGTGATCTGACAGAAGTGTAAAATGGCGCCCATACAAATAAGCGTGGAATTTCCGTACCCGAAAATAATTCCCAGCGCCTCCCTCTCTATCTGGGCATAGTTTTGTTCTGCCTTACTCAGTTCTCCCCGGTCACCAGAATGTCGTCCAGAAAACAATGGACATTGGGGAGACCCCGTAAAACCTGGTCCATCACCCGCTGGAAGATAGCTGGCACCGAGGTGATGCCAAAGGGGAGGCGGTTGCAAAACATACCCTTCTGCATGGTAATGGATAAATACTTGTGGGAGCTTTCCTGCACAGGGACCTGCAAATAAGCGTGCGCAAGATCAAGTTTGCTAAAACGCTGCTCACCCGCCAGTGACGCAAATAGGTCCTCAATCCTTGGAATGGGGTAATGATCACCGCAAAGTGCGGGGTTCACGGTCACTTTAAAATCTCCAAAAACACGTACCTTCCCAGTCTTTTTAACAATGGGCACGATTGGAGTCACAAAGCCTGCTGTCAGTGTCTTCTGGCCTTTTGCCATTTTCATCGGGCCTCATTTCCTGATAAATCATTATTGTTTGAAACAAAGCTTAATATAAATTATTTATTTTTATTGTAATTATTTTGAACACTTGATAAGAGAAACACAATAAAAACATTTGAAAAGGAAGGATCAAGGTGTTGTTGTACTGCAATACCTCCTGTACAGCATCAGAGACATTCAGTTATTGATTGTCTGAATGATTGATTTACCCCAGAAGAGGAACAGGTTTGTTGGAGCAGTAAAAATACACATATCAGAATGAAAAAAATTACATTTAAAAAGAAATTACATGACATTACCAGTATAATATATGAAGAACAGTTAGGATAAATTTAACTTGCCAAATAGTTTGGATTTCCTTAATTATATCCTTGATTAACCCAGACATAAGTATGGTTTGTTCCACTCAATAATAAATCTGTAAATATAGCGTGAAAATGATAGAACTAAAAGGCCACCTCTGAGTGCATGAGTTAGCCTATGTGATGGATGTGACGTCAGTATACCGTGCCCATTTGTTTTAATCATTGTTTATATTCTTAATGCTGATTGTTAGATCTATACTGGTTACAAATGTACTTTGTAGGTTGCATAAACATCAAAACAGTATCAATCAAAAAGTACGTTTGTTTTTTTTCCTGGCAGCGAGCGATAACTTCCAGATTGTCTCACAGAAGAACGGGGTGCCGAATTCCACGGAAGTTTATGTATGTAATTCCTGGGGCACTAAAATCCATTTCATATTATTTTTCTTGAACAGCTGTAGTCAACAATCACATTTCATTCATAAAAACAAGCGTTTTGTTAACAGGAAGTGCGTCACTTGCCTTCGTTTCCTTGGACTTTCTTTTTTTTTATTGACAAACTACAGTTATAGCACAGCAGGTGCTGAGATAGTGGCGAAATCATTACTCAATATTTAGTGAGAGTTTAGTTTTTATTTTTTATTCATCTATGCGTGCAGACTGGAAGTCTTTTTCCAGCGCGCGCGCAGACCAGAAATCACATATTCCGCCAACTTTTCACTGACCTCCTGACTCTGTTATCAGGTATGAAAAATAACCTCCGTTTCATTTCCTACTTTATAAATGTCATAAATGCTCCCCAATGTAATAGCTTTATTAGACAGAGATTGATATAAATCAAATGTTTGCTGAATCAAAATGGAATGCTTGCTAGCTAACGTTAGATTAGACATTTTTTTGGCTACTTCATCACCTCTGAGTCGATAATAATGTACGTTTGCATGTTACAAGAATATATTTATGTTTCTTGTGTCTTGATGTATTTTATTTTTGTAAAGATTTAATTTATTTAATCTGTATTTTGATTATTTTCCCGATCATTTCACTGGTTATTGGTCCTCCGCCGTCCAGCTGGACCCCTATAGTGATGGCGATATTGTAAATATATATTTTCTATGTCTTATGTTGTATTGTCTGTGGCCATGGTGGCGATCTAGTTACCCCTTAGTGGATTATTAAAGCTGAATCCTATCCTATCCTATCCTATCCTATACATCCCGTTGGTTTAAAAAAAAAAACCCATTAATTATTGTTACGATCTCTCCGCAGACCTACTATACATACAATCACTGAACAGAGGTGGTGAAAAAAATGCATATTTCCCGCTAGAAATGTCATTAAAACACATTTTAATACGGAAAGTATCTGGAAATATGACTTTTTATCACAGGGAATGACAACAGCAGCAGCCATTTTATTAGTTTCAGCAGCAGAAAACCTGAAAGTCACGTGACATGGGGACGTTGCATGGTTTAAGCCCTTTACGTCGAAATCCGAAGATAAGGGGACAGTATTACAATCAGTGAATGACCCTCTTCGTCAGACAGTCACGGAAAGGGGGTACACTTGACGTCGGTTCTGGACGGCAGGGGGCAGTGACCAAACGTCAATATATGACGAATAGTGGTGAGACTGTGTTGGTTCAATACACAACAACATCAACGCAATATATGCATCTTAAATCCATACTTACAGACAATGCTTTGATGCATCTGATACCCCAAAATGATGAATGTGTTCCCCTGTCTGCTTGGCTCTACAATGGCTCACAATGCATGAAGAGAAAACAAGATAGCCGCTTACAGGGTTCAAAACAAGCCACGAGGAAACTAGTGGCTAAATATTTAACTAATATATCGACGGTTTCAGCCAGGACAGAACAATCTCCCACCCTCAATAGCACGGTTTACTTTATACGGACTGTTTATATTTGATTTTGTATCTTATTTATATAGATATATGTACATACCTATTCTGCTACTTGACTTTATTTTAGTAATTCTATCTTTAGCTGACTAATTGCCTTGGCTTAAACTGGGACCCGAGTCCTAATTTCGAACCACTAACATGGAAATGTGAAATGGTATGATGAAAAAGATCCTTGAATCCCTGAATCATAATGTGAAGAGGTAAAATTACAAAAACATTTGCGAGTGTAGGACACAACTGCCAGATGCTCATCTTTTACTGCTCAAGAATTCTCAAATAAAATTCATGAGATTAGAATGAAAATGTTCTCTTTAATTCCAGTTCATGTATAGCTACTGATTATGCTGAACAGCTCTCACTTACTGATTCTCACCTTGTCTCAGCTATCACTAATTTTGAGACTATTTCTCTGGAAACTTCACCAAACATAGTTTCATCTCAAAAAACACTCCTGCCAGTTCAAGTCAAGTCAAGTCAATTTTGTAGTGCCAAATCACAACAAAACTTATTTCATGACATAGGTCTAGTACCACACTCCTTCAATGAATTTATACCCAACAATTCTCCATCAGCAGCACATCAGGCAACAGCAGCGACAAAAATCATCCTTTTAACAGGCAGGAACATCAAGCAGATCCAGGCTCAATGGGGACGGTCTTCTGCTTTGACCGGTTGGGGGAAAGAGAGCAGGAGAGCAGGGCAGAGACAAAGACAGATAATGGAGGAAGACAGATATACAGAAGGAAAGAGGGGGACCGAGATAAGGAGAGAGAGAAAGGAGGAGAGACTGTTGGACAGATGGGGACGTGAGCAGGTGGGGCTACGGGTGGCAGCTTGAGCCTCTTCAGGTCTGTAGCCTCCTCCAGCAGCACCCAGGATGTGGGATGCGGGGAGCCCGAAGGCTCCGGAGAAGAAGACAAGTTAGTAACACATACAAGTATGATTTATGTATGACACATATAGGAGGACAGAGAGGAAAGAGAGAAGCAGAGAGAAGCCCAGTGCACCATGGGAGATCCCCCAGCAGTCTAAGCCTATAGCAGCATATCTAAGGACCAGCTTAAGCAGCCTAACTATAAGCCTGATCAAAAAGGAAGCTCTTAAGTCTGCTCTTAAAGGTAGAGAGGGTGTCTGCATCCCGGACCAAAACTGGGAGACGGTTCCACAGGAGGGGAGCCTGATAGCTGAAGGCTCTGGCTCCCATTCTACTTTTAGAAACTCTTAAGAACCATAAGTAACCCTGCATCCTGGGAGCGAAGGGTTCTCGCTGGGTAATAGAGGACTATGAGCTCTGTCAAATATGAAGGTGCCTGACTGTTGAGGACTTTGTATGTTAGAAGGAGAATTTTGAATTCTATTCTGAATTTGATAGGGAGCCATGCAGAGAAGCCAGTACATGAGAGACATGGTCTCTTCTGTTAGTTCTAGTCAACACGTGGGCAGCAGCATTTTGGACCAGCTGGAGAGTCTTTAGGGACCTACTGGTGCAGCCCGATAGAAGGGAATTCCAGTAATCCAGCTTGGAAGTGATAAAAACATGGACTATTTTTTCTGCATCTTTTTAAGACAGGATGTGTCTGATCTGAGCAATGTTGCATAAATGAAAGAAAGCAGTCCTAGAAATTTGCTTAATGTGGGAGTTAAAGGACAGATCCTAATTGAAGAGAACTCCTTGGGTTCTTACGGTAGTTCTGGGGGCCAAGGTAATGCCATCCAGGGTACCTATCTCATTAGATAGGGTGTCTCTAAGATGTTTTGGGCCCAGTATAATCACTTCAGTTTTATCTGAGTTTAATAAAAGGAAATTATGAGTCATCCAAGTTTTATCTCCTTTAGACAGGCCTCCAGTTTAGTCAACTGATTTTTTTCATTTGGATGCATTGATAAATACAGTTGCGTATCATCTGCATAAAAGTGAAAATTGATTAAGTGCTTCCTAATAATGTGACCGAGAGGAAGCAGGTATCGGGTGAAGAGGACTGGTCCAAGCACGGATCCTTGTGGAACACCATAACTGACTGTAGAGGTTTCAGAGGTGTTATCATTAGATCGACCTAGTAAATATGACCTACACCAATTTAGTGCAGTTCCTTTAATGCCAATGACATGTTCCAGTCTCTGTAGAAGGATATGGTGGTCAACAGTATTAAAAGCTGCACTGAGATCTAATAGGACCAGCACAGAGACGAGTCCCTCATCTGATGCCAGTAGGAGGTCACTGGTAACTTTCATTAGTGCTGTTTCTGTGCTAGGATGAATCCTGAAACCTGACTGGAAATCCTCTAATAGGCTGTTGCTGTGGAGAAAGTCACAGAGTTTTTTAGCAACTGCTTTCTCCAGAATTTTGGAGAGAAAAGAAAGATTTGAGGTTGGTCTGTAGTTGGCCAAACCGTCTGGATCCAGGGTTGCTTTTTTGAGAAGGGGTCTAATTACTGCTACTTTAAAGGACTGTGAGACGTAACCAGATAACAGGGACACATTTATCATGTCTAAGAGAGAGGTGCTGACGAGGGGTAGAGAGTCTTTCAGCAGCTTAGTTGGGATGGGGTCTAGAAGACAGGTGGAGGGTTTAGAGGAGGAAATTATTGTACTAAGCTCATGAAGGCTAATGGGAGAAACACCATCAAAGTGTATGTCTGGTCCTACGGCTGCCTCTCAGGCTTCTGGGGTTAAAGGTGCTGTGTTGTAAGCAGATGGCAGGAGGAGATGAATTTTCTCTCTGATAAGGAGAATTTTGGCATTGAAGAAGTCCATCAAATCCTTGCTATCCAGGGAAACAGGACTCCTTGGTTCAGTAGAGCTGTGGCTCTCTGTCAGTCTGGCTCCAGTACTGAAGAGGAACCTGGGGTTGTTCTTGTGTTCCTCTGTTAGTGCTGAGTAGTGGGCTGCTCTAGCTATACAAAGGGCTTTCTTATAGCTTTTAAGGCTGTCTTGCCAGACAACATGTGACTCCTCCAGTTTAGAGGAGCGCCATATTATCTCTAGTTTCTGGGTTTTTTGTTTAAGCTGTCTGGCTTCAGAATTGTACCAAGGTGATTGTTTCCTTGGATTTAAACTCCCGGCTAGTTTTATTTGAATGCTGCGGTTAATCCTCTTCAAGGAACTCCATCTTGACCTGGGTCTCAGTAATTACAGATGTCTTGAACCATTTTTTTTCAAACATATTAGGGAGATTTGTGTCCCAGAAATTTTCAAATTTTTAGTTGAGAATAACCTTCTTTGTCAGCTTTCAGTGCCAGCCATTCTACTAAAACTGCACTCTCTAAGGTGGTAAATAACATTAGGCTTTATGTTGACTCAAATTCCACCTTTATTTCTGTTACCTGACCTCAGTGCTTTTTACACCACTGATCACATAATTCTTTCAGATCATCTAAATAGCAGGTTTAGCATCTCTGGCTTGGGTCTTGTGTACGTATAGTCTGACTTATTCAAAAGAACATAGTGTGTCTCATGATAATAGTATTGGAATACAACAGGGTTTGGTTCTTTGCCCTCTCATCTTCTTTACATATATCATCTCTTGGCCAAATCACATGCAGTTTTGGAGTACATTTCCACTGCTATTGTGCATGGTCGACACACAGCATAACAGCCTATTGAGGCAGATGATCTTTACCATATTATGAATTTAGAGCCTTGATTATTGGCAATTCATCGAGTGTCAAGCAATTCTTAAACCCAGATAAACAAAGATATTGGTCATTGGCCCAGCTCAACACTGGCACCCATTTGATCACGTGACAGTTATTCTGGGTAACTGTGTGATCTCTCAAAGCTCCCACCCTTCTCTAGATCCTGCCCTCTCTATGGATCAACACATTAAAGTAGTCAAAAGAATCGTCCTTTTCCACCTACATAACATTACAAAATAATGTCTTCTCTGTCCATAGCGGATGTTGAAATACTGATTTATGCTTTTGCTTTTGCTTCCATAGCAAAGCTCTGCTGCCTGTTCTGCCACACACTAACACAAAAAATCTCCAAATGGTTCAGAATTCTGCTGCCCAATCTTGACTAGAACAAGAAAATGTGATTATCTTACTCCAATTTTGGCTTAACTTCACTGGTTCCCTTTTCATGTCAGGTCAGACTTAAAGGTGCCTCTGATGACTTATAAAGTTGTAAATGGGCTCACCCACTCCTGACTCTGCAAGTTAATCAAACCCTATGTCCCATTTTGTGCCCTCTGCTTGCAAATTGTGTTCTGCTCCCCAGAGTAACAAAGAAGAAGCAGGCTGCAGGGACTTCTCTTATCATGCCCCGTTCCACTGAGATACCCCCCCCCCCTTCCCCATATACAGTATGAGACAATCCTCTGATGCTGTTGAGGCCCTAACATCAAAATTTATAACTAATCTATTTAGCTTGACCTTTGGTTGGGGCATATTCTCAATTCAGTGAAGGCTGGAGAATGCTACCATTATCCTTTTGCAAGGCTGGTTTCTGTTTAACTGTAGCTGATAACCCCATGAATTATATGACCTGCTAATGAGAATACTGAATTAGTGAATGTAAGTTTAAAATAACTTTCAGTTTCTCTACCTGTGATTTGTCTCGATGTCAACATCTTTTCTTCTCAAGCTGTATAAGTTTTTCTCTGCACAGCTCTTACTCTCTCTCTCTGGATCTGTCCTCTCCCAGTCCTTCATGACTGAGAAGAGGTTGTTAGATACCGATGACACCTGAGCTGCTCAAGAACCTCTCGAATCCATGACCTGGGGGTGAAGTTGCTTTCACTGATTCCCACTACTTTCTGTCTTACTTCTTTATCCATCATTGTTGCTGTTCTTTTCTAACCTGTTGGTTGTCCTTCTCAGCATCTTGCCAACTGAGGGTCCTGGAAGCAGATCAGACTGCAAAATCTTAAGCTGCTCATCACTGGTTTCTGACAGTTGAGATGTTTGTACATGGTTTATCAGAAGGGAATTATTATTTGCTTTTCATTCTGAGAGACAGTTGACTCAGAGCCAAAGAGTAGCATTCAGGGTGGCTCTTTTGATCAGTGCTCTTATGTCAGTTTTCAGCTTTCAGCTTGAAGCATTGCATGCATATTCCTGAGTGTTTTCAGCTTGCACAACAACAGGTGCCATCACAAATGCCACTCTGAAGGAAATCAGAGTGGGAGGCCTCCTCTACTGAGCAAAGACTTGGCCCCAGCTCCTTCTTCAGCTCCCATTAGCAGGGAGGAGGAGAGTCAGTCTTAATGCTTTTGCTTGCTGCTGTAATAAATCTGCATTTTTTAGTGTTAGTATGACAGCCCTGAGTGATTAAAGATATCTATGTGGCGAGCAGGAGATAAGCGTTGCCGCTGTACTTCATGGTCTAGGAATGAGGGTAATAATCCAGGACACTGTAACCTGTGATAAAACCTTCAGCGGCTTAGCTAACAAATTTCCTCTGTAGCCTGTGAGGTTCTCTCTCTCTCTCTCTCTCTCCCTCTCTCTCTCTCTCACTCTCTCTCTCTCTCTATATATTTATATCTTTCTCTTTCTCTTACACACATATATACACACACACACACACACACTAAAAATATTAACTTGCTTTTTCTTTCCTGAATTATGAGGAACTGGCACTGAGAGAAGCAAAGACACAATTGGCTTGAGTGTGTCACTAAAAAAGGTTTTTGGGCCTGTTTATAATCTAGATTATATCTATGAAACATTTGGAGTGTTTAGCATGTATCTGTCTGAATGGGTGACATTGGCCAGTTTTTGACTGGAGCAATGTGGGTGCTTTTTGGTATACCTTGTTACGAGTAATATAGCATTATAGAAAACCCCTGCAATAAAGGTTATAATGCTAGTTGTTATTTAATGTGTCTTAATTGTAAATTGTCTTTGTTGGAGGTTATCATTTGTGGCGCTGCTACTGTGTTACTGGGTTTTTATTGAGGACACAATATAAAAATTGTTCCCTTAAATGTAGCTTAGGCCACAAGACTTAATTTATAAAAATGTTTTAAATTACAAATTGACAGGAGAAATAATACATTGTGGCTTCAGAGAACAGGTAATACCTTGTGTCCTAAAAATAACTTACTGGAGAAAACAAATTAGGCCTTTATCTTGGGCAGCATGATGAAGTGTTTAGCAGTGTCGCCTGAGCACAGGATCTTTCTGTGTGGAGTCTCCATGTTCTCCCTGTTCCTGTGTGGGTTCTCTCTGGTACTCCAGCTTCCTCCCACAGTCCAAAGACATCAAGAGGGGACGAGGCTGATTGATACTCTAAATTGACTGTAGGTGTGACTGTGAGTGTGAATGGTTGTCTGTCTCTATGTGTTGGCCCTGCGATGGACTGGTGACCCATTGAGGGTGAACCCCGCCTCTTGGCCAAAGGCTGCTTGGAAAGGCTCCTGCCCCCCCCCCCCCCCTTCACAGGATAAGTGGATGGGCGGATATAGTTCTGACTCAGTTTTAATCTTACCTTGTGCTAACTCAAAGCAATGTGGACATTCTTGTGCCACAGTTTTCATGATCTGGCAGGTGCCCCAGTTTTTATGAATGTGAGTGTGAATGGTTGTCTGTCTCTGTGTGTTGGCCCTGCGATGGACTGGCGACCTGTCCAGGGTGAACCCCACCTCTCGCCCAAGACTGCTGGGATAGGCTCCAGCCTGGGTGGAAGTTGTATCTTGTTGCCTCAAAATAAATATATTGAGGGAACAAGTTATATTTGTTCCTCTATCCAATAAAAACGTTACCAACAGTCACTCCATGGCTCTGTAGAGGAGCTCTGTGGAGATGTCTTATTGTCCTGCACTACGTCTATATAACTATACTAATAAAGTGGCGTGTGAGAAGTTACCTCCTCTTAAGTGGTCGGGAATGGAAGGGGGCAGCAGCCACACAATCAGCAGCCTCTTTAAGGCGAAGTTGGAGGGACTGGAGGGGGAGGAGGGAGGCGGGAGAGCGCTGAGCTGCAGCTGGACGGCGGGGCGAGGGACTTATGATATACCAGCGGTCATGACGCGATGTTGCCTGTGATATGACATCAGTGTCAGGCTGATAATGAACGTCCTCAGTAAGTGCTGCGATGGATGAGGAAGGTGGAATGTCGGAGCGGGGTGGCAGAACAGTGTGTTGTTGTGGCGATGGCGATGGTGTCACTGGGTGCTTTTCCATCTGCCGCTACCCGGACAAGGGACACTGGAGGCGAAGTGACACACTGGCGACAGAATTTGCACTATTCTCCTAGTCATTTGAGAAGCGCGACTGAGTAGGTGCTGCCATGGAGAGAAAGAGCAAGGAGGAAGTGCCGACATCGAAGGACAGAGGCACGAAGGAGAAGAGGACGAAACCCATGAAGATTTTCCGAAAGAAATCGCTGAAGTCGGTGGGGAGTTTAATGAACAGAATCATGAAAACTTTAGGCACTTTCACCCACTTCAGAGACGCGGACGCTCAGGACACAGAGGACGACGACGGGGGGTTTCGGAATGGCGCACCTTGCACCCTCAGCGCGAGCACAGGCGTGAAAGAGGATGTACAGGTGGCTCGAGTAGTGAAAAACCCCTCCGGAACCTCCTCTTCTACGTGCCGAGAAAAAATACTTAATCAATATGGAGACAAAACCCCAGGTGTTTTGGGGCTGAAGAACCATGGTAACACGTGCTTCATGAACGCCGTGGTCCAGTGTCTGAGCAACACGGACTTGCTGGCAGAGTACCTGGCGCTGGAGAGGTACAAACTGGACCCGAGCGACATCAGAATAAACGGACTGGTGATGAGGGATGAATCTCGGTTTATTGAGGGAGAGGTCACGGAGACGTTCGCGTCGCTTGTCAGGGCTCTATGGACTCTTGAGTATACCCCGCAGCTGTCCGTGGACTTCAAGGTACTCCTTTAAACCCCCCAAACACAGCGGACAAGGGCTGAGTACACGTGATGAATAGACAAGATTAATTATAGTCAATTAGGAAGGGAAGTTTGTTAAACATGAAGAGTAAAGAGTAATGATGAACTTACCTTGTTAACTGGAATTATTGTTATCAACTTGTCATGCAGACACTGTAGTTAACACCACCATGACAAGTATTTCAGACAAAAGTTTAATAAAGCTTTAAGTAGAGCTGTACAAAAAATGAAAATAAGTGATATATTGCAATATGGCAAATCAATATTCCAGTCTGTAGTATACTTTATTTATAGTGTAGGATTGTATGTTTATGAATAGAGAGATAAGAGATATGGGAGCCATATTTCATTGTGTTCAGAAACTGTAAAACTGTTCAAATGTTATTGAAAAAATATAAATAATATAGTTCTGGGGCGGCACGGTGGTGCAGTGGTCAGCACTGTCCCCTCACAGCAAGAAGGTTCCAGGTTTGAGCCCCGGCTCCAGCACAGGATCTTTCTGTGTGGAGTCTCCATGTTCTCCCTGTTCCTGTGTGGGTTCTCTCTGGTACGCCAGCTTCCTCCCACAGTCCAAAGACATCAAGAGGGGACGAGGCTGATTGATACTCTAAATTGACCGTAGGTGTGACTGTGAGTGTGAATGGTTGTCTGTCTCTATGTGTTGGCCCTGCCATGGACTGGTGACCCATTGAGGGTGAACCCCGCCTCTTGGCCAAAGGCTGCTTGGAAAGGCTCCTGCCCCCCCCCCCCCCCTTTCACAGGATAAGTGGATGGGTGGATATAGTTCTGACTCAAAGCAATGTGGACATTCTTGTGCCACAGTTTTCATGATCTGGCAGGTGCCCCAGTTTTTCCCACGGTGTTTCACCGAAATATTATTTACAACTAAACAGAACAAGATAAGGTTAAACCTTGTACATGGCTGGAATATACATGGTTAAAAATGTGGCCAGGTAGTTGCGTCCATTGAGCAGTGTTGAGTATTTTTATAAACCCAGGTTATAAAATGGTAATGTGCCAGTTTCTATAGTGAAACACATCCTGGAGGCTGCCCTGCTGGGCCCACTGGACAGGAGAGAGTCGACTCTAAGAAACCTGCTTGTTGGACTTTGCTTGTTGGACACTACTGCAGAAAAACTGATAGATTTTCCAAAGAGAATTTGGACAGGAGGAGGCATGACATGAAACATTTGTGTTTGAATTCATCATAAGACCAGGGCATCAAGTTGGTACAGCGATCCATTGTGTAATGTATCAGTTTGGATGCTGTTGGTCAGTTCCCCAAATCGGTTTGGTGGCCATCCGTACAGAGAGAGTCGGTTGTGTTCTGGACACCAGTTCGACCGGAGCAGCTAGGCTTAATGATTGTACACACCATGACAGGATGTAGAGAGGTTTGTGCAATTTTTAAAGAGCAGCATTGAATACGAAAAATAAAAAGCAGGATAAAATTAAAAAAGGGATAAATAAAGGCCTACCAGCATACTTTTAGTTTTTGCTGTGGTGTGACATTTGTTGATGCAGGAAGGAGTCAATTTTCAGGAGCATTTTCCATGGAGATTCTCCTCTCCCTGACAATCAGGAGCTGTGACAGAGCTCTATCAGGAGACCTCAGGCTTTCCTACACTTTGCCCATGCTAGGAATGTGCGTGTGTGTGTGTTTGTGTGTGTGTGTGCGCTCGGGCAACTTTACCTTATCTGCCTGTAGCTCTTTCCCCTGGATTTTTGTGAGCCATAGTTAAAGGCAAGCAGTGAATACTGAAAAAAATAAATTAATTTTACAATGGAACTGTTTTTGGAAATGCTAATTACTCTGTCAGAAAAGAAAGAATGTAATGGCTCCTGGAATGGGTTGACCCCTATTAACTCGCCAGTCACACTTGTGGAGAGGATGATAGGTGTACTAAAATTAGCGGTTAGCATTCCATTAAGCCTCAAGACAATTTGATTTTGGTGTTTTCAGAACAACAATTGGTATGTGATCATCTTCAAAGCTAGATTCGATAGAAGCATGCCTATGTGATATGATTTTTCCTGTGTAGGAGCGTGTACACACCCACCCACACACTGCCGTGGCTCTTGGTTGTGGTTTGTGACTGTCAGAGGTCCAGAGTTCATGAAATCTGAAATTGCCTCTTGAATAATACCGCAGCTGCCTGCAGGGAGGGATGCATTATGAACTAATCAGATAGTTCTAAGGCTTGTGTCTGAGAGATAAAATTAGCCACCGGTTACAGAAACTCCAGACAGCACAAACCATTTATGATCAGTCCTCCTGTGTCGATATATCTGTTGTTTCTTTGCGCTGATAGTCTGTCCTTGCAGATTTGGACTAGTCGGGTGTTTTGTGGGAAAGGCTTTGGACTGGAGCAGTTAAAGTGTTCCGATAGAAAGCATATATAAGGACTAGAACCCATATTTCCATCACATGAATTTTGATAAATAATGCTTAAAGGGTCTCTGCTGAAAGAGTCTCTTTGGATGCAAACGATGCAGCTGTTACCAGATCACACCTGAAAATGTCCTCACTGGATCAAAAGACGAAAGTAGTCCATGGAAAGTTAATGAATAGTGAATTCGCGGGGTGCTCCTGGCTGGTCAGCTGACTACAGAGTTCTGGTCAGGAGACAAAAACAAAACTGAGAAGTTCTGAATGCTGGGCGCTCTGCCACATTCCAGAACCACCTGGCCAGCAGGACAAGGAGGTGCCAGAAGGAAAGCATTTTTTCTAAATGTTCACTTATTGTTATCCTGCTTGTGATATCTTACAAGGTTAGTGTGCCCAGAAGTGTCTCTGATGTCACTGTTGAAGGGGTGGGTCTCTTCAACCTGCTCTGGGACCAGATGTGGTCTTTTGATCTGGACAGTTCCCTTGCGGTTTCAGATTCCCCCCTGGCAGGGTGGTGTGTTTGCACAGAGGGGCCAAGACAGGGAAGAAGCCTGAAACTCAAACAGTTACTCAACAGACAATTTATCAGTTGCCATGACACAAGGGGCCTGGGAGAGAAGGGGAGTTTAAGGAAAGCATGCAAATAACTGAGCAGGAATTTCTGCCCCCCAATCAAAGAATGTGTAATCGATGGATCTATTAAAGAGCTAAACACACCTCTGGTGACAGTGGGCTTTGCTTACAGGTGTGTGTCAGTATTTAACACCTTAATAAGTTAAAAGTAACATTACAAGCGTCTGGTCCAGGTGAATAACTGAGAATGGGTCCAGACATTTAGAATCTCTCAACAATGTTGGATTCAGGTCAATAAAAGGAATGGTGTAGAAATGAGTCATAAAACCCAGAAGGGTAGGTTATCGCTGTTGAATGAGGGTTCCTTATCTTAAAGTAGCATTTTTTAAAAAAATGAGACTTAAATAAAATGTGAACTTTTTCACACACCCTTTTCATTTAAAGCAATGTGTCTTTTTAATTTGAACCATTTTAAATATCCAGCGGCCATGCATGGGAGTTAATTGTTCAACATATTTACATTATAGATCATATCAAAGAATTACTGCAAAGAAATTTATGATCATCTAAAGCTATAGTGGTGTTGTTTTGAAGCCATGCCAAGTCAAGTCATGAATTAATAATTGCAATAGGTAGCTAAAAGTTATGCGAGGTTAAAATCTTTAACCAAAGCATTAATATAGTGTACTGATTCTCAAATAACTAGAAAGTTTGCTGAACAAAAGAAGTGATTGAAATAATTAAAGATGATAAAGGCCTTGATACTTAAGCTAGCTCAGTGTGTCCTAGACTGATGGGGAAAGCTTAACTGTAATATAGTAAGAAATGTTTGGATTCTGAAACTAGAAGTATGAGTGCAGTTACAACCTATATGAAAATACTAACATTATCCACCTTTATAATACTGTTTAAAAAGAATCTTAAAACCTATTTCAGTTACACTGGGTGTAGAGAGGTTTTTGTTTTCTTTTTTGATAGATGTGGATGACTAACTAGCCAATGGTCATCATGCCAAAGTGAACAATAAATACATGCATCCTTTTCCAGTTCTATGACATCACTGAGACAATTACCACCTTCAAACAGCTCATGGTAATTACTGTTATTACCTTGCTGTAATAACTAGCTGCAATGCAGCTGTGGGTTATCACATGTCCATGGTTCTCATGGTTAAAATCATAGTATTTATGCAAAACACCACGAAAGATCTGCTCTACTTCTTCTCTAATTGGGCCTTTTTAGAAACAGATTTGCTGAGGCCGTATTACACATGCAGTGTAAGGTAATAGCTATAAAGCATATGAGTAAAATGTGCCAAAGTGCCTCACAAGACTGTAAATGACTTATTCAGGGCGACCCTCCCAAAATCTGGAGTATGCCATCCATAAGAGAGTGACCAGTGCAGTGAGCACATGCACAAAGGCGAAAATAGATATGTTAAGCTCTAACTTAAAAGACAACTTAGAACTGGAAGTCTAGTTATCAGAAGGTTTCTGGTCTGATTTGTGTATCCTCCAGAGGTGTCTTGAAGGGTTCTTGATGTCCTAATTGCTTCTGATGAGTTGTTTGGCACCTTGCATGGCAGCCTCAGCTGTGTTTGTGAATAGGTAAATGTGTTGCAGACAGATTGCAGAATCAGACACAGCTAAAATGTCTCTGCTGAGTTGTTTTAGTGTTTTCACATGGCACCTCAGAATGTCATCCAACAAATTGTTTGTTGATGACGAGAAGAGCAAATTGTATTTATTTGATGATTTTTGATCAGGATGTCACGGTGGTGCAGTGGTCAGCACTGTTGCCTCGCAGCAAGAAGGTTCTGGGTTTAAGCCCTGGCTCTGGCATGGGATCTTTCTTCGTGGAGTTTGCATGTTCTCCCTGTTCCTGTGTGGGTTCTCTCTGGTACTCCGGCTTCCTCCCACAGTCCAAAGACATGCAAGAGGGGACGAGGCTGATTGATACTCTAAATTGACTGTAGGTGTGACTGTGAGTGTGAATGGTTGTCTGTCTCTGTGTGTTGGCCCTGCGATGGACTGCCGACCTGTCCAGGGGGAACCCCGCCTCTCGCCCATAGCCACTGGGATAGGCTCCAGCCCCTCTGCGACCCTTAATAGGAATAAGCGGAAGAAAATGGATGGATGGATGGATGGATGGATTTTTGACCAAGGTGTTTGTGTTGTACGTCGCTTTGGACAAAAGCGTCTGCTAAATGAATTGTAGAATTGTAGGTATGTTAACACTTCCCCTCCACGCCATTTATTGTGATAAGATTACTAGATTTCAGCTGGTCTCTGTGGGTCTCAACACCCTAATTCATGCACAGAGGAGAGAAGGGTGCCTGTCCTCATGTTCAGCTCTGGGGACGATCGTTGTATTTCCCAAAAAAGTTGACCTGTTCCTTTAAATTCTGTTTTTATGTGGAACCGCATTCAGCTATAATTTTCATAAGGACACTTGAGTGTTGCTGTTACAGAAGCATTTTAGATTTGTATTGACTAACTTCATCAGACATCCTTCCATAATCCATTGTATTACAGCTATAAGAGGCATATCACATATTAGTGGATTATGAAACAATAATTACAGTCGGCTATAATCTTTCATCACTGCCTGTTCTTCTCCAGGCTGACAGCTGTGGTTCAGGCTGTTTATTCCTGTGCCATTCATATCTGAAGTCACATTATGCTGCTGTATGCGAGCTGAAGTAGCCCTCAACCTACTTTTAAGAAAATGTTAATAATACCTAAAATAGCTATTCTGGAGTGGGAGGGGAGAGGCTTTTTAACAACTCTGTTTTTATTAAGAAACAGTTACAAACAGGCAAATCTGAAATGACCCCAGCAGTCAAAGTGTGGGCAGGCTGAGGATGACGGATGACAAGAGTGCACTTTTGTAATTCAAGGATTCGTCTGATTGGCGGAGAAGGTTCAAGCTGCCCATTCAGAAGCTGAACAAACACACACAAGCTGTCAAAATTTGCAAGCAAGTCTAGCAGTTTAATTCATGATTAAGTGAGTATTAGCTGTTTTATTTGGAATCTCTAAGCATCCACAGTGGCTTTAAACAAGATGCCAGAAATAAATGTAAATGCTGCTTAACTCACCGTTACTAATACAGTGAGATATTGGCAAAATTTGGGATGTGTTTATTGCAAACATGGTGATGGTGGTGGGGGGGGGACCTCATTGTATTTTTTTCTTTTTCTTTCTTCTTTTCTTACTTTTTTTCTTTAAACCTTTAGACCTGACCTCAATTTGACCTGCTAAACATGTTCAAAACTCACCAAATTTGGCACGCACATGAGGTCTGGTGAAGAAATTTGATAAAATTAACCCTCAAAGTTCCAAAATTTGCTGTGCCACATTTCACCTTACCATGTAAACCAATGGGGAGGCAATCTCTTGACATGTACTTTGTGTCAAATTGAGGCCTCTGACATCTAAACTATAAGTCTGACCACTTTCCAACCTGTATCACTGGATTCATGACAAATATTCCCACTATAATGTTAGTTCTCATGTAAGATTTGGGTAAAGTCATTGGATTTATGAGGATATTTCACAAGAAGAGTACTCTTAAATCCTCATCAAACTGACAGGGCAAAGGAGGGGTGGGGGGGCGAATGTCAGAGCTGTCAGCCCAGGTCTGAACGCATCGAGGTGCTGATGACAGAAATCCTTCAACTGCACCGAACCCAGACGCGTGCAAGGATGCCCGTTCAACGCTGCTTGCAGCTTTAATTGCATATAGAAACTATTTAGGGCCTGAGCCAGAAGGTACTTCAGACGAAGACCCTATTATGTTTTTTTTTAATTATTATTGATAAAATCAAAGTAGCAGTAACTGGCTGTTGAAAATGTAATCATCATGTGGTTTTCCTCTCCAGACTATAGTGTCCAAATATGGATCACAGTTCCGAGGTAATTCCCAACATGACGCTCTGGAATTCCTCTTGTGGCTGTTGGATCAAGTCCACGAAGATATAAATCTGGTCTCCCACAACAACAACATGTGCAAAGCCCCTGAAAAGGTAAGATTCTCCATTGATATTATAATCGTACTGGTCTGACTTAAGCCCCTTTCACACCGCACCAAAAACGTGGGTCAACACGGGTTTTTCGTCACTCTGAAAAGGTCGACTCAGCATTTTGACCCGCGTTGACCTACTCGCCAAGTGACTCGGGTGTTTAGCAGCTCTGCTCGGCTCGCCTGCAGTGTGAAAAAGGCAACCCGTGTCGTTTCACGCAACCTTCCTGTTGCATCCGGATTTTGTCATTGTGCCATCTATCAGGCTTCGCCTGTAGCTTCTTCAGCTCCCTTCCAGACGAGCAGAAAACTCCATCCTCCTTCGCTGCATTCGCGCTCAGACATTTTCCAATCTGCACTGAGTTTGTATGCTTTGCAAAAGAGACATCATTGCAATGCACGCAACAACACTGCTAATGTTCGACTCAACGACATCCATGTTGACGTTTGTTTACCTCTCAGTGTTCCGGCGCACGTTTATGTGAAATGATGACATTGTCAGAGCAATGACGTATGAGAGAAAAGAACACAGGCACGCAGCCCTCACAGCGGGAGTACAGGCCTGGGTCTTCTGGAAGCTTAAATGTGCCCTAATACCGAGCAAACGTGGGTCCAAAAACCCGCGTTGACACACGTTTTTCAGTTTGAAAAGGGTTTTACTTAGATTTTGAAACATCAAATTAATACAGCACCAACATGACTTAAATTAACTCCTATGTTCGTCTGGACTGTTTTGCACACAGTTAAGACTGTAGGGTCCCCTTGTATATTCCCCTGTTATCGTGATTTCCTGTTTTATTTTGATAAATTGTTTCTTTGAAGTGGGCCTGTTACTGAGTGAGTTGCATCATTGATGTTGGAGTGTCCCTTTGCATGCTGCTTTTCTGTAAAGAATTGAACTGTTTCACAATATGTTGTCAGCAGGTGCAGCTGTTGCTATTATACATGTTTTGGGCCCTATTTTAGTGATCTGTGGTGTCAGACGGTTGGCAGATGGTGCTTTGTGTACACTATGTGCTCAGGGCATGTTCAGTTTAATTTTGGTATTTAGAGGGTGTGTAATCGGAGTGCAAACCACGGCACACAGTCCAAAGATGCAGTCTTTAGACACTTAATTATTCATAGGTGTGTTTTGGGCGGGACATCACTCAACCAAACAGACCACCTTGTGTCATCCCCTTCAAAGTGCAGGATGTACCAGGACTTGGAATGTTGCTATTTTAGTTGCGCAAGCATTTCAACTCAGTAGAAGTGAGCACGTTTCATCGAGAAACGGATCTCTTCGTGCATAGATTAAGGCGCGCATGCCGTCGAATGTGTTGGAGCAGTAGTCAAGTCAAGTCAATTTTATTTATATAGCGCCAAATCACAACAAAGGTTATCTCATGACACTTTACAAGTAGAGCAGGTCTAGTACCAGACTCCTTCAATGAATTTACACCCAACAATTCTCCATGAGCAAACACATCCTGCAACAGCGGTGACGAAAACCTTCCTTTTAACAGGCAGGAACGTCGAGCAGATCCAGGCTCAATGGGGACGGCCTTCTGCTTTGACCGGTTGGGGGTGAAAGAGAGCAGGAGAGCGGGGCAGAGACAAAGACAGATAATGGAGGAAGACAGACATACAGAAGGAAAGAGAGGGACAGAGATAAAGAGAGAGAGAGAAAGGGAAGAGACTGATGGACAGACAGGAACATGAGCAGGTGGTGCTATAGGTGGCAGCTTGAGCCTCTTAAGGTCTGTAGCCTCCTCCAGCAGCACCCAGGATCTGGGATGTGGGGAGCCCAAAGGCTCCGGAGAAGAAGACGAATTAGTAACACAGACAGTATGAGTATGATTTATATATGACACATATAGGAGGACAGAGAGGAAAGAGAGGAGGAGAGAGAAGCCCAGTGCACCATGGGAGATCCCCCGGCGGTCTAAACCTATAGCAGCATATCTAAGGGCCAGTCTAAGCAGGCAATGCAGGCCTGTGAGGTGTGGCCCAATGTTTCCACATTATCAAATATCAGTATACCACACTGGAAAGTTGCGCACCTGCTCATCTGTTTGTTGTGCCCTTTAAATTGCACTTCACAAATAACGCCAAAGACCATCCTCTTCTTGGTCTGTTGTGTGAATGTGCCATCTCACACACACACACACACACACACACACACACACACACACACACCACCTGTAGTAGGACGCCAGCCCAATGAAGCTCTTAAGCTCTCACAGGTTGGGGGGGACTGGCTAGTCTCTCACTGCCTGCATCTTCTCATCCAACGTGCTGATGCCTTCTCTCCCAACTCTGTCCCCCAGAAACTGCAATTCCTTTTTCGTGAAGCAGCACTTGTCAGGGTGAAGCTTCAGACCAGCTGCCAATATCCTCTGTAGAACCCTGCTGCAGGGCCCCCAAAGCTGTATGGAAAGAAGCCCCATGGACCAGTATGCCGTCCGAGTAGGCCTGACATTCCTGTTGGGGATTATGTCAGCCAGCACCTTCTCCATCCGCCATTTAAACATGGCTGGGGCATCGCACAAGCCGAAACAGAGGACTCAAAACTGCCACAATCCTCTGCCGGTACAGAAAGCTGTGGTCTGGCTTCAGGTCCAAGGGCTTTCAGATGGCTCAATGATGCCAGCCTTCTGCACCTCTTCAATAGCACTATCAGCAGCTGCCTGGTGTGCCAGGGGAAGGCGGCGAGAGCACATCTTGATGGGCCTTACATCACCGGTGTCAATGTCGTGCTGCTCCAGGTGTATTAGGCCCAATTCCTCTTCAGTAAGGGCAAAAATTTCCTTAAATTCCAGTAGCACCGGCCACAGCTCCTCCTGTTGCCTAGGTTCCAAGTTATCATGGTTGCGCTTCCATACTTCTGTTACTGCTGCCAGTCTGTCCACCCCTCAGGTTGCCGGATCTGGGCAGGGGGCTGCACATCAACTGAGGTATGAGGTGTGGGGGACAAGGTTGTAGGAGGAACGCCTGGAGTGTGGAGGGGTCTGACCCATGATGTGCCTCTGTGGCTTGCAAGGTTGGCGGGAGTTATCTTGGGGCCTGTGTGGGACGCACCATTTCTACTGTGGGTCCCCCTGGAAAGGCCAGTGTGTTCTTCCCCAGTTCTAACACACAGTGGGTGGCCTGCAGGAAGTCCAGTCCTAATATAATGGGGTCCTGGCCTGCTGCAACCCACACTCTAAAGGTCACAGACAGCCCCCCCCAGATAGCCACCACCCATCTCCCAATCATAGGGGGCTAGTTTGCTAGTCACTGTTTACAGCTTTCCTGTAGCAAGTTCCAACTGTATCCCTGCTAGGACCACGTCAGGTCATATCAGTGTCAGTGTGTAGGGCTATGCATGGAGCCTCCGCCAGGTTGATGGGGGTCAAAAAATCTATTGGTCCAGCCAACCACACTTGCAGACTCGGTGGTGTCATCTGCTTCTGGGGGGAGCGGAGCCCTACTGTGTGGGGATGAGGCAAGGTGGGACACAGGAGTAGGGGTCTGCATTGTCCCTTTAACACACACCTGTTTCCCTGAACACCCGTCTGCTTGGGGGCACGGCATGATGATATAGCCAGACTGGCCACACACCCAACAAACAGCAGGGACCCCAGCGAGGGAAGGTGCTGCTACAGGGTGGTTGCAGTGACACAGCTCAGATCAGTTCAGTCAACTCATCCGCCCATGACAGCTTCTCTTGGCCCGGGCCGTCCTCTACTGCAGCTCTCAAACAGATATGGCCTGGACGTGGTCACTCTGAGCAGCCTCTGTTACGACCTCTCTCTCCAAGGCTAGCTCCAGTGCCTCCTGCAGAGAACAGGGGTGCATTAGCTGTGTCAGGTCCCAGGCCAGCTTGCTCTGCACTTAAGCAGGCATATGCTGTCCTCACCAGGGTTTCAATGGGCATTCTCACAGCGGCACGCTTCCTCCCACTGGCGCTGCACTCGTTGAGTCAAAGCCAGCATCCACAACTAGCCTCCTGGCTGTCGGGCTCAAGTGAGCAATATGCTCTGCAGCATGGTCAAACTCCGCCTTATGCTCCGACGTACCAGCATAAGCATTGTCCATCACCTCTTCTTTGACTCTCAGATGAGCGTCAGTCTTTTCCCGCTGCGCTGCCATACCTCAGACTGGAGAAGCAGAGTTAGCCAGGTCTGCGCTCACCATGCTCACAGAGATCAACAGGTTAAACCCCGCTGTTTAACTTCTGACGCCAATGTAACAACTGACCGGATGTGTCCAAGGATGATGAGCTGTTGGTAAACAGAAGTTTCCTTTATAGAATTGTTGCTGTCAGCCATAACCACACCAAAAAAACAACAACTTTTAACTAACTTCTGCTCCTCTCGAACTCTCTCTTCCACATCCACTCACACATACACAAACAAACGCACACACCCCACCATATGCTCTCTCATCCATACACACATTCACAGTCGGAAATTGCAGAAGTCCAAACATTACTCTTAACATTACTGCAGGGTCACTATAATACTATGTCAAGTTTGTCGATAACATAATTTTAGCTATGTACTTCGTACATTGGATTTAATGCTTCAGAAATAATAAAAGTGTTGAGAATATTATTTTTCTGATTTCTGATTGCTAACTTCTGGGATGGCACAGAAACATATCATGCCTGCCCCACTATATGTGTATACAGAGGCATACAGTTTACAGTACCTTCAGGTTCCAGAATTTGTTCTGCAGTGCCGTGTTCATGTGGTTAAATCCCAAAAGGCAGCGTGAAAGGTGTTCAGCATCATTCCTTGTCTAATGTGCTGCCTGTGGACAAGGAGAATACAAGCATGGCGATTTGGTGTTTGATTTTCTCCCAGCATGTCTCCTCCTTCAGGTATGCCTGCAGGCACAGCACATTCTCATACTGCTTGAATACAACTTTGAACCACTCTGCTATAAGCCATTAAGGCAGAACTTTCATGTATTATTAAAAACATGTTTTTACTTTTGATATAGGCATCCTTTTTGTAGTTTTTATCAGGGTGATAACCTTTGGTATAATTCATGAGAAGTGCTACTCTTGCTGTTGGAGAGTTGTTGCAATAAATCCACTAAAATTTAGTGTCCCCTGTTTCCCAAGGCACTAACTGCAACGACTTATTCTGTTGTTTCCTCATTGTGGGTTTGATGTTATCAGGATCAGGATATCTGACTCTCCCAAGGTTCCAATCTTAACTTCCAGCATTCCTTTTTCTTGTGATTTGACCGACATGTGACCTCGTCCTGCATGGACAACTTGTATTCATTAAAAAGGCAGGAGAAGAGGCTGTTTTCTCTGTCTGTGGGCATGGCCCTTTTCTCTGGCTTGTGTGTCGCTTGTGTTGCTCTCTTTGGATGCAACTCCTCTCCATTAGCATTTGAGGGATTAAATGAAGCATCAAGAAATAGATCTGTGTGTCAGAAGAACATATGGACTACATCCATCATTTGCACTATTCTGTTATGAATACTCAGCTAGTGCTTATGCTAAGATACCTGTCTGTAGTAATTAGCCATTAATTCACAAATATTTTGGAGTAAGGTAGGAGTAGGGGGGGTCTTAAACTGTATCGCTAAGTGGGCAAAGGAAATGACAGGAGGGGAAGAGTGGAGAGCTACTGATAGCATCTGTCATAATGAGTATGCAGCACACCGGGGAAAATATTGCTACATCTTATTCACACCTGAGGAGCTGGCAAGGTGTGGGGGATATAAACCTGACAATTATATATACAGTATATAATTCTGGATTCTTCTGTAAAATCCAAACAGACAATTTACTTGTGTTCCTCCCTACAATTCTACAATGCTACAATTTCATTTAGCAGACGCTTTTGTCCAAAGCGATGTACAACACAAGCAAGAATTCAGACTTAAGGAAAAACCCATAGGAAGCGCAAAAGTGCTTCAGTTGTGATTTGGTCACAGGTACTGCCATCTAGTGGCAGAAGAAGTGTCGCCCCCCCCCCCCTCTTTTTTTTTTTTTTTTTTGACAAACATACAACATCACACAACACAGTTAGTGCTACATAATAACCCACACCCCACGCCCAGGCGGGGCAACCACAGCCCACCACATCGACCAGACCCATCGCCCCCGCACAGAGCAACCCCCCCAACTGTCCTCCCCCATCCCCTCCACCCATCCCCTGTTCTCCCCCTCCCACCAGAGCAGGCAGGCTTCAGGCCATAAGGCACCCGCGTCCGGGACCGCCACCCTGGACAAAACAATCATACCCTCATCATCCTCCATACAGGGGCTGAGTACTCCATGGATGCGGGTATGGTCCAGGGCACCTCAGACCTAGTCAAACAGCCAGCAAGCGATCCACCGCACAACTGCAAGGCCCGCGACCAACCCCAGCCCAACCACCATGTTGGGAGGAGGACCACCCCTCCCAAGAGCACCGATCAGGCCCCCAGGCCCGCGTTGGTGCAGTTAGCAAAAGAGGCAGCAATGGACCCACTCCCCACCCCAGCCACCCCCCCATCCCAACATGGGTGCAGGATGTGTGTTGTGCGTGGGAATGTAGATGTGATGATGTGGATGACTAGAATGTAGTTAAAATTGGGGGAGACACCCAGGGCATGGGAGCCCCACGGGAAAGTACATTTTAAATGTTAAAAGCCAAGACAAGTCAGTCCGCTACAGGCAAGCCCACAAGCTAACTTACCAAGGCAAGTGTTCATCCAGCTCCTCTAAAACTCCTAAATGCTTTCTGCTCAAATGTTCATTCATGACGGTCGTGTTCCCGTGCCAAGCGAAGTCCTCCTTGCATATTTAACAACTAATTTTTTTCTCTTCTTTAATGAGAGTGAAATACTCCCAGCTTTTAGCTCTTTTCAGCCGACCGCCACAGGCTGCTGCAGTGGACGCCGCCATTGTTGTTGTGATCTGCGGTCGTTAGTGCGCACAACTTGTCTCCCCCTTGTATATTCGTCGCATTACATGTGAAAAAACACTTGCGTTTCTTTGCCGATGAATTATTGATAATCAAATTCATTTGGCTACGAATTTATTAATCAACTTTTAATCGATTTATCGATTCGTTGTTGCAGCCTTAATTTAGAACTTCCTGTCTAATTCAGAACAGAATTCAAAATTCTCCTTCTTATATACAAAGCCCTCAACAACCAGGCACCATTATATCTGACGGAGCTCATAGTCCCCTACTATCCAGCTAGAACCCTTCACTTCCTCTTGTGGTTCCTTGAGTCTCTAAAAGTAGAAGGGGAACCAGAGCCTTCAGCGATCAGGCCCCTCTCCTGTGGAACTATCTTCCAATTTCAGTTTGGGATTCAGACACCCTGTCTTCATTTAAAAGTAGTCAAGTCAGTTTTATTTGTATCACGCCAAATCACAACAAAAGTTATCTCATGACACTTTAGAGGTAGAGCAGGTCTAGTACCACACTCCTTTGATGAATTTACACCCAACAATCCTCCATCAGCAGCACATCCTGCAACAGCAGTGACGAAAACCTTCCTTTTAACAGGCAGGAATGTCGAGCAGATCCAGGCTCAATGGGGACGGCCTTCTCCTTTGACCGGTTGGGGGTGAAAGAGAGCAGGAGAGCGGGGCAGAGACAAAGACAGATAATGGAGGAAGACAGACATACAGAAGGAAAGAGAGGGACAGAGATAAAGAGAGAGAGAAAGGGAAGAGACTGATGGACAGACAGGAACATGAGCAGGTGGTGCTATAGGTGGCAGATTGAGCCTCTTAAGGTCTGTAGCCTCCTCCAGCAGCACCCAGGATCTGGGATGTGGGGAGCCCAAAGGCTCCGGAGAAGAAGACGAATTACTAACACAGACAGTATGAGTATGATTTATATATGACACATATAGGAGGACAGAGAGGAAAGAGAGGAGGAGAGAGAAGCCCAGTGCACCATGGGAGATCCCCCGGCGGTCTAAACCTATAGCAGCATATCTAAGGGCCAGTCTAAGCAGGCAATGCAGGCCTGTGAGGTGTGGCCCAATGTTTCCACATTATCAAATATCAGTATACCACACTGGAAAGTTGCGCACCTGCTCATCTGTTTGTTGTGCCCTTTAAATTGCACTTCACAAATAACGCCAAAGACCATCCTCTTCTTGGTCTGTTGTGTGAATGTGCCATCTCACACACACACACACACACACACACACACACACACACACACCACCTGTAGTAGGACGCCAGCCCAATGAAGCTCTTAAGCTCTCACAGGTTGGGGGGGACTGGCTAGTCTGTCACTGCCTGCATCTTCTCATCCAACGTGCTGATGCCTTCTCTCCCAACTCTGTCCCCAGAAACTCCAATTCCTTTTTCGTGAAGCAGCACTTGTCAGGGTGAAGCTTCAGACCAGCTGCCAATATCCTCTGTAGAACCCTGCTGCAGGGCCCCCAAAGCTGTATGGAAAGAAGCCCCATGGACCAGTATGCCGTCCGAGTAGGCCTGACATTCCTGTTGGGGATTATGTCAGCCAGCACCTTCTCCATCCGCCATTTAAACATGGCTGGGGCATCGCACAAGCCGAAACAGAGGACTCAAAACTGCCACAATCCTCTGCCGGTACAGAAAGCTGTGGTCTGGCTTCAGGTCCAAGGGCTTTCAGATGGCTCAATGATGCCAGCCTTCTGCACCTCTTCAATAGCACTATCAGCAGCTGCCTTGTGTGCCAGGGGAAGGCGGCGAGAGCACATCTTGATGGGCCTTACATCACCGGTGTCAATGTCGTGCTGCTCCAGGTGTATTAGGCCCAATTCCTCTTCAGTAAGGGCAAAAATTTCCTTAAATTCCAGTAGCACCGGCCACAGCTCCTCCTGTTGCCTAGGTTCCAAGTTATCATGGTTGCGCTTCCATACTTCTGTTACTGCTGCCAGTCTGTCCACCCCTCAGGTTGCCGGATCTGGGCAGGGGGCTGCACATCAACTGAGGTATGAGGTGTGGGGGACAAGGTTGTAGGAGGAACGCCTGGAGTGTGGAGGGGTCTGACCCATGATGTGCCTCTGTGGCTTGCAAGGTTGGCGGGAGTTATCTTGGGGCCTGTGTGGGACGCACCATTTCTACTGTGGGTCCCCCTGGAAAGGCCAGTGTGTTCTAACACACAGTGGGTGGCCTGCAGGAAGTCCAGTCCTAATATAATGGGGTCCTGGCCTGCTGCAACCCACACTCTAAAGGTCACAGACAGCCCCCCCCCCCCCCCCCCCCCCCAGATAGCCACCACCCATCTCCCAATCATAGGGGGCTAGTTTGCTAGTCACTGTTTACAGCTTTCCTGTAGCAAGTTCCAACTGTATCCCTGCTAGGACCACGTCAGGTCATATCAGTGTCAGTGTGTAGGGCTATGCATGGAGCCTCCGCCAGGTTGATGGGGGTCAAAAAATCTATTGGTCCAGCCAACCACACTTGCAGACTCGGTGGTGTCATCTGCTTCTGGGGGGAGCGGAGCCCTACTGTGTGGGGATGAGGCAAGGTGGGACACAGGAGCAGGGGTCTGCATTGTCCCTTTAACACACACCTGTTTCCCTGAACACGGCCTTCTACTTTGACTGGTTGGGGGGGAACGAGAGCAGGAGAGCGGGGCAGAGACAAAGACAGATAATGGAGGAAGACAGATATGCAGAAGGAAAGAGTGGGACAGAGATAAAAAGTGAAAAGTAGACTGAAGACAAGGGTGTGAGTTATAATGGAACAAGGAGGAGCCATGGCTCCCCTAGTGGTCACATGAGCTCCTCTGGAAACATGGTATGTGAAATTTTTGGGGAGCTCCAAAATATTGATATGATAGCCAAATAAATGCAATTTCGGGCATGGTTTATATCAAAGGTGTAAAATAAGTTAAATAAAATAATATATGGAGTTAATTTTTCATAAAAAGATTGCTCACCAATCCAATAATTTAGCTAAGCTTGGCTTGTCATAATGAGCGGCTCTAGCACTATAATTTCACCGTGCTAGAGCCGCTCAGAGGTGTCCGCAGGCAGCAAGTAACATTACCCACTCACAAGCTCATGAGTTATAAGACTGTCACCTGCACGCCATGGTTGCTGACATGCTGAAAAGAAAGCAACTCACTTTGGGCGATTCCTTTTCGAAGAAGTCTAAACAAGCTGAAGCTCATGAAGAGGAAGGTCCATCTGTTGCTGGTGCTGGTGGTGAATTTTCTCTTTATGATAGGCCTGTGTCTGTTCTGTTGTAGGTGATTAATGCAATGACCAGCACCAGCAAGACAGCGTGAGTAAGAGGTGTGTTATTTCAGGCATACTACTGTGTGCAATACCATTATTACGGTGTGTATAAGTGGTTCAAACTACACATTACATCTCCCTAATTCTGATTCTAAAACGCACAGAAATGCAGGAAATTCCATTGCGACGCTTAAAAAAATTTCCACGACAGGGGGCAACCCCCGTGGCTCCTCTTATTATATGACTCACACACTGCTGAAGACTCTCCATTTTGATAAAGCTTATGGTTAGGGTTGGCTTTGGCTAGCCAAGCTTCTGGGGGATCCCCCATGATGCACAGTACTTCTCTCTCGTCCTCTTTGTCGTGTCTCTCCTCCTGTACTCCTACTTGTTACTAACTTGACCTCTTCTCCAGAGCCTTTGTGCTTCCCCACTTCCCAAATCCCTGACTGATGCTGCTGGTGGTGGAGGCTACAGACCTAAAAAGACTCAAGCTACCACCCTTTGCATCAGTATTAGTTCTTGTAGTATTCATATTAGTTTTCTCAGAACTGGACTAGCAATAACATCATCATTGTGTTTGTATTGTATTTGCTTGCACATAATTGCTCATATTTTGCTGAAATTGATTTCTTGAATACCCTGTAGATGTTATTATTGGTTGCTAGTTGTTGTTATTGTTTGCTGTGCCCGTCCCTCTGTCTTTCTCTCCGCTCGTCTTTCTCCTTCCAGCCTCTTCAAGTCCCCATTTGTCTGTCATAGTCTCCCTCCTTCCTCTCTTTTTTCTGACCCTCTCTTTCCTTCTGTATGTACGTCCTTTTCCATTGTCTGTCTTTGTTTCTGCCTTGCTTTCCTGCTCCCCCCCCCCCCCCCAACCGGTTAAAGCAGATTGAGCCTTGATCTCCTCTATGTTCCTGCCCATTAAAAGGAAGCTTTTTGTCATCGCTGTTGCAAGATGTGCTTGTTCATGGAGAATAATTGGCTGTAAAGACCAAACATTACTTGCACCTCAAATTATCACAATATATCTGATAAAACAGCTTTGAAGACATTTCATCAAATACAGTGAATAGTGATCTTCTCCATTTAAAAGCTGATATATTCTTGACCATCATCATATTCTTGAATCATCGATCCACCTCATCATCTTTATCAGTGTTGAAACACCTCATTTTTTTCCTGCTCCTGTCAAAACCTACAATGACATGGAAGAAAAAAAATGATTAAAAATCCAGGACATTGTGACACACTATGGATGCACACAATTGTGATGTTGTGTTCTTCTTCTTATTATTATTATTATTATGGAAATGTGTAAGATCCTATGTAATTTCTGTACATTAATTACTATTCATTAATTTGTTCTTTTACATCTTAGTGTCCATAGTATCTCCTCCAGGTACTCCGGCTGCCACAGTCCAAAGACATGCAAATGGGGACGAGGCTGATTGAATACTCTAAATTGACTGTAGGTGTGACTGTGAGTGTGAATGGTTGTCTCTCTATGTGTTGGTCCTGTGATGGACTGGCAACCTGTCCAGGGTGAACCGCGCCTCTCGCCCGAAGGCTGCTGAGATAGAATCCAGCTCCCTGCGACCCTTAACAGGATAAATGGTAGAAAATGGATGGATGGATGGATTTTGGCTGAACTTCGAGCTGGAGAATATCTGAAAATTTACTGAAACTGACTTTACAACCTTTAGAACTACCCTTGCTCATTACAGTCAATTTGGTTAATACTTCTCCTTTTACAGCTCATCATATCTACAGCATCATAATGTCTATAGCTTGTGCTTTTGTAACCACAGCTGCTTTTGCATGCACATTCCAATTATGTATTAAATCACCTAATTGGGGTTTTTTGTTTTTGTTTTTTTGACAGGAAAATAGCGAGGTTAACTATTCAGCATATGAGTACAAGCTTTAGGTGATGCAATGACTCATCTCTGTTGTGTGACTAACATTGACGTAACACATTAAATCAGTCAGCAGATAACGGAAATAAGCTGTAGCTCCCATGTAGTCTGTGATGTCCTAATTTTCCCTCCTAATCTTTGATGAGACTGTGAAAATGTCTAACGTGTTTAATAAGGATCATTTCAAAAAATCACAGGGCTGTATTAGAACATTTGAATAAACATCTCTTGCATTGTAAGACAAAGAAAGAGACGGAGAGGGCAATGCTTTTCCTTCTGCCCAACCCAGAAAATCTCCTGTGACATTTGTCTCTTCTGTTTGTCCAGGCACACTGCCATCAGTCAGTGTGGGCTCTTTGCAGACACCAAGGTTGTCATGGATTTGGGTTTTATCAGTGAGGAAACATGTGGTCAGATATTCCTGTCCTTGGTATAAGGAATGGGAGGGAAATAATAGCAGTAAATGCATGTCACCCCATGAGTTGGAGCCTACTATCCTGTGTAGCCCTAAAGTACTGTATGTGTATGAGAATGTACTTTAAAGCTGTGGTATGCAGTCCACTATCACTGTTGCACAAAGGAGCTTTGTGAGGGACAGGAAGAGCCTTGCTGAAGGCACAAGAAGGGTAGTGGAGAAAAAGGGGTGCCAGTCACAGTGAACAATCTATTACTTCAACATGCAGTCAGGAAGCTTTCCCAGTAATTTTTGGTCTGTGAGCTGCTTTTTTTGCTTGCTTATTTGTTTCACCTCTGTTAATCCCTCCACCACCAAGCTCTGACAGTGCTAGCTGGCTGGTGGAGTCATCCAGGGTCACAGCCAGGCTGATGGGAGTGGTCAGCCCCCCCCCCCCCGCCCCATTTACCAGCCCAAGCATGTTCCCACTTACAGCCATTGAATTGGCAAGTTCTGTCCTCTTCTGCTACCAGTTCAGAATGCTAATTGTTTTTAAGCTTGCGTTGATGTTAGCCCAAGAGAGCCAGAGCCCAAAGGAAAAGTGAGGTCCTCTCAGGCTGCCTGTCTTGCTGCAACCAAGTGTCAAACTTGTTTAAAGTTGGAGCATTTTGTGTTTTTAATGCAGGATTACAGTTCACAACCTTATGTATATACAAGTAAACACACATACACACCACACATTCCATGTTTTTGTGTCAACTCCCCATGGTTTTGACTCCTGTGGCATTCATTTTCTCTTGGTTTGTTGATCGTTTATCTCTTAGGAAACGCAGAGCAAGTACAAAACTAGTTCTCTCTCTCTCTGTCCCTCCCTCCCCCTCTCTTTCTCCCTGAGCTTTATGAATGTGGCTCTTTGTAACTCCATGGAAGAAAGACACACTTGTGCAGAATTAGATCAGCAAGGGAAAGAGAGGTGAGACAGAGTTCTGTGCAATAA
This sequence comes from Aulostomus chinensis, assembly GCF_037954235.1. Classification (NCBI taxonomy): domain Eukaryota; kingdom Metazoa; phylum Chordata; class Actinopteri; order Syngnathiformes; family Aulostomidae; genus Aulostomus; species Aulostomus chinensis. The sequence goes on along the minus strand of NC_141337.1, from coordinate 18,795,408 downwards.
AGTAGCGGTGGGAGGTGGAGGGCGATGTGGAAGTGACAGTCCAAGAGATGGAGGAACAGCACAAAAATTATTTCTTTGATTCCACATGACAAATTTTGCTGTTGTAACCTGGTCAAACAAGGCCACTGCGTTAACCATACGAACCCATGGGCCTGGAGATGACAGTATCACGCTGTTGGTCAGTCATCAGCAGGTTTGGACCGTTGTCCCCAAAATAAGAAGCCTCGTGACTTGGGAGAATTTCACTATAGTTCCACCACCAGTTTTCCATCAGTTATTCAGTGAAATCTTTCAGATGTACGTGAATATAAATTTCTTAAGTGACAGTCATTGTTGCCAGGTAATGTATCCAATTGAACCTGATGGTTCCTGAACTTTATCTCATGAGGTTAGAATAGGATAGAAAATACTTTATTGTCCCCCAGGGGTAATTTGTCATGGACTCAAAGTACATAGTGCATGATAGCTACCCTTACAGACAATAAATACACATGACAGCGAAAGATGTACATGTTGGCAACATACACACTCATGACACAACCGATGAAAGATTAAGCAGAAGAATAAACCCCCAAAAAAACAAGCAGAACACGAAGTTATTGCGCACTTCCCATGCCTTGGTGTACAGGTCTGTTTAGAGTTTAGAATTTTTATGGACTATTTTACGATGTAAAATGGAACCTACTCCTTTTCTAAATATCTTGCAACAGCCATTGTACCCATGACCCATCTCATGCTGCCATGGTTGTACACTGCCTGGCCAAAAAAAAAGTCACCATCTGGATTTAACTAAGCAAATAGGTACAAGCCTCCTATTGGATAATTACTGCATGGGCGATTATCTTTCAGCTGGCAACAAGTTATTTAACCCCCACTGGTGCAATGAGTTACTTCTCATTTCTTAAACAACCATGTCGAAAGACACATCCTTGGTCATGGAAAAGATGTTATTTTTTTTGAGAAGGGTCAAATCATTGGCATGCATCAAGCAGAGAAAACATCTAAAGAGATTGCAAAAACTACTAAAATTGGGTTAAGAACTGTCCAACGCATTATTAAAAACTGGAAGGATAGTGGGGACCCATTCTCTTTTAGGAAGAAATGTGGCCGGAAAAAAGTCCTGATTGATCGTGATTGGCGATCACTGAAACGTTTGGTGAAATCAAATTGAAGAAAAACAACAGTAGAACTCAGGGCTATGTTTAATAGTGAAAGTAAGAGCATTTCCACATGTACAATGCGAAGGAAACTCAAGGGATTGGGACTGAACAGCTGTGTAGCCTTAAGAAAACCACTAATCAGTGAGGCTAACCAGAAGAAAAGGCTTCAATTTGCTAGGGTGCATAAAGATTGGATTCTGGAGCAATGGAAGAAGGTCATGTGGTCTGATGAGTCCAGATTTACCCTGTTCCAGAGTGATGGGGGCATCAGTGTAAGAAGAGAGGCAGATGAAATGATGCACCCATCATACCTGGTGCCTACTGCACAAGCCTGTGGGGGCAGTGCTATGATCTGGGGTTGCTGCCATTGGTCAGGTCTAGGTTCAGCATGAGTATGTGCCCAAAGTATGAGGTCAGCTGACTACCTGAATATACTAATTGACCAGGTTATTCCATCAATGGATTTTTTCTTCCCCGATGGCACGGGCATATTCCAAGATGACAATGCTAGGATTCATTGGGCTGAAATTGTGAAAGAGTGGTTCAGGGACATCATTTTCACACATGGATTGGCCACCACAGAGTCCAGACCTTAACCCCATTGAGAATCTTTGGGATGTGCTGGAGAAGAGTTTGCGCAGCAGTCAGACTCTACCATCATCAATCCTAGATCTTGGTGCAAAATTAATGCAAAACTGGATGGAATTGAATCTTGTGACACTGCAGAAGCTTATCGAAACAACGCCACAGCGAATGCATGCCGTAATCAAAGCTGAAGGCGGTCCAATGAAATGTTAGTGTGTGATCGTTTTTTGGTGGCTACTTTTTTTTTGGCCAGTGCAGTCACATAGGGACATTAATAACAGTTTTCGAAAACATGTCATCTGCCTGTCTGTTGGTAATAATTGTCCCCAGTAACCTGAAACAATTACAGACTAGGAACTAAGGCTGCAACAATGAATCGATAAATCGATTAAAAGTCGATTTATAAATTCGTTGCCAAATGAATTTATTATCGATAATTCATCGGCAAAGAAACGCAAGTGTTTTTCGACATGTAATGCTGTGAATATTAGGGGGAGACGAGTAAGAGTTGCGTGCACTAGCGACCGCACATCACAACAACAATGGCGGTGTCCACTGCAGCAGCCTGTGGCGGTAGGCTGAAAAGAGCTAAAGGCTGGGAGTATTTCAATCTCATTAAAGAAGAGAAAAAAATTTGTTGTAAACTTTGCAAGGAGGACTTTGCTTGGCATGAGAACACGACCGTCATGAATGAACATCTGAGCAGAAAGCATGTAGGAATTTTAGCGGAGCTGGATGAAGATTCGCCTCGGTAAGTTAGCTTGTGGGCTGGCCTGTAGTAGACTGAGTTGTCTTGGCTTTTAACATTTAAAATGCATATATGTGTAATTACTGGATACAGTAGGCAGGTCTAGATCAGATCCGAGCTTTGAGCAGTAATAGAAACCAGGCTTTAGCATGCAGCCCTGCACCTTAAAGCCAAGACATCTACGTCATCTATACATCTATACCTGCTGCGTGCCAGATTGTAGAATCAAGAACATGAAATGACTAGAATGTATTTTTTCAAATGAAAAATAAATGTTTTATTTTTTAAAGTTTTTATTGTCTTTATTGTTAGTTAGAACATGCCTAAAACAACTTCATGCTAAATTGTAAAGGTAATTGCCAAAAAGTGCAATAATCCAATTAATCAATAAAATAATCGCAGATTAATCGATAATTCAATCAATTGTTAGTTGCAGCCTTACTAGGAATACTTAACACGGCATTGGACAATCTGAAAATTGAGCGGATTGCACAGCGCCAGTACATTTGCCTTCTACCATATTCAATGCACCTGACCGCTCTGGATTTTAAGAAACACACCCATAGGCTAAGTGCACTTATTTACTGGTCTGGGGCTCAAATGTAAGACTAGGTTGAGATGATGACTAGTTTGATCAGAAACAAGCAAAGAAATCTGAGCTGGGCCAGGTGGAAGATGAGGCTCCAAGCCAGGCTTGCACAAAAACTCAATTGCTGACTTACAAAAACAGGTAAAGTACGGTAGTTCATGTCAAAGGACATGGCAGTAGCACTGAGATGCTGTTTGTCAAGTCCTACAGTAAGACAAAATAAGAAATGCAATGACACTAAGTAGTTGCATGTACAATGGCTCTCAGGGTCAGTCTGGTCTAAATGGTCTTGGTGTCGTACAACTGAGTATAAAACCAGCCAATAGGGACTAATAAAGCCTGGCCTTATCATGATTAACATTAACCACACAGCAATTACAATGTGGCCCTCCTTTGTTTATTAGTTGTCCTCTCCATCCCTTCCTCTGCCTGCAAATGTGATTTGTACGATTTGAGCGGTTGTGTATTTAAATTAGACATACACCCAGACAGTGACCAAGACATTACACTAAGGCTACAGATTTGCTTTGATCACATATTCTATATGCCTCTAAACCTACTGCCACTGCCTCTGTGTGGTCAGTGCTGCTCAGCTCTGGATGCAAATGACTGTAGTGAGTTGTGTGTGTGTGTGTGTGTGTGTGTGTGTGTGTCCTGCCACTGATTCTTCTGCCCTGCCAAGCTGAAATGGCTTTCTGCAGCTTTGTGCCACCCAGCTGGAAAAGCAGTTTGAAGAGAAGGGTCCGAAAATGACCATTCCTTTTCCAGTCCTTTTTCTTTTTTCTTTTTTTTACTTCCGACCCAGATTAGTGTTGAATAGATATGAGTCTGAGGAGCCCAACAGTTGCTGAGATCAGAGTTGTCTTTGTGTGGACAGGTGTCAAAATAAACTTGATATGATCTCTTTGGAAACAGTCGGTAGGGCTGTCACTTTTTATTCTAGGTTTGAATGTTTGTGTACAGGTGGGGTGAAATAGTTCCCTCGTTATCCACGAGCTTGACCTGTTGCATGACCTTTGACTCATTTGTAAACGACAATTTTTTTTTTACTCAAAGGAATACAATATTGAGCAGAACTGTTCTGAGATGACGATCACGACGCCAAAATACATGAGAAGCAGCAAGTGGAATTATTTTGGGGTCTACACAGCGTGTTTGTCAGAGGGCAGTGGTCTTTATTTTTCTCAACAACAACATCCTGCTAGCAAGGCTCAGCTAGTAGGAGCAGTGGGTATGTTAGCTGCTGTCCATTCTGCTTTCACAAACAGCCTTAAGAAACAGCCTTAGGTTGGCAAATTATCCCAAAATTTGCTGCCAGCTCAGATCTGTCCTGCAGTGATTAAACATGAAAATTCATTTTAAGGAATATCAATGCCTATTATTGCATTCTAAGATTTGAATATATTAGCATGTATTGCTGGAACACTCATCCATCCATTTTCTTCCACTTATTCCTGTTAAGGGTCGTGGGGGGGCTGGAGCCTATCCCAGCGGCTTTCAGGCGAGAGAGAGAGAGAGAAAACCATTCACACTCACAGTCACACCTACGGTCAATTTAGAGTATCAATCAGCCTCGTCCTCTCTTGATGTCTTTGGACTGTGGGAGGAAGCTGGAGTACCAGAGAGAACCCACACAGGAACAGGGAGAACATGGAGACTCCACACAGAAAGATCCCGTGCCCGAGCTGGGACTTGAACCTGGAACCTTCTTGCTGTGAGGCCACAGTGCACTGTACCACCATGCCGCTTTAGTCAAAGATTTTTTTTTTTAATTTGCAGTGAATCTTTTTCCGTCATTTCATTTAAAATCTGTAGATCAGAAGTGGAGCGTTGTCACCTGAGCAGTTGCGTGGTTTGTAGGTTCCATTCTACTTCAGAGAAAGAAGGAGCACCAAGAGAACTCAAGTCTCTCAGCTGTCTTTTATTGATTTGAAATTAAATGTTTCCCAAATCCGGGAAAGAGAAGACCTGGAATCTCCCCTTTGAAGAAAAGCCCTCGGGACATAATCTTGTTGTGTTTTTAGAGCAGTTATTCTTGGGAGTCTTTTCAAAATAGCTTCAGTAGCAACATCAGTTCTGTGCATTAATTTAACTGGTTCACTGCTGCAGTTATTGTTTTGACTCCTTCCTCCTGCATTAATTGTCATAGCATATACGGACGCTAATTTGCTAACTGTAGGAAGCAGGAAGCCAGTTGCCCTTAATTAGAATTAATTCCCTCCTGAGCCAGTGATGCTGCTCTCCTTAAGATGGGATCAATCTTCTTAAGATACATTTCACAATGTTGTATTCACAACAAAAATGTGCCAACGTATCACAAGTTTAGCAGTCTTGTCTTCTTCTGTTCATTTTATGCCGTCTTTTCTCCTCTGTGGTACTGTGTAATTCCATACTGTAAACAAGTCACAAGGACGCACTTGAGAGGCATAATTTAGCAGTGATTACCACCACTGGACCTATTGGCTCTGAACTCAACCGTATCTCAGGGCTCAAAACAAACTTTTTTCACTCGGGCCACACACAAGGATTTATGATTGCGCCATATAAATTATGGCTGCACCACTTCAGTCGATACACAAAACTTGTTGATACATTTTTTTAACCCTTAATTGTATGATGGATTGACTATTTATTTTTGACAAAAGCAGCAGTGATTTTTTTCTGTTGTATTGCTTTGTCAGAGCTGACCTTATTCTTAAAAACTGACCTCAAGTCAAGTGATTCTTTTGCGTACTTGTCCCAATGGTTCGACTACATCTCTGCATCTCTTGTTAGTGATCTGCATGTTTGAAGTCGAGTCAGCAAACTAAGTTCTCAGTGCAAGGCAATGAGAACGTTTTATAAAATACTGCGTAGCACATATCTCTTTGCTAACTCTCAGCTACGTTAATACTTACAGCTGTTCTGGTGGGAATGAAAAGCTCTCTGTCCTTTTCAACATGGGTCACCTGACTTATCATCTAAATTTTACCCATCAAACATGTCAGACTGTTGTCCACCAAGATCTTCGTTCTCTTTTCATATAAAATAACCGATAATTCATTTAATATTCTATTGTCTGTGCAGCACATGATCCTCATTGTAAATGACACTGTCTCATTTTGGCTGTCTCGCACACGTACACACACACACACACACACCTACACAGTCAAGCCCACTTGAAACATGGAAGGATATTTGTTGGTGTGCCAAATTTTTAAAATTCTGGTCATGCTAATTTCAAAAATAGGTGCAAACTGTGTTTATATTGAAAAAATATAAAGAAAAAAGGAAAATATCTTTTGATCATCCAGATTTATTTCTTATCCGATAAAGGTACTTTTCATCCCTGATCGTCATTCGAATTTTCACTAAATGTAGAGTGAAAAGTGTAGCACTGAAAAAGGTTAATGAATTTGTAAGTTTATGTGCAATGCTAACATTTTGAGACCTGAAGAAGCAGCAGGTTTCCTGCAGTATTTAGACGCTGGCAAGGAACAGAACCCTTGCAATATCACATTGTGCCAGTCTCAGTGACCTCAACTCGGACCACCTAAATTTCCTCAGTAAATTCTGGTGTCCCAGTGGATGTTTGTTCTGTATTTGAAGAATTTTCTTCCAGGGGTCCTGAGTTTATTATATTAATCTGAGGTGACACTGACCTACCCAACCGACATCTTTGTATTACCCCAGATTCCCAGTGGACAGACCGTATTTGGAAAATTTCAAGGAATTCCCTGAAAATAGACATATCACACATATGAGATGATGTTGACTTTTGACCACCAAACTCGAATCAGTTTGTCTTTAAGTCCCAGTTTGTACCCAATTTGAAGGAATTCTCTAAGCGCTCCTGCAATATCACCTCAAAGAGAATGAGATGGTGTTTTTGACCTTTAATATTTACATCAGCAAGAAAGCAACACAGCATTTTCCCTGTATAAGCCAAGCAGTTACTTAAAGAAAGGTGCACTTGGCCTCGATGTAACTGAAAATGTCTTACTGTCAGCTGGGTAACGTGAAGTTTATAGGGCCTGTTTTCACTTGAACTCTGAACCCATTAAAATTTTGGGGCAGACTAGTCATAGCACCTCCTTGTGGTACTTGGAAATGATACTTATGTACTTGTCCTCGTGGGTTGATCAGATCAGTCTCATGTTTGGTAATCCGAAAAGTCTGGGATGATTATTGGATTGAAATCAAAATGACACTGTGTTGCCTTCACATGAGCAGCATGATATACAGTGTGTGTCCTCTAGCACCACATGGTTGACATAGAAATTGACCTTTGCAGCACAGAAACCATATTCTTCTGTTCCTTACTCAAAATCCAAATGTAATCAACTTTCACCTCCCTCTCTCTACAGAAAAGCCACTTCAACATATGCAGAGGTTTGAGGGTCTGTTCATGACTGATTGCAGCTTTAATGAGGGCACAAGCACAAAAGTTGAGGTGTGCTTTCTAATTAATGTATGACCCTCGTACAGCTGGAGCAAACACTTTACAAAAGTCAGCCTTGAACAGGTTGCTGGTCTACTCTTGGCTACTTGTGAAGGAGAGCATGTGGATTTTATTAAAAGATGAGAAGATGTTGAAACTGAAAACCAGCTGCAACACATTATTTTGTTGTCATGTATGACATCATCCATTTCATTTGTTTAATTAAACTCTATCTTTTGCAGCCTTAGTCAGCAGATATCCTGAGATAAAAATTACTCACTCTCTGGTCTGAACACTTCCCATCTTCAGCATAATAGCTCATGTACTGTTTATGAATGTGGATCATTTTCTATCAGATGAAGAGCTAAGCAATATTTAACAGCTGAGCTTTCCAGTGTTGCTTGCTTGTTATTCTGCACCACACTGCCATTTTAAGGCCACAAGAGTAGAGCCTCCCTCCTGACCAGCTTCTCATCTTGGCTTCCTCTTGTCTTTATTCCTGTCACCATCTCTGTCTGATCCAGCCTCGTGTGTTGTTTTTTTTTCTTGCCTCCCCACTCTCTTGTAGTTCTCTAGTTAAAAGCCCTTTTATTTCCATCTGATGATGATGATGACAATCTGTTTGAGGCCTGTGTTCTGCTCTCGGGCTCGCAGAGGGAGCAGACACGCTGCCTCTACACCAGCTTTCTCTGAAGATGGGGGAATTCATCCTTTGTCACAGACCTAATATGATAGATGAAATGACACATTCTACCATGTAGATCTGTCAGAAGTTGCCTCTAACAATATATATATATATATATATATATATATATATATATATATATATATATATATATATATATATTAGGGCTGGGCGATTAATCGAATTTTAATGGTCATCGCGAAATCAAAATGTGCAATTAACACATTGCAAAAGTCATGTGTCCACGATGAGAAGTTCATTTTCACATGCTGTAAAAAATAAACCAATCACATGCGATGTTGTTCAATTAGCTGCGTGTTCGGCTCATGACATTAATTGGTGGTGTGGTGTCAGCTACATACAGCGTGTGGTGGTAGCGGACACTAGCAAGCTAGTGAAGCCAAGGGCAGGTGCGTTACGTGGATGACGGACGAACACGCAGAGAAAACTAGCGACCGCGAGGTAAATGAGGTGGACCTAGTGGCGAAAAAAATAGGTCCTCACTCATTTGGAGCTATTTTGGGTTCAAACGAGACAACGTCTTACAAGCCCAGGTACGGTGTAAAACGTGGGGCAGTCGTGGCAACTACGAGGGGAAACACGACCAGTCTTCATCAACACCTGAAACACCACCACAAAGAACTGCACAAACAATTCAAAGACACCCAAGGCGCAAAACAGCCGACAACACCGAGTCTGCATAACGTCAAAGGATTGCAGCATATATATGGGCATAGGCTATTAAATGTTTGTGGTCTATGTTAGCTGTAAATATTAAAACAGAAAGATATGCTTTAATGTACTGGAGCTAATACGTACCATTTGATATTACATAAATCTATATCTATATATCTATTTCTATCTATCTATCTATATATATATAAATCGATATATACACACACACATACAGGTGTTGTCAAAAATTTCAATTTATCGATTGAATATCGATTTTAAAAATAAAAGCGGTACAAAATAACTTTTCCATAGTGTGGATCCTCTAGCTGCCTCCTTGGTTTACACATGCGCCGCCGCCAACACACATACACACAAACAGATAGAGCGCTGCTCTGGGGAGCAAGCGATCGTGCAGCTGCCCCTCCCCTCCTGCCTGGTAGACGGAGACACTCGCTCATGTAAACTGCCATGAGATGGCATCTGCAGGATCTTCTTTTAATAAATAAACAAAACAGCAGAAGTGCTGTTTGGAGGTTCTTTGGATTTGAGTCGGGTGAACAAGGAAAGCCAAAGGACAGCAGCAAGCCGATATGCAAGAGATGCAACAGTGCTGTGCCGAAAAAAGGAGAGAACACGATGATTTTAGCAAAGCACCTCCAAGACAGACACCCAGACCTGTGTAGATTTAGAACTGAACTGAAGGGGTCAACCTACCAGAAGGAAATTTAGGTGACATTCAGAGCAGCTACAAGTACCTTGGGATCCCAAAGACTAGTGGAAACCACGAGGAGGAAGCAAGGAAGTCAACCACTGCCTAATACCTGTAGCGAGTAAAACAAGTACTGAGAAGTCAGCTGAATGCCATCAACATGTACGCACTGCCGGTCATCAGATACCCCAAGGGGATCTTAAGCTGACCACAGGAGGAAATAGAAGCCACAGACATCAAGACCAGAAATCTCCTCACCATGCACGGAGGGTTTCACCTAGGGCTGGGCGATATGGCCTAAAACAAATTATCTGATTTTTTAACAATAAATATGATCCACGCTTTAAATCAAACCCCACCCCCCCCCCCCCCAACACACACAAAACGTAAAATCAGTTTGCAGATGACAAAAAAAATTGTTCAGTTGCACTGAAGGCTGGGTCTCCCATTGTCTTTCAGAGCTTTGATCATGGTTGTGCCGCTGTTTATAGTCATACAGGTGAGTTGGTCCTCAGGAAGAATCCATGAGCTCAGCGCATCTTTTAGCCACTTGGCAATTATTTCCCCTTTGTGTTATCAGGAAGGAAGCGGTTTTGAGGCAGACAGTTTGCAGAGTCTAGGTGTCGCTAACGAAATGCACCATTTAACTTAGGTAGGGCTGCATCACTCTGCTGGACCACAGATCCATTGTTGCGGAGGAGAATGACACCCCTTCCAGCTCTGTAGAGATCCTTGGGCGTTGTTATACAGCTGAGGCAAGGCAACCAGAAAAATATTTGCAGCCTGGAAGCACATTCCTGGGGTCTAAAAATTTCAGCACGTGAATAAACCCTAGCTTTTTCAATGGTGTATATGGGCGTCATAACTTTTGCGATACACATTGCATCTTTTTGAGACAGGATGTGTCTGATCTTAGCAATGTTTCATAAATGAAAGAAAGCAGTCCTAGAAATTTGCTTAATGTGGGCATTAAATTACAGATCCTAATCGAAAAGAACTCCTAGGTTCCTTACGGTGGTGCTGAGGGCCAAGGTGGTGCCTTCCAGGGTACCTGTCTCATTAGATAGGGTGTCTCTAAGATGTTTTGGGCCCAGGACAATGACTTTGGTTTTATCAGAGTTTAATAAAGAAAATTGTGGGTCATCCATGTTTTTTTTATCTCCTTTAGACAGGCCTCCAGTTTAGTCAGCTGATTTGTTTCATGTGGATGCATTGATAAGTCGTCAAGTCAATTTTATTTGTCTAGCGCCAAATCACAACAAAAGTTATCTCATGACACTTTACAAGTAGAGCAGGTCCAGTACCACACTCCTTCAATGAATTTACACCCAACAATTCTCCATCTGCAGCACATCTTGCAACAGCGGCGACGAAAAGGCAGGAACGTCGAGCAAATCCAGGCTCAATGAGGACTGCCTTCTGCTTTGACCGGTTTGGGGGAAAGAGAGCAGGAGAGCAGGGCAGAGACAAAGACAGATAATGGAGGAAGACAGACATGCAGAAGGAAAGAGTGGGACAGAGATAAAGAGAGAGAGAGAAAGGGAAGAGACTGATGGACAGACGGGGACATGAGCAGGTGGAGCTATGGGTGGCAGCTTGAGCCTCTTCAGGTCTGCAGCCTCCTCCAGCAGCACCCGGGATCTGGGATGAGGGGAGCCTGAAGGCTCCAGAGAAGAAGAAGAGTTAGTAATATGTATGAGTATGATTTATGTATGACAAATATAGGAGGACAGAGAGGAAAGAGAGGAGTAGAGAGAAGCCCAGTGCACCATGGGAGATCCCCCAGCAGTCTAAGCCTATAGAAGCAGATCTAAGGGCCAGCTTAAGCAGCCCCAACTATAAGCCTGATCAAAAAGGAAGGTCTTAAGTCTGCTCTCAAAGGTCAAGAGGGTGCCTGCATCCCGGACTGAAACTGGGAGACGGTTCCACAGGAGGGGAGCCTGATAGCTGAAGGCTCTGGCTCCCATTCTACTTTTAGAAACTCTAGGGGCCACAAGTAACCCTGCATCCTTGGAGCGAAGGGTTCTAGCTGGATCATAGGGAACAAGGACAGCTGTGTGTCGTCAGCATTGCAGTGAAAATTAATTGAGTGTTTCTTAATAATGTAACCGAGAGGTAGCAGAAAAAGGGTGAGTGAGGTCACATGCTTACTGCTACACAGGAAGTCAGGAAGGCATTGACCAAAAAAAAAAAAGACCAAAGGTCAACTCAACTGTGGCCTAGGATGTTTAGGGGGTCAAATTGAAGTATAAAGTGGTGGAAGAGGAAAGAAAGAAACTGAACAGACACAATAGGGTCTTTGCCCCCTATGGGGCTCAGGCCCTAATTTTATATAGTTGTGTTAGTAGGCCACATCCACAACAGGCAGGAACATGCTGGACTGAAAGACAGCACAGAGTATGTTTGTGTACCCAGTATGTGTACTGGGACAAGAATATCAGTCCAACTAATTTCAATAATCAAGCTACACCTGTATCCCAACTGAAACTGCACTTGTAAAGCCTTTGATTGACTAGGCTGGCATGAGTATGGAACCATAGTTTTGAGGCAACTTCCACACCTTGGAAGAATTCTACACATGATTTGAAAGTGATTCCAAAAAGATGTCCAAATCACATCACAACATAGCACTGTAGTCATGCTGACTTTGTGATCACTTTGGGTGAAATTCATTATGTTGTTATTACCTTGGCCCAGGGGTCAGTGCACAGAACAGAGGCCTGTTGGGAGTTTGCAGCTTTTGATTTTGGTGGGTGCTGGCCCACAGGGAGCCGCCGTGGTGATTAGGGATTTTAGTTTTCACTCTTTTTGCAACAGTAATCTTTTTTGTTTCTGGAATATGAGCCAGGTTGAAAATTTGACAGCATTATACAAGCAACATCAATGCACTGTTGATATATATTCTTACAGTATACGGAGCAGCTGTGGCTCAGGTGGAGCAGTTCATCAGGAAATTGGAACATCCCTGGTTTGCTTCTTCCAATGTTCAAGTATCCTTGACCAGTTACCTACCCTGATACCTTTGCTGTCTGAATGTGTATTTGTATTGGCAGGTAGGTACATTGGATAGTAGCTTCTGCCATCTGTGTGTGTGTGTGTGTGTGTGTGTGTGTGTGTGTGTGTGTGTGTGTGTGTGTGTGTGTGTCGGTTGTAACGCATTTTTAGGAGTGTATAATAGAGCTGAATGATTGATTGATTTTTAATTGATACTGAGATGTGAAACAATGGCTTTGATTAATCTAGGTAATTATACAGTGCTGCACACTTGAGGGGGTTTTGTTGTGTGACAGACGGTGCTAGATAGTAATGACTGATTTGCATGACCAACACTAGTGTACCAAGTGGTACTGAGTATGCCTGATAAAAAAAGAATACACGACACTGTGAATCCCCAAATGGCAGCTCACCATTTCCTTGATTTTTTTAAACCATGACTATGATAAGGCAAGGAATCTGTTTTTCTGTATGATTGTTGATAATACAGCTCTGAATGATTCACTTCACTCCTTGCAGCGAGCTGCAGGGAGATGAAGCTGCAGGGCTCTGCTACCTGGCTGCAGCATTCAGGTAGAGAACAGAAACGAGGTGGACATGAGTACATGGCACATGGGGAAAAAACAGCACATTCAGAAGATCAGCTGCAGCATATACTCAGGAGGTGTTCTCGTACAACGTTGAGCGAGGTCACCCACATTTAAGAAGCGAGCAGAGCCCAGTGTACAGTGTTGATAAATGCAGAAAACAGAGCAAGTACCTGTTTGTGCGATTGGACGTAGATGGTGGGGACTATGAAGCGTAAATCTGAAAGGAAGAAAACCCACTATGATGGCTCCATGCCATGTGTAAGTAAAGCTAAAACTAATCCTTTCTCTCTCTCTCTCTCTCTCTCTCTTACAAATGGAATAAATTTGTGGCATGCAAGAATAAGGAAAAACTCCATCCATCCATTCATTTACTTCCACTTATCCTGTTAAAGGTTGCGGGGGGGGGGGGGTGCTTGAACCTATCCCAGCAGCTTTTGGGCGAGAGACAGGGTTCACCCTGGACAGGTCCCCAGTCCATCACAGAGCCAACACATAGAGACAGACAACCATTCACACTCACAGTCACACCTACAGTCAATTTAGAGTATCAATCAGCCTCGTCCCCTCTTGATGTCTTTGGACTGTGGGAGGAAGCTGGAGTACCAGAGAGAACCCACACAGGAACAGGGAGAACATGGAGACTCACACAGAAAGATCCCGTGCCTGAGGTTGAACCCAGAACCTTCTTGCTTTTAGGTGACAGTGCTGACCACTGCACCACCGCGCCGCCGAGGACAAACTCACAAATCTGAATTGTTTTATTATTTTCTGCTTCTTGATGATCATTTTTACTTTCTGATCAAAGGAAGTGATCATCACTATCTTAAGTCTTAATCATAAATTCTCATCTTTGCATTAGAACATAGAACAGATACGAGTTTGATGGTATGATGTGGTAATGCTCCATCACATTTAAAATTATTACAAAGGGACTGCTGAAATTAAGTTTGGAGGGAAAAAATTGCAAATCAAATCAAAATATTTTTTGGGATATCCTGATTAGCCTAAGTCTATGGCAGTGTATCTGAGGGCTAGCTGAAGCCAGCCCGAACTAGAGATGGACTGATTTGGATTTTTTTTAGGCTCAATACCGATTCTGATCTTTCTCCATCACCCTTAGCCGATGGCTGATTTTCTTGAGCCGATACTGCTTTTCCCCGTCAATGACACAATGATAACGAATATTATTGGTCAAGAAACATTTATTGAACATTGCAGTTTAAATAAACTAAATACAAATATTTGAACTTAAATAAAATATTTAAACATAAATAAAACAACTTTATCACAACGAGCCTTCCCAGAAGTGGGCTCGCTGAAATGGGACCAGACTGGATTTCGTTCAGCAGCCATCTGTATATAGAATAAATAAAAACTCAGATTAGTATTAATCTTTTAGCATCATCTTATATTCATATCACCCAATATCACCCTTTCATCAATATCTACAACACAGCCTTGATGATGCATTGCTGATTTATGAGAGATATAATCTACACATCGCAAAATGTCATTTTGTCCCATTTAAATAATTCAAAAGCCAAGTATAAACTTGAAAAGTAGCTTTTGATCCAAAGTGCTTGATTTGTAACTTAACACTGCCACGTTTTTTTCGGCTCTGAGACAAAGAACAGGCATGAAAAAGACTTCTCAACTTTAGAAGGAATAATTATTCAACCATGTACGAAACATTTCTCTCATATAATCTCCCATTGATGGGGTGGCTGCCTCTCCCAAGTAAGTGAGACGCCCCACTCCCCCAAACACACACACGCGCACAAGTCAGTTGAGGTGGTGCTGACTGAAAAACACCACCACCGCTGTATTAATAACGACAGCAAACGGCTCTAAGTATGTTTTCACGAAACAGTGACACAATTCGTACAACATATAAAACACATTTCTCTCATCTTAAAAGTTTTTCTAGTGCACACACACTGATATCCCCACAGTAGATTCTCTGCCCCGCTCTAAGTGAGAGGGGGAGCTTAGCGTGTTCTGGTGAATGCATAAATAGCCAGAGAAAAATTAACACCAACTTGTGATCTGTCGGTGGTGAGAAATTTAGTGGCCGCCACCAAATTCTCTATGAAGAAAAACCCTGGATGTGACACATGCTTTGAAGTTAACTAAAGGAACAAATTCAAAACATACTGTTGTCCTGGAACAGCTTCCAGGTCTTTCACCACTCTACCAGTGGGGGAGGGGGGGGCATGGTCTGCATGTGGGCTGCAGGGACTTCCGGCAACACAGAGCTACCCGCGTAGATGCCTGACTGTAAATCATGCTGGGTAAAAATAAATCGGAGAGCCCATGTGCGACTCAACCAATCCCAATGCAAGCAGTTGAGTTAGGCTAATGCTAATGAGCTACAATCATAATCTTGTTCCTGTGCACACAATTTTGCCACGTTTCTGAGAATTGTATGCTGTGTGTGTATTTCAGATGGCTTTGTCGCAAAGTTATCGCAATCATCAGTAATCCTTTCATCAATCCCTTGCGGGAAATTGTAGAATTACACACCCAGTTGTCTCATACAGCTATCACAAATAATCACAATTATTATTGGTTGAACGTAATATTGGCACACATCAGAATTATACAAAGCACATGTACATTTGATTGTGTATGTACACTAAAGTTGAGCAGTCCGTTGTCCAAATTGAGGCAGAGTTAGTGAGAGCCACCGCAGCGTGCGCCGCGCCACTGAGCCTGGGGGAGTAGGCTGCATGCAGACAATGCCTTGGTGCTGCCGCCCAGGGGAGATGGCGAGGGCAGAGGCAGGATGGGGTGGGGGAAAGAGGAAGAGGATGGGGGGGTCAGGAACACCATGGGGGGGGGGGGGTGTACGTGCAATTTTGCGTCGCAAACGCAGGTGGAATTCTCCTGGAGGATAAATGGGGCAGATGTCCGTAAGCAGCTGATAAGATTGACTGTCGGTCAGACAAACTCAGAATAAGGCCTTCAAATACATTAAAACTTTTTATGGGCTTTGGATTTATTACCAGACTTCTGACAAAAAATGGAAGCAACTCCACCTCCTCAGCCAGAGCCTCAAGGAATAAGAGTGTTAATATGACTGGGAGGACGATAGTCATTTAGACTAACATATTTATGATTACACAGCCAGGTTTCAGTGAGACAGAACAAATCAATATGGTGGTCAGATATTAATTCATTGACTATTTAGTGGATTAAACAATAAGAGAAAATAAAAGATTGAAATTCTTTTAGTCTCAATTGTTTAATTCTAGGCTGCACGGTGGTGCAGTGGTCAGCGCTGTTCCCTCACAGCAAGAAGGTTCTGGGTTTGAGTCCCACCTCGGGCATGTGATCTTTCTGTGTGGACCTTGCATGATCTCCTTGTGTCTGCGTATATATATATATATATATATATATATATATATAAAAAAGAAAATATTTAAGTTTGCAGTTTCATGTTTTACAGTTCCTGTCTCTTTAAAATTTTCAGTTTTAATAGATTCCCTGCTTTTAGGTACTCTCAAATACTGAATAGCTGATGATGAATAAAAAAAAATGGATACAAAATATTTTTGTGCATGCTTTTATTGAACAAAAGCAACATAATTTACACATTATTATATCTTTTCGAAATACAAAATGAAGTTTTATTTCCCTGTCCTTAAAAAAAACCCAAAATATCTCTTCAAGTAAAAGAAAATAAGGGAGAAACGAGAAATAAATTAACTGTACAAGTAGTGCAAAATTTTCCACTCCAACAGGACTCTGAAATATGAAATAACTGGAATAGCAGGGTGAATAGAAAAACAAACAAAAAAATGAAGAAAAAAGATCTACCCTTAGGGTAAGCAACTCCCTTTAGTATTCTCTCAGGGCAAGTTCTTAGCCAAGAACACCAGCATGTTAACCTTGGTAGGTTTCAAACATGCACGCTGACATGTTAACACATTCCCTGATGTGCTGAAGAGGCTCTCTGAGGGTGAACTCATGGCAGGTATACACAGATACCGTTGCGCTAGTTTACTCAACTTTAAGTGAAGTGGTGAAGTTTCCACCAAGCCAGCGGGTCTGCATCACTGTCAATGGTGGGGGACAGTCAGTAGCTGTTGACTTCAGCTTCGACAGCTAGGTCCACCTGCGTGACGGATGTGGTGGAGGTTGGACCTGGATTGCTTTTGAGCAAACTGCCCAGTGATCGCTTTGCCAGCTTGTCGATGGGTGGAGCCATGCTTTGGGCCTCAGACTGTTCTCCCTCCTAAAACAGAGAGAAAAAAACATGTTGCTGATCACTTCCAGATAATCCATAATCTGATCATAATTTTGTATCCCACCACTGCTCATCCCATTAAAATCCATAGCCTATTTTGTAGTTACCTGCAATGTATCTTTCATCTCCGACATGACCCTGATCTTGATGTCTTGGACATTCTCGACACTGATGTAGCTGATCTTGATCCTGGGGTCCATGAATGATGCAACATCCAGATATTCCTGTGTTGCTGGGTCATCATATTTTGTATTCGTGTAGTTCAGGATTTTGGATTTAATAGCCTTGGTTAAATCTGTGTCACCTTTTTTTCCCGGTAAGAACGGATGTCTTCAACAGATGGAGGATTGGTTTCACATATAAAACACTCACATAAGTTTCCACTGAAAGAGCATCGGGCTCGGGCACCGGATCTTTCTGTGTGGAGTTTGCATGTTCTCCCCATGCCTGCATGGGTTCTCTCCGGGTGCTTCCACCATCCAAAGACATCAAGAGGGGACGAGGCTGATTGATACTCTAAATTGACCGTAGGTGTGACTGTGAGTGTGAATGGTTGTCTGTCTCTATGTGTTGGCCCTGTGATGGACTGGTGACCTGTCCAGGGGGAACCCCGCCTCTCGCCATAGCCGCTGGGATAGGCTCCAGCCCCCCCCCCCCCCCCCCACGACCCTTAACAGGAATAAGCAGAACAAAATAGATGGATGACAATTTATTGCATTTGCAAAATGAAAAATGACTAATTGCAGATGAAAAATTAACTACACAATAATTCAGAGACTACTTTCAAGTTAACTACAGTGGCTATTAAGTCATTCGTGGATTATTATTATGGGTTATGGGACAGACAATATGTAATATTTATAAATATTTTAATTTGAAGGATGAGGTCAAAATCAATAATCCATCAATATCAGTGTACTGTACAGGTATGTGCACACACATGTCTGCATGTGTTTGTGCACGCACGTGTCTGTGTGTGTATGTGCATCAGGTCTGAACACGCTGTGCAGAGAGCAGTAGTGAATTGTGAACGCACGGCCACGTAGAGACAGATGACTCACTGCCGTGTAAATTATAACATAAGGTTATTTAGTTTGTTTCATAAAAGAACAAGAATAGAGCTGTTCCATATGAAAGGTAACTTTATATTTACTTCTGTTATGATCTGTCGCGCTCTCTCCCTCTCTCCCTCTCTCCCTCTCTCTCTCTATATATATATATATATATATATATATAAAATTAACGTGATCGTCTTTGGGGCGGGCGGCCCCTTAATACAATGGTAGGGGAAACACTGCTCTGATTATAATGTCACGTACACCAATTACACTCACCGATAGCAAGATGCAATCTGTGGCCAAAACACTGCAGTCTGACCCAGTGGTTAAGCTCAATTGCCTTCACAATATTAGGGCTGTTGTCAGTGGTGACATAGGTTAGCTGCTCCTCCCGTAGATACCAGCTGGTCAGAGCTTCACGCAAGCCAAACACAATGTTCTCTCTGGTGTGTTCTCCTGTAAAATACTGTGTCTGTAGACACTGTGCTTTCAGCTGAAACTCCCGGTCCACAAAGTGAACAGTGAGACTGATGTAGGGCTCTGTGGTTCAGCTGGACCAGAGATCTATGGTGCAGGTAAAGTACTCGACCAGGTCAAGCTCTGACTCCACCGTCGCCCTGCATGTCTCATACAGTTTCGGAATAGCAATATCTGAAAAATAATTCCATGATAGCCACAAGCGTTTCCTCTGCAACTTCACTGCTCTGTTCTCTGACCTCCGCCATTTTCTTTACTTGTCTGCCTACCTATGGGTGTCATCTGATTGGCTAAATGGTGTGAATGCATGGACAGTGTGTCCAAGGCTGCATCTGATTGGCCAGATGTCAGCATGGTGTGAAAGCATGGCATATATAAACAAAATGTATCACATTTCAGAGTAGTGTTTTTGAAAATATTGATTTATCGATAAAATATCGATTTTGAAAAGTTAAAACGGTACTAAATGACCTGTCCATAGTATCAATACTCTACCTGCCTCCTTGGTTGACACATGCGCCGCCACCGCCAACACACACACACACACATACAAACAGACAGAGCGCAGCAGCCCCTCCCCTCCTGCCTTGCTCACACAAACACCACTGGCTGTATTTTTTTTTTTTTTTTTTAGTGGCGTTGCTCTACCTGTGTAAGCTGCCATGAGATGGCATCTGCAGGACCTTCACAACCAGTTCTAATAAATAAACAAAACAGTAGAAGTGCTGTTTGGAGGTTCTTTGGATTTGAGTCGGATGAACAAGGAAAGCCAAAGGACAGCAGCAAGCCGACATGCAGGAGATGCAACAGAACTGTGCCGACAAAAGTAGTGAACACGACAAATTTAGCAAAGCACCTCCAAGACAGGTACCTGGACCTGAGTAGATTTAGAGGTATAGAGGTTGGTAACAGTAGAACTTGAAGTATGTGTTGCCTAGAGTTATCACATCTGTTGGTGTTTACTTTGATGTGTTGTCTTGTTAGCGAGCGGTAGCTAAAGCTAATCAACAGTAGGTTACATATTTTAAAACTCATTTGCATGCTGTTCATGTGTAAAGAATAACTTGAAAAAGTCCTCTACCTCAAGAATAAAGTTCTTTATTTTTCTTTAAATAAAAAACATTTTTGCACTAAATTCTGAGTGGTTGCTTAGTATTGAATCGAATATCAATATTTTTCAAAATATCTTATGGTAGTGTGAAATCGCACACGTTCACATCGTGATGACGATGAAAATACGATCAACCGTGCTGGCCTAACATATACAGTATATATCTTCTTCCGCTTATCCTGTAAAGGGTCACGGGGGGCTGGAGCCTTTCTATTTGAGCGAGAGGTGGGGTTCACCCTGGACAGGTCGCCAGTCCATCACAGGGCCAACACATAGAGACGAACAACCATTCACACTCACAGTCACACCTACAGTCAATTTAGAGTATCAATCAGCCTCGTCCTCTCTTGATGTCTTTGGACTGTGAGAGGAAGCTGGAGTACCAGAGAGAACCCACACAGGAACAGGGAGAACATGGAGACTCACACAGAAAGATCCCGTGCTCGAGCTGGGACTTAAACCCGGAACCTTCTTGCTGTGAGGCAACATTGCTGACCACTGCACCACCGTGCAGCCATACATATGACATATATATAACATAACACACGGTCCAGGGATGGTAAAAGTAAACTTTTACCATCCCTGTGTTATGTCACACCCCATCTGGGAGATCTGCCTGAGTGCACAGGGAGAGGAGACACATTACACAAACAGACCTGATGACCATTTGCTCTGTCTTTCCTTTGTCTTGCCAAGATACACAGAACATATCCTACTGTACATGCCACCATAATTCACTTGGAACTTAAAAGTCAGTTTGAATCCCTATGCTTATACCTTGGCACACAAATGCAGCCCACCCAGCGTGATTGCCCATCTGGAATAATAGCTCAGAGGGTCAAGGAAAAAAGCTTTGAGTGTCAATATTATTGAGACTATTTATAGAAAGCTATGCACAAGACAGGAAGCTGTCCATTAGTTATCAGTGTCCTCTATTATTTTGTTATGTTGACTTGCCTACTCATTCAACTCATTCAATGCATTTCTTTTGCTTTTCCATCCGTCCGAATTGATATTGATACACATGGATATGTGTTGTGCACCCCCCCCCCCCCCACACACACACACACACACACGCACACACTCTTACAACCACAGTGGGGATTCAGGTGCTGCTGAGTCCCTTTCTCAATCACTTCACGATAGTGCTTTCTCCACCGGCAGCACATGTCCACCCCTTAGTGTTTCTATGACTTGTTTAAATTATTCACATCATGGCCATTACTGGGAACACTCGCACATCCCTTTATGATGTACCTCTCACCATCCTTGAAAACCCACCAGGATGAGGCAGGTGGTCTGCAAGAATGGTAGCACACTCTGGAGTTTCTGAGAGTGCCTGCATCCCTTTACAGCAGATCTACTCACAGAGATGAATAACTCAGAGCAACAGTTTTTTTTAAGGGAGTTAATTATTAAACAGCTCTATGATGGGACAGAGTGCACTGAGCTCATCTGTGTAATTTCAGTTTCTCATGCTGAAGAACAAGAGTCAACAGAGGAGTGAGCTTCTAATCTGTGTCAGTATCCCTAGCCCTCCAGTGGATCAAGAGTAAATGCTGTGTTGTTTCTGAAGCTGCCAAATGTCTACTTTATTACATCGATCTTACTGTGGGAACGTCCTCAGGGCAAAATAAAAAGCTTCATGGTGTAATTTGATGGACATTTGATTTCACTGCACGACAATTCAATGTTGTGTAAATGGTGTTATTTAATAATATATGAGTGGTAAAAAAATCATTCTTCGGTTTAAGGAAGAACACTTTATTCACTTAAGTTCATTTAAGTTTGCAATCAGTTGTTTTTCAGCTAACACAAAAAAAAAAACAGTTTAGTAATTTTTACTAGAGTGGCCGTCTAGCAACCAAAGGGTCGCTGGTTCGATCCTCGACCCCCGGTGACCACGTCGAAGTGTCCTTGAGCAAGATACTGAACCCATAATTGCTCCTGATGAGTAGGTTGGTGCCTTGCATGGCAGCCTCCACCATCAGTGTGTGAGTGAATGGTTGAATGAGACGACACTGTAAAGCGCTTTGAGTGCCGCTAAGGTAGAAAAGTGCTCTATAAAATTGAGTCCATTTACCATCTGAGTCCAATGTGTCATGCACATTTTCACCGTGTTCCAGTTTATGTAGAATACCAGTCAAAAGTGTGGACACACCTTCTCATTCAATGTTTTTTCCTTTGTTTTTGCTACTTTACATTGTAGATACATATTGAAGACATCAAATATATGAAGCAAGGTAAATGGAATTATGTAGCAAAGAAAAAAATTGTTAAATAACCCTAATTATGTTTTATGTTTTATATTTTAGATTCCTCAAACTAGCCTTTACTACCCTTTGCTTTGTTGACAGCGCTGTAAACCCTTGGCCTTCTCTGAATGAGCTTCATGATGTAGTCACCTGAAAGGGTTTTCACCTCACAGGTGTGCCTTGTCAGGGTTCATTTGTGTCATTGCTTTCTTAATGGGGCTGTGTCAGTTGTGTTGTGCGGAAGTCACATTGGTACACAGCTGACAACCCTATTTGACAACTGTTAGAAGTGATATTATGGCAAGAACCAATCAAGTAAAGAAAAACAACAGAAGAGATTTATTCGTGCCGAGAAACACAAGGAAAGGACATTCGACCTGTTGAAATCTGTGCTGTGGTCTGATGAGTCCAAATTTGACATCTTTGGTTCCACCTGGGGTGTCTCTGTGCAACATAGAAAAGGTGAAGGGACGGACATCCATGGTTCCCGCTGTGAAGCATGGAGGAGGAGGTGTGATGGTGCTTTGCTGGTGACACTGTTGGGGAATTCTTTACAATTGAAGGCGCACTGAATCAGCATGGTTACCACAGCATCCTGCAGAGACATGCCATCCCATCCGGTTTGCATTTAGTTGGACCATCATTTATTTTTCAACAGGCCAATGACCCCAAACACACCTCCAGGCTTTGTAAGGGCTATTTGACCACAGAAGGAGAGTGATGGAGTGCTGCACCAGATGATCTGGCCTCCACAGTCACCTGACCTGAACCCAATCCGGATGGTCTGGAAGAGAGACTGCAGAGTGAAAGCAAAAGGGCCAACAAGTGCTCAGCATCTCTGGGAACTCCTTCAAGACTGTTGGAAAACCATTTCAGGGGACTACCTCATGAAGGTCATTGAGAGAACGCCATGAGTGTGTAAAACAGTAATCAAAACAAAGGAGTTTGAGTTATTTTGCACTTTTGATTACTACATAATTACAGAAGTGTTCATTCATAATTTTGATCCCTTCAGTGAGAATCTGCAATGTAAATAGTCATGAAAATGAAGAAAAACCATTAAATGACAATGCGTCCAAAATTTTGACCGGTAGTTTACATAAAGAGTTAATCAAATCAGCATTGCGGCTGTAACACTACAAAACTGTGCCTGGTGGAAATTAGGAGATTTGTTTTTGCATTTATAGTACATCTGTAGCCCTGTTCCCACCTATGTCACGACGAGGGGTGCAACGGTTCACTTAGCCCACTGTTCAGTTCATACCTCGGTTTTGGGATCATGGTTTCGGTACGGTGTCAGTTCGAGTCTTGCATAAAAAAAAGAAGAAGTTTGACTTTCCAAAAGACTCCCTTTATTTTGCTTTTAAGAAATCTATATTGTGACAATAATTAGCCTTAACTATTATTTAGCTTATATAAAGCAGTAGAGATCAATACCTCTGGGTGATGACGGCTGAGGTGTGCTCACTCATGTTGAAAGTGTTCCCATTAGCGTAGGGGACTAGTGCTGAGCAATGCTTGCACATAGTTTTATTTTTGTCCACTCTTTTCTCTCCCTCTTCGTTAGAATTTACAGGGAAACCGAATTGTCCCCACACCGCAGATTTGAATGAAGCCGGTGCTTCTTCAAACTCCGGTCTCTCCACCTCTCTGCTCGCCATAACATTTTTTGTTGTTATTTTTCTTAGTCTCAGTGTGCGAGAGTCGTGAGCTGCGCTGAGCTTGTAAGTGAGACAAGCCGCTGCTCCGCCATGTGCCCGGCTCATATTACACTTGACAGCAATTGGATATTTACTCGCAGGGCAGGGTTTTGTCCAGAGCTGTGCGAGGAGGGGGAGGAGTGGTTGTCTGCAGAGCTGGAGAGCAGGCGCTGGCTAGACAAATGCGTCCCACAGCTGTTAAAAATGAATTAATTGCAAGACCAAAAACCGTGCTCCATAAAGACGTATTGAGCCGTGCATGGCGTACCGTACGGTTCGGTTTTAAACCGTAAACCGTTGCACCCCTAGTCACGACCGGGCTTGGACACAGGCGCAGGGTTCAGGTGAATCAACAAAGTCTTTATTGAAGGTTTCCAGGCAACTCCAAGCTGAGGAACAGAAAACAGGCAACTTATCTTATAAGATCCCCCCTTATCAGTACAGGAAGAGGTGTGGCTGTGAGAAATCTCAAACATAAGAATCACTCCACTAAAAGGAGGAATTAACACAATAGGCTATTTGAGGTTCATAGATAAATGAAAATCACTCCAGCTAAGGAGGAAAAAGAACTCAGAATAAAAAGCATAAACAAAAAAACTCCTAAATAACTGGAGGCACTAAGTTATGAAAAGGTAAGGAAACAAAAGATCACTTCTTGCGGAGGAAACAAAAGGCTATGAAAACGTTAACTAAAGACTGGTTTAAGGTTGAGAACTTACTCAGTGCTGCTTAGTGAGCCTTGAACTGCTCACGTCACATGTGGTCATGTGTTTGTATCAGCACACTGTAAGAAGACAGCGGGGGGGGGGGGGGGGGGGGCAGCAATTATTGCAGTTTCCACCGCACAATTTAAGTCATTGTGGGGGAGAATGCTCGTCGTGGTTCAAAATAAGGTTCGCAAATGGCACTCTCAGTCGTTCTGACTGGGACATCATCTGGGGGGCTGTCATCATTACTGCCTCAAGTCTTCTGACTTTGTTCTTCACAGGATCCTGAGTCATCTCAGGATTCCATACAATCACACCACGACCTATGCATGGTCTTATTATTTGTTGCTCATTGTCCCCCAGTGACCAAGTGGCATAAAAAAGGCCTCAGGTGTGTAAAAATAAAATTGAAGTAAACTGCCATCAGCCTGAGCAATGCTTTGTTTTCTCTCCAGCAGTGAAAATATGAACAGCCTTGCAGGACTCTTTGGCATCAAGGGACTTTAACAACTTTTCCAAATTCAGACTTTATTCTAAAAATTCAGAATGACACAGTGAAGTGCTGTTAAGCAATTTGGTGCAGCGCTGCAACAGCAAGCTATGACATTAATAAGATGTGTCATTTTTATTTGACAATGGTATTCACTTTAACTTGATAGTAAATGACCTCTCTCAGGCAGCTTTCCAGCAGGCAGTTGCACAACAATATATTTATCATATCTCTGGCTCTTTATCTTTCTCTTTCAGTCAGCGTAAGAATCAGTGTGAATGAACTCTGGCCTCCTTCTGACAGTGCTGAGCCAGCGGTCAGGTCCAAGTCTTCCACTCAGTTGTATGCGCTATCTTTGCCATTTATCTAAATCCCAGAAATCAATTACAGCAAGCTAGTTGCAGGGGTTAGGGATTTTAGTGTTAATGTTTTCCTTACTCCTTGGGCACTGGCATACACCCTCTCCTGACATTGAAGCTTATGGATGAAGCATAGGTAGACAACTCTTAGGCTTAACATATCTCAAAAATACGCTCAATTCCAGAAACAACACTTCACAATTTTGTGAGCTACTATTGTTATTATTTATTTTCCTTTTCAAACAACTTCCAGTGGCAAAACAGTTGCAAGTGTGAAACGCCATTGTCATGCCATATATATATATATATATATATATATATATATATATATATATATATATATATATATATATATATATATATATATATATATATCAGGGGGTGCAACGAAATAGTCAACTCACAAAACCATACGAAATATGAAACAGGGCTCACGATACAAAATATTCACGATATGAAATTGAGATAAAAGAAAATCAAAAATCCAATTTATTATTTTCTTCTTTAACATGAAGACATACAATTATTGCTGTCAGTACAAAATAAAATGTTCTTTGCTATGAAAAAACAAAATATTTGTTTTATATTTATATGTATCTCACCATTGCCTTGTCTTTTACATGGGAAGTCAAAATAAGTCCACACAACCGATTTGTTTGATGAAGGCGCATCTGCTGATTGTTCAACCTCGTCTTTCCCCAATTTTAAATAATTGTTTCGCTGCTTCTTTGTCTACGGCATTGCTACAGTGTTCTTCTTCTTGTCGTATGTGTATACGGCAAGAGGGTCAAACATCATCAGTGTCAGTGGTGCGCATTGCTTTGTTTTTTTTACGTTGATTTTTATTTTGTGGGTCTTTGAATTTTATTTTGCCGTGATGAAATTTCGTATCACCCCTAATATATACACTGCTCAAAAAAATAAAGGGAACACTAAATTAACACATCCTAGAGCTGAATGAATGAAATATTCTTCTTAAATACTTTTTTATTTACATAGTTGAATGTGCTGACAACAAAAATCACTCAAAAATTATCACTGGAAATCAAATGTATTAACCCATGGAGGTCTGGATTTGGAGTCACACTCAAAATTAAAGTGGAAAAACACACAGGCTGATCCAACTTTGATGTAATGTCCCTAAAACAAGTCAGAATGAGGCTCAGTTGTGTGTGTGTGTGTGTGTGTGTGTGTGGTCTCCTGAGGGATCTCCTCCCAGACCTGGACTAAAGCATCCACCAACTCCTGGACAGTCTGTGGTGCAACATGGTGTTGGTGGATGGAGCAAGATATGACGTCCCAGATGTGCTCAATTGGATTCAGGTCTAGGGAACAGGCGGGCCAGTCCATAGCATCAATGCCTTCGTCTGGCAGGAACTGCTGACACACTCCAGCCACATGAGGTCTAGCATTGTCTTGCATTAGGAGGAACCCAGGGCCAACCACACCAGCATATGGTCTCACAATGGGTCTGAGGATCTCATCTCGGTACCTAATGGCAGTCAGGCTACCTCTGGCGAGCACATGGAGGGCTGTGCAGCCCCCCAAAGAAATGCCACCCCACCATTACTGACCCACTGCCAAACCGGTCATGTTGGAGGATGTTGCAGGCAGCAGAACGTTCTCCAGGACGTCTCCAGCCTCTGTCACATCTGTCACGTGTGCTCAGTGTGAACCTGCTTTCATCAGTGAAGAGCACAGGGCGCCAGTGGTGTATTTGCCAATCTTGGTGTTCTCTGGCAAATGCCAAATGTCCTGCACGGTGCACAACCCCCACCTGTGGACGTCGGGCCCTCACACCACCCTCATGGAGTCTGTTTCTGACAGTTTGAGTAGACGTGCACGTTTGTGGCCTGCTGGAGGTCATTTTGCAGGGCTCTAGCAGTGCTCCTCCTGTTCCTCCTTGCACAAAGGAGGCGGTAGCAGTCCTGCTGCTGGGTTGTTGCCCTCCTACGGCCTCCTCCACATCTCCTGATGTACTGGCCTGTCTCCTGGTAGCGCCCCCATGCTCTGGACACTACACTTGATGGGCCTTGATGCAGTGTGAAGCTGATTAAGCTGGATGTAGACTGGTGTATTGGTGTTTACAATACACACATAAAAATAATAACTTTGTTATACTTAATGTCTATACTCCCTGTCAATATCTCAACACTGGCTTTTATTCATGCCTACATCCAAGACAATAACATTTGCTGTGTATAGGTTGTGGGAGATATGAATGCTGATCTCTCTCTTTATTTGCAAATCACTTTACTCACTTTTGAGAAGATAATTACTTTATTCTGTCAAGCAGAATGCTGCTGCTGGCAGACAGCTATACATATGTAAGGGAAGCTTGGCACTCTACATCTTGGCTTGATCATTGTTACTCTACAGCTGATGGCCATGAAGCCCTTGAGAACATGTGTATTAAATATGGGTGTGCATTAGCTGACCATTTGCCCTTGGCGTTCAGTATAAAAGTAGATGAAATGCCTTCAGTGGCTAAAAACACCAGTGCCTCCAGTGGTGCAACCACTATAAAGATGGACTGTCAGCTTTCACCAGAGAAGACCTTTTGGCTTATTATGATAACACAGACCAATACAATGTCTCTTTACCCATAGAAGCTATACAATGTAAGGATGTAAATTGTCGGATTGATAAGCATAAGAATGATCTCTGTTCCGTGTATGATGAGGTACTGACTGCACTGTCTGTGGGTGGGAAACCTTTTTACAAACATTATAAATGCAACAGGAAGCATAAAATTAGGCCAGGTTGGAACGAGCATGTAGCTCAGTATCATTCCGACTCTAGTGAGGCCTATAAGCTCTGGGACCTGGCTGGAAGACCTAGACAAGGCCTGGGGCTTGAGCACAAAAACTCACCAATGCCAGATTTATGTATGCTGTTCCATTTTATTGTTAAAATTGAACAAGTTAGGAGGGCCAAGGGAGCTGAAACAGAATGCAGAGGTCCACTCAACAAGTCTGAAGTAAGTCAACCACCCATGAGAGCCTTCATGGACGACCTCACAGTGACAACAAAAACTGTACCGGGAGCCAGATGGATTCTCGGGGGGTTGGAGAGGTTCATGGCATGGCACACATGATCTTCAAGCCTGCAAAGTCCAATCTGTTGCTGGACAGCAATGCAGAGGTTGCGGAGAAAGTGTCTAGATGGCTCTGGTTGAAGAAGGAAGAGTGGTGGGGGCAGTAGAATGCCACTTGGACACAGGCCGCGGCCTGATCAGCCTTGGTCAGGTTGCCCGGATGAGGGTATCTGTTGTGAGACCCAAAACACCCTGAGACTCCAGGAAACAACAATGATGATGTGTCCAAGATAGTGCATCAGTGGATGTTCTTGGGAACTGCATCAATCTCCTGGTATGGCTGCTAATCCAGGTTAATCATTTTATAAGACTAATTGAATATTAGAAAACGCTTTTGCAAATGTGTTGCACATCTGAAAACTGTTATACTAATAAGTGAGAAAAATAGGCTGCATGGCATTCTTTAGGTTAATTTAGAATCTGACACATCAGCAGTTGTTAGTGTCAAGTTGTGTTGGTTTTGTTTGGTTATTTTAACTTGTGCACTTTTCCCCAACTTGAAAAAAGGAGTGTGACATCTGATGGAGGTTTGAGGTAAACTGGATTCCACTCAAGGATTTGTAAGAAGATGACTTTGTTTCCTTTTGGCCTTTTTCTTCTTTTTATTAAAGTTCATGGTATATCCATTAGACAATGGCAGGTAGATGGCAGTTATCAGCAATAGTTTAGCCATAGTCAGCCTTTGCCCCTTAGCCCCTTCGGTGAAAAACCTGTAAGGAGACAGAAAATAGACAAGACAACGGAAATTATTATCAGTTACAGAACGCTCCTTTGCAAAATGCAATACTCTTGTGCAAACATGCAACTATGCAAATATACATGTACAAAATGTGCCATACATGTGCAAATATGCCTAAATATTATGCCATAATAAATACAGATTTAAATATGTAATTGTGGAACATTTTACATTACACACCAGATGAAAGTTACATTATAAGCCATCGTAAATTAAGACTTTGTAGAAAAGGATATTATAAATAGAGTAATTTCTTGAGCATATACACTGAAGTTACCAGAAAGAACAAAGAACAAGCTATATAACTGCACAGGCCATTAATAGCCATGGTCAATTGTCAAAGCACAGCTTTAAAATACTTCACATGAAGAGCACTTCAACCACCATTATCACACACCTTGTGCCCAGGTCATTATGCTTACAGTTCACTTTACTAATCATAAACAATGAATGCTCAACATCTCCGCTGCATGTATTTAAACAAACAGCCCGAAAAGATCACCAAACACTGCTGCGCATTCACGCTGTCTCCGTAGCAAACATCAAACAACCCAAGCACCACAGTACAGCTCCATAACCAATTCTAAAGCGTAAAGCAAAGCATGACAAAAATACAAACGCTTACCGGCTGCCTCTCCAGTTTTCCAGATGTCACATTTGCACAATGCTCCCACCGATTGCTCAAAGCAAGCAGTAATGTTTGCGTGTAACCTTTCAGCAGCGTTTTGCAAACTCTCTTCGCACAGCTGATTAAACCTCCACCTGCGCCCTTCAGTTTGCCGCGCTCGTTCAAACCAACTGGGTGAGCCAAACTGATTGCTAATCAGCTGACATATGGAGCTCTCGTTCCCCTTGCTAATCAGCTGACTCGCAGGCTCCCGAAACACACGCCCATTTTTTCTTTTTTTTCCCCCTGCGTTTTGCTCAACTAAAATCGCGCCACAGTGCATCTAAAACCAGTTTGACTTTACAGTGTGTTTGTTGAGAGTCTCAAAATGGCCAGAAAGAACTTTTGTGATAGGCCTGTCAGTCTGTTGTTGTGCTTAGAAAGGAAGGCTATTCAATTTTTTACGACTAAGATGCTTCACAAGTTATCAACTGGCAACTGCACTTAATAGTACCCATCAAACACCTGTGTTGAGGGTCTGGGTGACTTTGGAGGTGATTGAATAGGAGATTTTCCAGAGCGGTGGGGCGGCATGGCTCAGACGTAGAGTGGCAGTCTAGCAACGGAAGGGTCGCTGGTTCGATCCTCACTCCCCCCAGTGGCCATGTCAAAGTATCCTTGAGCAAGATACTGAACCCCTAATAGCTCCTGATGGCCTGACTGACTGGCGACCCATCCAGGGTGTACCCTGCCTCTAACCCAATGTCAGTTTGAGATGAGGTCTGGACCAGCCTTGAGGCCCTGCTACAGGAACAGTCTAAGAAAGATGCTCCAGACCCCACACAGAAGCCCACAAAGAGTCTCCTTCTCTCTTTAGTGTCTTCAGACTCTGATTCAGATGATGAAGTGTGGTGTACCAGGGCCCTGAGCCTTACAGAGTAGAGCCCACCATCAGCAAGACAGCCTGCCCACTGCAGTGGTGGTCAAGTCAAGCAGGGGCCCACCCACAGCTGTCTGTCCTGGCCCACAAGTATCTGACAAGCCCTGCCACATCTGTCCCTTGTTAGAGGCTGTTCTCACTTGCAGGTCACATCGTAGCAAAAAAGAAAGCTGCCTTGAACTCAGAAAATGTTTACATTGTCTAAGCAACTAGCTGAAAAACAATGAGAAGAAATAGGCTTAGAGGTACTGTGAGGCCAATGGGTTTGCTGTTTTTGCGCTAAAATGTTGATCAAACTGTTTTGGCTAATGTACAACTGATTTTTCCTCAGGATACTGAGCAAAATACATATATAGGGGTGTGTGTGTGTTTATGATTTATTTATTTACATACATATATTAGAGCCCAGCTGATTAATCTGCTAATTATTGTCATTAGAGCATTATCGGTAATCTACCAAAAGTTGGCCGACTGATGCAGATTTTTAACATGTAATTTTCAGTAATAAAATACTGTTAATATGGTGTTGTCATAGAATTATGTCCTTGTGTATCCAGAAGAAGGTGCTCCAACTCCTCT
Source organism: Aulostomus chinensis (assembly GCF_037954235.1). NCBI lineage: Eukaryota > Metazoa > Chordata > Actinopteri > Syngnathiformes > Aulostomidae > Aulostomus > Aulostomus chinensis. The sequence continues at coordinate 18,763,885 of NC_141337.1, read as the reverse complement.
CATGTCACGCTCCACAGCAACCCCACAGAGTGAGAGTGAAGTAGTGTACGGTAATGAGAAACTGAACATCAAACTAAAACCGAGCAGTTTGCCTCAATGGTAACTTTATAATAAGTAGTTTGTGAAATAAAAAAAAATAACTTAATACGTTTCCCATTGGGCGGCACGGTGGTGCAGTGGTCAGCACTGTGGCCTCACAGCAAGAAGGTTCCAGGTTCAAGTCCCAGCTTGGGCACGGGATCTTTCAGTGTGAGTCTGCATGTTCTCCCTGTTCCTGTGTGGGTTCTCTCTGGTACTCCAGCTTCCTCCCACAGTCCAAAGACATCAAGAGGGGACGAGGCTGATTGATACTCTAAATTGACTGTAGGTGTGACTGTGAGTGTGAATGGTTGTCTGTCTCTATGTGTTGGTCCTGAGATGGACTGGCGACCTGTCCAGGGTGAATCCCGCCTCTCGCCCGTAGCTGCTGGGATAGACTCCAGCCCCCCCCCCCCCCCCCGCTAACCTTAACAGGAATAAGCGGAAGAATTGGATGGATGGATGGATGGATGTTCATGAAGTCACAGATGGCCATGTGTTTACTCTTGTCTAGATTACTGAGCTCACCATTTTTCTTTCAGGTAATAGCTATCTATTGATTAAACCTGGCTCAACTTACACGGATCCTTGCTCTTTTGTGGTGTACTTCTCATGACAATGATTCCTAGACCAGTGGCAGTTGTTACTCATGTGGGAATTGCTGGTAGGCATCTGAGCCATTATCAGACCCTCATGTCAGTGGGCATGGAACTTGTCCTTCTGTCCCTTTGTGCTGATATCCACACTGTCAGTCCCTACTGTTAACACCCAACACCTTTTAGAGGAGATGTGGGAATGTGTGTCTGAGAAGTGATAAGCCCAGCTATGTTTGCACTTGTTGTCCTGAATGTTGCGTAGTATCTCTCCATATAGAAAGCTATGGAAGCCATTACTACTCATGTGGAGGGAAAAGACAAGTCAAATGCTGGGCCATAATACTGCTGCATTAAAAAGACTAAATGTTTGAATGGTTGCATTCTTTATCGCTCATGTTTTTTGCACATTATATGTTTTACCTGAATTAGCTGTGTTGAACCTCCTATTTTGGATGTGTTGAAGCAGTATATGGCGAAGAGGAACAAATAGGAAGGAAGGTTCAGGTCTGCTACTCAACATGCGTGTTGAAGCACAATGGAAGGTCAAGTTTCAGTTTTGCTCCTAGTTTTTGCAAGGCTCGAATGCTCTTAGAGGAATAGACAGGATGTGAAATGGTTGTACTGTAAAGGACTCTCCTGTCTCCATCTCACATGATTTTTTTTTTTTTCTGTCTCTGGCACAAATTCTGCACTTTCCCCTCACTTTTAGAAAATCTAAACCACCTTTTGGCTCCATTTGTGAGTGGAAGTCCGGGTCGAACTGCCAGCCTGGGAAGAGTGGCAGCCAGCATGGGACCAGTTGCTATGCTCGGAGGAATAGTTAATATTGTGTGTGTTTGTTGGGTTGTGTGTGTGTGGGGAGGGGGGGGCAACAGGGGATAGGCAGGTGAGATGATATGATGACATGGTGTATTCTCACGTCACAGACTTTTATGCTTGGCTGTTGGATTGGTGGTGTATGAGCAGAAAAAATGGTCACACGTGCTATCTGCCACATGATGGCCTTTTTGGCAGACCCATTTGAAAGAATGATTTTCAGGACATTACCCTGTGTAACTTGTAAAATAGAATTAATACAGAAATAACAGCAATGAGACAGCTGATTTCTCTGTTACCAAATTTCCCAAGTGATTCAAAGTATAGAGCGCTCTCTCTCTCGCCCCTTTCACACTGTACCAAAAACGCGGGTCAACACAGGTTTTTGGGCACTCTGAAAGGGTCGACTCGGCATTTCTACCCGCATTGACTGACTCGCCAAGCGACCCGGGTGTTCAGCGGCTCGGCTTGGCTCACCTGCAGTGTGAAAAAGGCAACCCGCGTCGTCTCAGGTTTCACGTGACCTTCCTGTCACATCCTGATTTTGTCACTGTGCTGCCTGTCAGGCTTCGCCTGTATCTTCTTCAGCTCCCTTCCAGACTTGCCAAAAACTCCATCCTCCTTCGCTGCATTAGCGCTCGGACATTTTCCAATCTGCGCCAAGTTTGTATGCTTTGCAAAAGAGACAACATTGCAATACATGCAACAACAACGCTAACATTCGACTCGACGACATCCATGTTGACGTTTGTTTACCTCTCAGTGTTCCGGCGCATGTTTATGTGTAATGATGACATTGTCAGCGCGATGACGTACGAGAGAGAAAAACACAGGCACGCAGCCCTCACAGCGGGACTTCAGACCTGGGTCTTCTGGAAGCTTGAATGTGCCCTAAGTAGGCGGACCCAAAAACCCGCGTTGACACGCGTTTTTCAGTGTGAAAGGGGTATCTCTCTCTCTCTCTCTCTCTCTCTCTCTCTCTCTCTCTCTCTCTCTCTCTCACACACACACACACACACACATACGATACACACAGAGAGGCCCTTAATGTTGAGATAAACTTCCTTTGCTGCTCAGTTGACAGGTTACTTGTTTTGGATGAGTTGGCTGGTGTACCTGAATGCAGAGAGAGCAAGAGAGAGAGAGAGAGAGATCAGTTGATGGGCAAGTTAGATTGACTTTTACCAAGAGTGATCGAGTGGCTCAGTGATAGTTTTATGTGTCTAGCAAGTCTTACAGTATCACATATGGTGTTCTGGAAAAAGATCAATGAGTAATGACATTGAACAAAAAATACTTGAGACATTAAGAAAATGTATGTCTTTATCAATGTGTGGCTAATTAATCTATTCCTTTTTGAAAAACATGTCTGTAATTCAGACACATCCACGTCACGTCCATGTCACCAAGTGTCTCTGTAACTTCGTACTTTCTCTGTGACACCAACATAGATTTTTATCCACCAAGAATAACTATAGAAATCACATTTATGCAAATCAATTCCTCCTTCCACCACATTGTGGGTTTTGATGTCCATGTTGTGCTGTCTGTGTTTTTCAGTCATAGAAGTGAACAGGCAGATGAGGACAATGCAAATCAATTCCTCTTTTGACAACACAATGGGTTGTAATAGAACAGTTGCACTTTTCTTTTCACTCAGAAAAAAGAAGGTGGGCTTTGTTTTATATGAAATTACTAAATAAGAAAATCATTTTTTTATTTTCGGGCCATGTCGATCTCTGTGTACAGCAATACCCTCTGGCTCTCTCATGTGCAGTTTTGTATGGATTCGGCCACCTGACAAGGAGGTAGGTGGACATGGACAGGGGAAGTTTTCTTCATTTTACAATAAGATTAGTAGTAGTAGTAGTAGTAGTTGTACTATCCAGTGTTTTCTTTGAAAAGTATCACCCTCAAGCTTCCTCAACTATTTGCCATGGGTTCTTTTTTGTGTGCTTATTCAGTGAATTAATCTGCAACAGGCCCCTAACAATAAACATGGAAAAGTGTGGTTTCTGGAAAATCTCATCAGTAGTGGAGAAAAATTAACGATTCCCATGAACACACCTCAACATTTTTGAAACGTTTTTGGTTCAAGCTGTTATCAAAAAATACAGGTGCATGAAGTCAACAATATGCAACACTTTCACTGTTGTTGTTGTCATTGTTAACAGTGTCCGTGTCAGTTGTGGGGGTGGGGCAGTGTAACAACAATAAATCACAATATTTCATGGGGCTATACAGTATTGTTATACTGGCACTAAATGTGCACATGAGATCAAAACAGCTGGTATTGTCAGTGGATTCCTCTGTCGCCATTTTGACATGAAAGTTGATTATTTTAAGTGTAAAGATGCACTCAGTTGAAAAAAATGGTAAATCGTTTTGTTGTACATTGTTTGATCTTGTCAAAAGTTGTGAATATTACTTCACAATTAAGCAAATAAATACATACTGTAACTCCTTGGTTGCGTTCATGTTGACAGAATCACTTTATCATTAAATAGCCAACATCAGTCAAAAATCTTGTGATAGTATTGTGACGATTATATTGCATCATGTATCCCATTCATTAGTGTGGAATTACATTTGTATCTGAGGGGATTTTCTTTATCTCCTTCATAAAACTGCATGACTGTTGGCTTGTCCAGCCATGAGAGACTTCACAAATATTCTCTGGATCACGCTGACATAACACTCCACAGAGACTCAACACGATAGATGACTGGTGAATAGGAAGACACTGGAGAACAAGCTTCGACAAATATATGAGGCAGAGCATCATTGTGGTGAAAACCAATGTTGCCGATAGGCAACGGGTACAGCAGCTTGCCAGATTTTCACCCTGAAGGCTGCCGACCATCTGCAGGTGAAAAATGAACTCATTTGTGTGGAAAACACTTCTCCAACATTTAACACAGTGCACTGAACTGGACAAACCTGCGAGCACTGTGAGGATCATGTTTTTTGATTTCTCCAGTGCTTTCAACACCATCAGGCCGGCTCTGCTAGGTGAGAAACTGACAGCAATGCAGATGGGTACCCCCCCTTGTGTCCTGGATTGTGGATTACCTGACAAGCAGACCACAGTATGTGCGCCTGCAGCACTGTAGGTCAGACAGGCTAATCTGCAGCACTGGGGCTCCCCAGGGGACAGTCCTCTCTCCTTTCCTCTTCACCTTGTACACCACGGACTTCAGCTACTGCACCGAGAGCTGTCACTTTAAAATTATTTCTGATGACTCTGCAGTAGTTGGATGTATCAACAAGGGTGAAAAGACTGAGTACAGGGCTGTGGTGGACAATTTTGTCATTTGGTGCGAGCAGAACCATCTGCAGCTCAACGTTGCAAAGACCACGGAGCTGGTGGTGGACATGAGGAGAACTAGGGCTCCAGTGTCCCCTGTTTCCATCCATGGGACCAGTGTGGAGATGGTGGAGGACTGAAGTACTTAGAGGTGTACTTGGAAATTAAACTGGACTGGACTAAAAACACAAACACCCTCTATAAGAAGGGCCAAAGCCACCTCCTTTTTCGGAGGCGGCTGAGGTCCTTCAACATCTGTCAGACAGTGCTGCGGATATTTTATGAGTCTGTGGTGGCCAGCGCCATCCTCTATGCTGTAAAGGTGAAGGACGCTGACAGAGTTAATAAACTTATACGCAGAGCCAGCCATGTTGTGGGAGGGGAGCTGGACTCTCTGATAGCAGTGTTAGAGAGGAGAATGTTGTTCAAATTTAGGACCATTTTGGACAACATTTAACACCCTCTCTATCACATGCTGGCCAGCAGGATAAGTACTTTCAGCCAGAGACTCATGCCCCCTCGTTGCAACACTGAGCGCCGTAGGAAATCATTCCTGCCGGTAGCTGATCAAACTGTTTAACTCCTCCCTCTAAGAGGCAGCCCATCTTATGGAGTTGTTTTCTCTTGTTAAAATTGTGCAATAAAACAAATATTCTATTCACTAGTGTAAAAATGTTAATATGTACAAAAATACCTCCTTATCTTCTTGATTTTTTATTTTTCTTCTCTATTATATATTGTTGGTATTACTATTTTTGAGATTGTGTTTCATTTCTGTTTATCTTATTTGATCTACATCTTCGATAGGTTACTTCCTCCTTATTTATCTCTAATGAGAAATGGAGCACTGCGATACAACAATTTTCCGCAAAGGATTAATAAAGGATTTCTGATTCTGAATATGTGCGTTAGCTGGGAAGTAAGTGCGTACATCAGATGGATCAAAGCTTCTATGGGGGTCATGGGAACATCAACCAAGCACTTAATCAGTTGTGTGAGCAGCAGGTTTTACGTGATCATGCTGATAAATCAGACGGGGGTGTGTCCATATTGCATCTCTTCGGAGTCAAAGACAAGACTATCTGGAGAACAAGAGACATGTAGGGAAGTTAGTTAATTATTGATAAGTTGAATTGTTGGGTTGTTGTGGAATAGTTTCTTCAGTGTGTGAGTCTTGATCAAGATCTCATTGTGCAGTGTGTAATGCAGTTGCTTGGCAAATGTTACAGGACTAGAGCGGTGATGATGCTCTGCAGGTCATTAAGTTATTTTTGTGTCAATGCAGTGTGTATGTGTGGGATTCTTCCCATCCATTTGATTTGTGACCTTGCAAGTCTTCCAGTGATCACTCTGGGGATTTTTAATCTTTTTCCTTTCTTTTATCTCCATCCGAGGCCAGCTCTCCCTGTTTTATAGGTGCATAGATGAAAGAAGGAAGACCAGGGGCTCCCAGGGGTGTTGTGTACAGCTCAGAGTTTTAACTCATTTTGAATATATTTTTATTGCCAAGGAAAAACAAGAATATGCTGCAGCTGCATTGCATTGCAACCTATATCAGCTCGTAGTGATAACGCTTGACCACGAGGCAAATATGTTATGGAATCTGCGAGGGATCTGACAATATAAGCATTGTATTTATGGGTCACCTCCTGTGTGCTGCAGGGCCGCGGTGGAGTTGAGGAGGGGCTGTTTCCTGACTTGTCCCAAGTCCAGCAGCCCAGAGTCCAGCACACCTTTGTCCAGGAACATTTCCAGGCACAATACAGGTAAGTTTATTTCAACACAGTCACATGGGCCACTTTGACCTGAATAAATTATGCAAATGAAAAAAAGAGTAGCAGCAGAGCTCGTCTGTGTTGATGAGCAGACTGCCGAGTGATGCCTTCAAAAGATTTTTTTTGCTATCACATTTTTAGATTTCGTGATACTATTTGGAGGCCTCGGGTTAGAATGTGTTTCCTCAATTTTATTGATTTGTGCCAACAAGCCATAACTGGTTAAAAAATATATGAAATAAATAGATAAATAAGTATAATAGCTAAGTAAAGAGTCTCTCTGACGGTGATGTTCTTCCACCACTGCTGATTGACGAAGAGGCAGACCCACCTCCTTGAGATTCCCCTGTGATGACAGCATCCCTGTCAAGCCTCACTGACACTCCAAAACCGGTGAGAGTTAGGGTCGTTGTTCAGATCCTCAGGAGTGAGCCATGTTTCTGTTAAAGCCATGACACAGGTGTCCCTGAATTTCTCCAGATGAGTGACACTGGCTTGGATCTCCATCCATCCATCCATCCATCCATCCATTTGCTTACGCTTATCCTGTTAAGGGTCCTTGGGAGGCTGGAGCCCATCCCAGCGGCTTTCAAGCATGAGGCAGGGTTCACCCTGGACTGGTCACCAATTCATCGCAGGGCCAACACATAGAGACAGAAACCATTCACAGTCACACCTACAGTCAATTCAGAGTATCAATCAGCCTCGTCCCCAAATTGCATGTCTTTGGACTGTGGGAGGAAGCTGGAGTACCAGAGAGAACCCACACAGGCACAGGGAGAACATGCAAACTCCACACAGAAAGATCCCGTGCCCGAGCTAGGACTCGAACCCGGAACCTTCTTGCTGTGAGGCAACAGTGCTAACTGCTGCACCACCGTGCAGCCCTAGCTTGGATCTCGTCCATCTTATTCTTTATGGACTGAGCATTACAATGTAATAGCCAGGGGAGGGGAATGCGGCTGAGTGTCAGCCACTTCAGTCTCTGCCTGACGCTGCCCCATCTTCCGCGTTTCCAGATTTATAACTCTTCTCTCCCCATGTAGTCTAATTAAAGTTCTCATGAAGATCTCAAACGCAAATGCGGTCAACAGTTTTGTTTCTGTTTTGCCGCCTGCCAGACCAGCAAAAAAAAATTACTTCTACAAATGTTCCACCTTTTATAAGAGATGATACACTGGCAAAAGAACTTTCGAGATATGAAAAAATAATCTCTCCAATCAGGAAAGACCCATCATGGCTGTAAGCCTCCACCTTTGAGGCATGTACTTTCTCACAGGAGGAATGTCCTAATGATCCTGAAAAATAGGAACGAGGATTTTAGCCTAGCCTTTAAAATCAGAGTTAATGTTTTGATTATGTGATATTTGTCTCTTCTGACAGTACTAAATGTTTTGGGTATGGTAGGGAGGGACATCTGATCAAGGCATGTCCAGAGATAAATATGTACAGGACAGGCGAGGACCAAAAGAAGTAACAGGTGAATGCTGAGGCGCAAGCGGAGACAGGTGAGGAACAAAAGGAAAAACAGGCTAATAGGGAGGTGCAAGAAGGGACAGACGAAGGCCTAAAGGAGAAGCAGGTGGATCTGGTGACTCAAAAGAGGGCAGGTGAGGGTCAAAAGGAGAACCTGGTGGAAGTGGAGGTAGTATACCTGGGATCACGGGGGGGGGGGGGTAATTTCTCTTGCTAGACGAGAACTTAAAGAAGTGCAACACAATGCCTGTTGCTTTCACTTATCCCTCTTTAGTAACTTGCAATATTTGCATTGCTAATTTAAGATCTAAGAGTGCATATTAGCATTTTAACACAACTTTATTATGTGATTCTTATTTTAAGGATGTGTTTAGGTATTTTGAGAAAGATTTTAAGAGCAGGAAAAATGAATTCAAATCTTTGAATTCAAACTAAGAAAATAGTGGGATCAGGGGAAGTCTGAGATTAAGCTGTTCAGTCAACAGTACACTGTCAATGTCACACAGGACATTGCTAAATCAAAGAGGGAACTGGAAATTGAGATCGAACTGGAACTACAGAATTTAGCAGGATCCACTGGAAATTAAGATCGTATTGAAGATCTCAAATCTAAAAGAACGGCTCTTACCTACGTGGCACTAAGGCACAGGGGGCACTGATCTGATTCTTGTTTCCTAACTACTGCACTGATGGATGCTCCGTCAAGGTTCATTTTTTTGGACAGGGGAAGAAGAAAAGGTAGAGCGGATTCATCCATGCTCTAAAATCTGTCAAAGGATGAGAGTTGAAAAAGCTGGGAGACATCTGGAAAGTAACTTTAAGCTTTTATTCTGAGTTGTACAATAGTGAGTGTAGAGACGATGATCTGTTTCATTTTATGATAAAGATCTACCCAGAATCCCTGAGCACATCAGCCGGGATCTCTGGCACTCGAAGAACTTTTCACAGCCCTGCAGGGCATGAAGGGGGACAAGGTCCTTGGCATTGATGGAATTCCTGTGGAATTCTGCAAAGAGTTTTGTGAGGAGTTGGGTGAGCACATTTTAAATGTATTTAATGAAAATTTTTAAAGACATGGTTTTACTGCTCAGCTGCAGGAGAGCAGTGATAACCCTCCTGCCTAGAAAGGGGATTTTCAAGAGATTAAGAACTGGCATCAGTGTCACTTCTCTGTTTGTAAAATCCTGTCTGAAGTGCTGGCCAACAGACTGAGGGAAGTGATGGACTTCATCATCCACCAGGACCATATGTACTCTATGCCTGGTAGGTCTATTTTGGACAATGTGTCCTTGATTTGGGATATTTTGGACATCTTCAAATGTATATGTTTTCTTCAGTTAGTTGTTTTATTTCTTTAGGTATTGAAACTGGTCCGTCTTAGCGCTATCATCAAGATTATGTACCAGGACATTGAGAAGGTGATGAAGATTAATGGCACTTTTATTTATGCTGTACTCAATAGCCAATTAACCCATAAAACCCATAAAATAAGAAAAAAAAAAAAACACTGAAGGTCTGTTTTTAAATGTTTTAAAAGTACCAATGTTTCATCAGCCTATGTCGACAAGGTCATTATTATAGTCAAGACACAGGAGGAAATTAAAAAAATGGAGGAGATTGTTCTGGATTTTGGGGCAATATCATCAGCAAAAGTAAACTAGGAAAAAAAAGTGAAGCATTGGCAGTGGGCAGATGAATGAGGGGGCTTCTAAGGGAGGTCTGAACTGAAAGGGGGATGGTTTTAGATATTTCGGAGTGTTTTTTGGAAATGAAAATATGGACGTGACGAATTGGGAGGAAGTTTTCAAATAATTAAAGGTAAACTGAAGAAATGCAGGTGGGTACTTGGACAGCTGTCTTTAACAGGAAGAATTCTGATTATCAATAACTTGTTTGCCTCACAGCTGTGGTTACAAGTAGCCTGTGTCCAACCACCAAGCTAAGTGATCAGTCAAATACAGTCATATTTAGTTCATTTTTTCTGGATGGACAATTTTCACTTGGTTAGAAAAGAAAAGGTTGTTGTTGTTTTTTTTTAACCAAAAGAGGGAAGGGGACACAGTTTGGTGGATATCAAAAGCAGAGTGGTGAGTTTTAGAGTACAGTTTTTACAACAACAAAAAAAAATTACAGGATATTTTAATGTTTGGAGGGACGATGCACATTTAGTTTTAAAATGAACTGAAAAATGCGACAGAGCAACATGTTTTTTTATTGACACAGGTCTTTTAAACACGTAAGAGTTACCTCATTTTTATCATTAACTTTTCAAGTCTTGGACTGTTTTTTCAAAAAGAATAAAGAAAAAAAGAGTCGAAAAACCTCTTCATGATGCACTGCGAGAACAAATTTAAGATGTGGAGAAAAAAAACACAGAATGTTGAGAATAAAGTGAGACAATTCAACCAAAAAAGAGAAAGTAGCAGATCTTGGTCAGTTTCAAACTTAGTTATACACCTGTGCCTGTCACTCCTTTTCCAGGAGCATAGACATAGACAACAGTCAACCAGTCTTCTGTCCTGGACTTACCTTTCTTGCTGTTCCCATGTCGGTCATGTCTGTTTGATGTCTGCCTCCAACCAAGTCCTTTGCCTAATCTCTACCAGAGATCTTTGTTGCAGATGGTATCTGACCGATGGATGTTTAAGATCAGTGTCGTGAAGGAAGGACTATATTCCAGTCATTGTGACTTTGGTTGTCCTCTGTGCCTCTGATCTATATAGTAGTGCTTGCTTGATGTTGGGGCTGAAGAGACCATGCTGGCAAATTTCCTTAGCGCTCCGGATGTTTTGTAGTTAATGAATGCCTTGCTAATTCTGGCTCTGACACCGGTCTCTGTCTCACCCCTCTTATTGGTGACACTAGCTAGGTATTTGAAGGCCTTTGCTTCCTCCTGGATCACTGGGTCCTTGCTTGGTTGTGCTGATCCTGAGGATTTTAATCTTTTTTTTCTGAATGTTTAGGCCTAACTGTGTTGAGGTGTCTCCCAGTACGCTTGTCTTCTCCTGCATCCACTTTCAGTTGTGCGATAAAAGGACAAGGTCGTCTGCAAAGTCTGGATCATCTAGTTGAGTCGTGAGTGTCCACTGGATCCCATTTGTCCTCTGTACTGTTATGGTCTTAATTCGATAGCTATGAGAAAGAGGGGGACAGTACATTGCCTTGCCTTACTTCACTCTTCACATGGAAACTTTGTATTTGCTGTCTGCCATGTATAACTCTGTATATCACTGTAATGTTGACAAGATTTTCTGGTATGCCATTTTGTCTAAGCAATTTCCAGTGGGTCTTTCTTTTGATGCTGTCAACTTCATTTTTGTAGTCTGCAAAGTTGATGTACAACTCTAATCCAATAATTGCACAGTTGTTATCTGGTCCACATGGGATCTGTTCAGCTGAAAGTTTGCTTGCTGGTCTCTTAGTTGCAGGTCAACCCCTTTCTGTAATTGTTCCATGAGAATACTATCAAATATGTTTCCTGGCATTGATTGAAGCATGAATCCTCTGTAGTTACGGTATTGGCTGAGGTCTCCATTCTTGGGTACTTTGTTTATTTAGATCTATTTCAAAAATTAATCTTTTTTTGCAACTGAAGTTCTATCATCCTACCAAATTTCATGAAAATTATTTTTACAATATGCAAGTTATCTTGCTTATACACAAATCAACACTGGCACTCCCTGGTGGGAAGTAATGTTAGAATAGTGATCCCTCTCTCTGCCTGTCTCAATGTCACATCCTTTACGTCAAAACAGGAAAATAAGGCAAATATAAACCTTGCCATTTTAAAAAATAAAACGCTTTAGTCATGGTTAACACTTTACAGAGTGATTCTGAAGTGCATATGGCATGACTCCCATCTCTCAAGTGTAGATGTAAGATGTGTTCTGCAGGGTTAAAAGGCTTTAGAGCAGTGAGGTAAGAATAAGTTGCAGTGGTACAGTGGTGGTGTGGTGTGTATTCACTTCCACACAGAAGTGTATAAGCTTAGGAGTGAAGTATGTAGCTCAATAAATAAAACACAACTAGGAGTTTGTGTACAGTCTACTGCTGAGCTCCTCCGTCTGATTAGTCCATTTTGAGTACTCCAGTAGTTTTCTTCCCATGTAATTAGATACTTACGACATTACTATTTTGGTTCAAAGGTTTACTTGCCTAGTGGCGGAGTGTCCTCTGAGATTTTAATGCTACATTTGGTGGGTGGTTAGTCTTATTTCAAACCAAGTGCCCCTCTAGCTCCTTGTTGAGGGGGTTTAGGAATGATGATGATGATTATGTTCCTGTTACTTACGACACTTATGAATCCAGATGTGGTGACTTAAAAGCTGGTCAGCTGAAGATGAGATGAGGTACAAATTACTAACAGGTTTTCAATCAGCAAAGTCAACCAAATGGTAGAAAAGAACAAAAATGGATCTAATTAGAAAGGCATAGCACATGAACACAAGACAACTGACACGAGAGAAATACTGGGGACCAGGCCCAGGTGTATATTCTCAGTGACTGATGGGCGTGGCTATCAGGTGACAGGAGATGGGAGGACCACCCTGTGGAAGAGAAATACAAGGACAGTATACTAAATGATTTAATCTGAAATTGCTAATTATTTGACAATGTAAGTTTCAATCACTAATGCGTGCATCTTTCATTTACAGCTGACGAAAATTCCCATCATCAGCAGGACTCCATAAAACAGAGATTAAAGAGATCTTAGATTTTACAACAAGGTGTAGCCAGTCTAATTAATAAAAGTTTTTAAAAGTTGTCCCTGCAGACTGAACTTGTAATATCTTGTTTATACTTTCCTCCATCTGTAACTTCCTTGGACAATTAGCAGCTCTTTGTGACTGCCAGGAATACATCTGTCAGAGAGCTGCTCTTAATTGCAACCATCACTGTCAAATGTTTCACTTTGAGTGTGTCTAGATAGGAAGCAGGCAAATGTTCCCCTCACCAGAGCAAATAGTTTGCTTGTCAGGGAGAGTGACAGAGATGGTACAGAGGAAGAATACAGGACAAATTTTTCGAAGGCACTCTAACATACACAGTGAGGATACAGTCTGAATCTGTATAATGCAAACATTTCGGCTCTGGCGGAAAGATGAATTCTCTAATCGGTGGAAGTGGAGAATGTTTTCATGATTCCTGTTCTTCCTGTTTCCTCTGAAGGACCTCTGTCCTGTGGCCAAACCTCGCCTTTGAAACCCTTCAATGTGTGGTGTCTAAAGCAATACAACAGCTCGAGTTGACAGACCAGAGAATTATCCCCATAATAGCCCAGTTTGTCGCTATGCATGCATCACAGCCATTATACACATCAAAACAGGTTATATCATTGTCAAAAAAGGCCAGTCCAATAGGACTTTGATCCTTACTTATGTTATCTGTCACCAAAAGCTTGAGCACAGCAAAATCAATGGAGCTGAACCGTAGGAAAAAGTACATTAGAGTTTGTGCGCTGTGCAAAAGCCAGGGTCCCGCCTGAAAAAGAAACACCTCATTGCTCTTGATCTTCTCTGATCTTACTGATATCAAACCAGGTCAAAAACTGTCACAAACTGGCAAGCATTGTTCATTACAGAGGAAGCCATTGTTTTCTTTTTTAGCCCACATAGCAAGGCTGTTTTCCATCTCAGTGGATTTCCTTTAGGCAAGTGTGGATCAGAGCCTGGGGCGCATTTTCCCCTCCAACCCTGAACAGAGTTAGACTGATAGGTAACGAGACCAACCCGAAACCCAAGACCATTTGACTGAAAATAGGCTTGAGTTGTGTCTACCACATTAGCATATGAAGATGTCCATAGTGAAATATTGCTAGCTAGCAATTTGCCTACCAGCCAGGGGTTATAGTCACCGCCCCTTTCCACTCACTCTGACACCCTCCTACTGTCTCGCTCTGCGCAGATACTCTCCAGTGAAGGGATTTTAGCTCTGGGTCCCACAGAAAATAAACATAACTGCTGCCATCACTGAGTGTCTTAGGTTGATGCAGTGCCCAGCAGCTACAGCTGATTGTTTTCCTTCTCACACAAGTCAAAAACAAACTAAAAAGTGCAAACATTTGTAAAAATATGCTCTTGTCTGAAAGCGCTATTTTTTCCTCCCTGCGTTCTTGGCAAGCATGCCATACTCTGCTTCTGATTGACTAGCAAACACCTGCCGGCCTGGTGCACGCTGCTGAGGACAATGTGCATTGATAGCATTGCTAGAGGAGCATCAAAGATGAGCAGCTAAAGCCAAAAGAGTTATAGCTTGCTAACATTAAGCTTATCTCAACAGTAGAGCCAAATACAGTGAACTATGAAGTAGATGTCTCCCATGTCAATATTTATCATGTGTTAAGTGGATCCCCAGAGCAAGCCTACATGATATTTGAATATTCATGTTACTTTTAATTGTGTTTACTTGCTACTGTGACTTTTATTGCAACTGTAGTTTGTAGGCCTACATTGTTGTGACTGTTGAGCACATTGATGTGACAATAAAGACCCTGAACTATGAAATTCATCTAGTACACAGAAATTGAACAACTAATGTTAGTCTATTTCCCTCATGTTGGCTCATAAAGTGGCCACTGATGTGTGCACTCATATCATACTTGTCTTGCTCTCTAAAATTCAATATAAGCTTAAAAGAGCAACAAGTACCTCTGTTTAAGCTACATTTCTATAACTGTATTCACTGTAACTGATCAAACCTAGCAATGCTCTCAAAGGAACATCTGCAATGAGTATGAGGCAGAGCAGCACCTCAAACATAGTGTGGAGATACATTTGGTTTGCTTGAATTTTTTGTGTGAAAACAAACTGTACATAGATGGAAACACACTGCTTTGATGAGTTCCTCAAATGATTCATACTAGACCAAACTAATTTGTAAAAAAGCCCTCGATTGCAAATGTGGTGCAATTTCCGTGTGACAGCTCATCTTACATTCTCCAAGAGACCCTCATATCTCCTCTCTGAATCAGTCCTGTGTGACCTTTACTTTGATCACATAACCCCACATGATCAAGAGGTGGCATTGTGTTGCTTGTACTTAGACTTTATAGGCCCAGTAATGACTCTGTTTTTATTTTTTAATTGTCATTTCAATTAGCAATTTATGAGACTCACATTAGTTTTTATGTCTTTTCCATTTCAGACCATTAGCACGGTGAATAAATCTTTCCACCAATAGAGGACAGCTGCCAGGCTTAGTGAGAAAATTAGCTGAGTCAATTAAACCTGAAGCCCATTTAACCTTTTTTCTATTTCCTCTCATAAGAAATACGAATCAGATAAAGATCCTGGTGATTCCTTGATTACTTTCAAAGCAGGGTTCAGCAGTCTCAGACATCAAGCTGAGAGGCTCCTCAGCAAGGCTGCATCTTGGACAGGGGTTACACACTTTTAACCTTTGCATGCTTCCTCCATTAGCACATCACCAGAATATCACTGCTTTCTTTGCCACCTGTTAAAGTGTTTTATGGCAGTGCAGGGCACATCTCCATGTGATTTGTATGCATGGAGAATATTGGGCCTCACTGTTTCCTGGCAAAATTACAACATCCGTAGAGCAGCCATTCTACTGGGCCAGGAGGAGAGAGCTCCAGTAAGAGCCAGTGTCAGCTGGGCTTGCTTGAATAGAGCTTTATTCACTGCCCCTGTGTTCACCCTATTTGGTCTGTCAGGTGCTTTGAACACATTTGAACACTTCATCTATGACTCAATTTCTAATCTTACGACACCCTAGAAAGGATGTAAGATTTACCAAGGCTTGTGTAGTTTAGTGTTAATAAGATTATGAAGAGGAGGGAGGGTATTATTTACAGACAGGTGATTGGGGTAATCTGAATTATAACCTAATACTCCTTCCTTTGCACACAACATTACGTGCTACCTCCTCAGCGAACATTACAATGTTAATCATTTAATTAATCAGACTCCAGGAAGGGATTGGCAATGTGCTCATCTTTCTGTACAGGTGGATACCATTCAAGATTTTACTGTCACTATCAACATCTGAAAATACAAATGATGTTTGGCTCTTAAAACTGCATTTAAAACATCTCTTGCTTATTCATGTTATGTGTTCTGTTGCTCCCGTACTCTTCGCAGACTAATATATCTGAACCACTACAGAAAAGAGATGAACATATCCAGGAGTACACATGATGGATACAACTACAAACTTATTGCACTTGCATCTCTGACCAGATGTCAAGCCATATACCAGCCTAGTCTTCTCAGTAAAAGGCAAATAGGCAAAATGGTTCAGGATATTTTTCTAGGAAAACAAGGATTGACATAGAAAGGGCCTAAGAAGCCAGGTGGCCCAAGGCTGGACAGGGGTGATGGAGTTTCAGACCTTGGGTAGAGCACACAAAGGAACCCTCAGGCAAGATGCCCTTGGTGCTGGAAGCCAGGCAGGTTGGAGACCCTGGCGGGTGCCCTGAGGACTAGATGAGGGTGACGACCTGGAGATCATAGTGTTGGAGACAGCTGGTGGAGAACCCATGCTGAACTCTGAGAGCTCAAATGGGCACAGTAAAGTCTTTAGAGGAATGGCCTGGCCAGTGAGGACTGCTTCAACGTCATGAAAAGTAAGAAGTCATCCTAGAGGTTAAAGCTGAGAGCAAAAGCTGGATTGTGACTGCTGCAGGACAGGTACGGGGGACTTGGACTGCTGCAGCACAAACTCTGGGGACTGGGACATTCTCTTGAGTCTGGAACTGCTGCACCTGAGGTCAACACTTTAGGAGCAGATTAGGCTTGGAGTCAGGAGGGAAGGCCAACAGCTCAGTTCTGTTAAGTGCTGGCCAGAGAAAATAGGTTTAGTGCAGCACAAGTCAGGATGATGAACTCAAAGTCTTTTTATTAATATATTAATAAAAAGACTTTGAGTTAGTTGAGTTGAGTTTGAGGGTTACAAGTGTATACACGTGTAACCCCGTCATTATTTTTGGGTTGGGAAAGGCCAACTACTGGTACATAGTACTGTTCTGGGAAGACAAGAATCAGAAAAAAATCAAACCTGTATTAGGCTGACTGTATTGAGATTTTAAGGCATTTAAACAGTGGTTTAATTTCACAAGAGTGACAAACAATGTTGAGGCTTTGGGCAAACCCGAATAGTTACCTGGCTGGCTGGATTGAAGGGCAGGAGACTGGATGCTGAAGCTGCTGTGTGAAGGCACTGTTAGTTGGGTAGGCACCAGTGCACCACCTGGGGTCTATCTGTGCACGTGCTTGGCGCGCCCGACAGTTTACGAGTCAGTCAGTCTGTTAACTTCAGTGGACTCTCTGAGTCATCATTAGCTTACTTCCTGTTAAACTGAGATTTGCTAAGTGTAATTATTAGCAAAGAAGACTTGATGGAAAACAGTTTAAAAAAATGAAATAGAAAATTAGTGTTCATGCGCATTCAGAGCCAAGGGACACTGATTAATGGAAGATCCACTTTTCTTTTCCTGGTATCCTATCATTGTTTCACATGAGCATTATTAGCACTGGTGAGAGTGATGCAACAGGATGGAAATCACTTTGTTCCTGTTTATAGAACCAGTCAACCTAGGGGGCTTCTGCTAGTTATTACACCGCCACCCAGAACCCTGATCTTTCTCATTTTCACCACTTACATCACTCCTCTTTTCTTTTCTCACAATAAGGTGAGAGCATTCTGTGTGGAATACTCTGCTCATATTTTTATTTTCACATGTATAACAAGTTTAAGCTATCTTCTGTCCCTCCAGATTTAATCAGAAAGACTCTAGATGAATTTAGAAATTTATTTCATGTCAGCACAGCTCATTTGTACAGACTCTGACTTTTTTCTCTGTTCTCCTCAGATCTTCACTGACCTGCCCTCACTGTCTAAAACAGAGCAACACCTTTGACCCCTTCCTCTGCATCTCCCTCCCCATCCCTCTACGACAGACGAGGTGAGTGCCGCTGTTAGCCATGCAAGCAGCATGGTCTATTTAACACTGGAATCCAGACTGATCAATCTCAACAACCATTGAATGGACTGCTACGATTATTTTACATTCATCCCTGGTCCCCATTGGCTACATCCCAAGGCCAATTTTGTCTATAACACAACATACCAGCAGCATAACTACAGTTGACTGTTTACTGTATTTTTGTGATTCCATCCATCCATCCATTTCTTCCGCTTATCCTGTTAAGGGTCACGGGTGGCTGGAGCCTATCCCAGCAGTTTTTGGGTGAGAGGCGGGGTTCACCCTGGACAGGTCGCGAGTCCATCACACGGTCAACATATATGGACAGACAACCATTCACACTCAAAGTCATACCTGTACCTCTGATAAATTTAGAGTATCCAATTAACCCAGTCCCCTCTTGATGTCTTTGGACTGTGGGAGGAAGTCCGATTACCCGAAAAGAACCCACGCAGGCACAGGGAGAACATGCAAACTGTGCACAGAAATATCCCGTGCCCGAGCCAGGACTCGAACCCGGAACCATCTTGCAGTGAGGCAACAGTACTAACCACTGCACCACCAGGCCGCCTTTTTTGTGTTTCATATAGCAAAAAAATATTCGACTTTATTTAACATGACATACCAATTCTATTGTTTTTGCCCAGTTCTCCAGTCAGAATGGACAAATACCTCAAAGGACAACTGTTAAATCCTTCTTAAGCAAACGATGAACAAAAGCAGTAGAGGGTCTTTTGAACCAGTTGATTGCACTTGCCAAACTGTTTCCCTCTTATAGATAAAATCTTACAAACTCGCAGGCCAGCAGGTCCATCCTCTCTCCCTGCATATCCATCCATCCATCCATCCATTTTCTACCCCTTATCCTATGAAGGGTTGCAGGGGGGGTTGGAGCCTATCCCAGCAGTCTTCGGGCAAGAGGCGGGGTACACCCTGGATGGACAGGTTGCCAGTCCATCACAAGGCCAACATATATAGACAGACAACCATTCACAGCCACACCTTCAGTCAATTTAGAGTATCCAATTAGCCTTGTCCCCCCTTGATGTCTTTGGACTGTGGGAGGAAGCCTGTTTACCCAGAGAGAACCCACGTAGTCACAGGGAGCTCATGCAAACTCCACACAGAAAGACCCTGTGCCCAAGCCAGGGCTCTAACTGGGAACCGTCTTGCTGTGAGGCGACAGCGCTAACCACTGCACCATTATACTGCCTTTCCCTGTATAGTTCTAATTAACCTAGAGAAAAAAACAGAGAAAGTACCTTCTGTCAGTGTTTTCTACCAACTGAAATTCTGTTTTATAGCAAAATGCTGCACCTCCCAAGTACTCTCAAGTAATCCCAGCTTTTCAAGTCAAGTAGACACACACACACACACACACACACACACACACACACACACACACACACACACACACATATATATATATATATATATATATATATATATATATATATATATTCTCCATGTTCAAGCACATGTTGCAAATCTTGGAACAGCAGGGACGAAACAAAAACCTTCCTTATAACAGGTAGGAACATCAAGCATATCCTGGCTCGATGGGAATGGCCACCTACTATGACCAGTTTGGGGGAAAAGAGAGCAGGAAACCAGGGCAGAGACAAAGACAGATAATGGAAAAAAGACAGATATAGAGAAAGGAAGAGAGGGACAAAGATAAGCACCGAGCAAGATCAATTTTACAGATTGAAACCAACCTCGGGCAGCAGCTGTCAGTCCTCTCCTCACCAGTATAGAAGTCAACACAAGATAAAACACAAACTGTTATTCTGATACCACCTATTGTGGCTTCAAACCTAAAGGAATTACCACATTCACTCTTACGTTCACTCCCAGGAATGTATGTATGTGTGTGTGTGTGAGGCCTCGGTTGTGTTCATAGAACACAAATCTCATATTAGGAGGTCTATCCCCCTGTCCAACATGTGCCCACACCGTTTCTCTACCAGAGCCTTTGGTTTTACATGGGGGAGAGGTTGGAGTACCTGCTAGGAAGTCAACACAATTTACTCAGCCAGTTAATTCCCCTGTCCAACTTGTGCCCACACCATCTCTATAAGAGACTGATATTATGTGAGTATTTTTATGTGAGTACCTGCTAGGAATTGACCCGGTAAATTCTCCTAATCAGCGCATTCCCGTCCCGACGTCATTGCGTCTGCCAAACTTACAAACTATTTTATGGAACTCAAACCCTTCTAGGAATTTCAACCTTTTCTTTGCGCTGTAACTGCAGTATCTTTTCTTCCATGTGCTGTGTCTTTGTGCGTCTCTATACTCACCAACAAAGTGGATGTGTGTCACCGGGCACCCTCAGAGAGCCCTAGCAGCCATCGCGGTCCCAGAAAAGGATGACCAATGCAGACCGTAGTCTGACCGTGCACAGATTTTGTCCTCTCAGGCGTCCAGGGCTTCCTCAGGTGCCCAGATATTGCACATCCGGCTCGAAGGACCAATTATGTCAGGAAATTATTTCTGTAAGATAAAGACTGTATTTTTGCTTTTAGTTCGTACCACAAAATTTCCCAACGCACAAGATCAAATTCTCAGAGACAGAGATCTCTATTAAAGTTTTACTTGCAGCAAGGAGTACAGGCAAAGGTTTACATCTGCACTGAACAGTCTCAGTGTTTTCCAAACATATATATGCAAAGTTCCTCCTCTCAGTGGCTTTCCATCACGCCTTTGTTCTTCCTCCTTCCATCAAGGACAGGTGGGGGGGAGCGTAGGGATGCTGGCTCCTCACTGTCCAAGGCCTTTCCCAAACTCTTATCTTAGGAGTGGAAGCACAGCCTGATACATCCTGCACAAACTTCATTTCTTTGGTCTGAATAAAGGTCATAACACTATCATACAATTCTACATCAGACTAAAACTTCATGATGATAAAACATTAATGTAATAAAACATAAATGTGTCTCTACATATTTTCTAACAGAAGGCGAGTGTAGCTGGGTAGGAGGGTGACTAGCCAGCCCTCTGTTAGCAGGCCAGGAGCATCTGGCTGCCCTGGATGACCCACAAGCTGCTCTTTTAGTCCATTGGACTGAGAGCGGTCACCCCCGGGCCAGCCAGCTACCCACAATGTCTGTCACAGGTGACTTCCTTCTGGCTGTTTTTTCAGCCAAAAAGGCAAAATACTCAAAAATAGTTTTCATATGTGGGGGGGACTGGTCTGCTGGGTCCTTAACTGGTTGGATCATTTTGTCACGATTTGTAAGAGGGGAAAGCAGGACCCAAAATGCAGATGGCGTTATAAACAAAAAGGTATTTAATAATCAAAAAGCAAAGTAACACAGGAACCTCAAAGTATCAATGGAAGGGAAAAAACAAAATGGCAAATCAAAGGGATCAATAGGCCTACGTCCTGGATTGGGAAAAGGTACAAACAAAACCGAGATCAAACCAGGCTAAACTAAAAACTTGTACGGGAACATGGAGGAGCTGGGAACACGAGGGAGGAAACATGGAGCATGACGCAAACCATCCACAGACACTAACAATGATCCGACAAGAGACAATGGGAAACACAGAGGTTAAATAAACAGGGGGGGCCTGATTGTTGAGGGCTTTGTATGTTAGATGGAGAATTTAAAATTCTATTCTGAATTTTACTGGGAGCAATGGAGAGATGCCAGGACAAGAGCGATATGGTCTCTTCTACTAGTTCTTTTATATGTATCCACAATATGTGGCCAGCAGCATTTTGGACTGGCTGGAGAGACTTATTGGGGCAGTCTGATAGGTGGGAATTACAGTAATCCAGCCTAAAAGTGAGAAAAGCATGGACTAGTTTTTTTTCTTCATCTTTTTGAAACAGGTTGTGTCTGATCTTAGCTATGTTACGTTGATGAAAGAAGGCATTCCTGGGGATCTGCTTTATGTGGGAGTTGAAGGACAGATCTTGATCAAAGATTACTCCTAGATTCCTTACGGGAGTGTTGGAGGCCAAGGTAAAGGGTGCTAAACTTAGATATCATTATCAGCTGAAGTGTTTCTGTTTTCTTGAAGATGTTTTGTGTCTTGACTGGCTAACTGTCCAGGGTGAACCCTGCCTCTCGCCAGTAGCTGCTTGGATAGGCTCCAGCCCCCCGTGACCCTTAACAGGAATAAGCGGAAGAAGATGGATGGATGGATGGATGTTTTGTGTCATTTCCAAAACGTTTCATCAGTCCTGGGTTACTGGTGGGGAGATGCCGGCTTTTATAACTCTGTGTTGGTGTGACCCTCAATAGAGGGTCACATGTGAGCTCTTGGTTTCTGAGTCGTTGAGGTCACATGAGAGTCACGGGCAAGCTGGGATTCTTATGGGTCATTGACCCAACCAGTATTTATGTGGGTCACTAGGACCAGGAAGATCCAAGTGTGAATGTGTATTGAGTTTCCTAGAAAGGGTGCTCAGGACTGTATTGTAGGTGGATGACAGGTATTGACAAAGGCTGCCTTCTCTCTTCAAGGGATGGTTGCTCCAATTTTACAGATATGGCTTCTTTTAACTCTTCTTTCAAACCATCTGTCTTCTCTGGCCAAGATGTGTACCTCACTTTCATTGAATGAATTTCCCTTCTGGGCTGCAAGGTGGTGCAGTAGTTAGCGCTGTCGCCTCACAACAAGAAGGTTCTGGGCTCAAGTTCTGGCTTGGGCACAGGATCTTTCTGTGTGGAGTTTGCATGTTCTCCCCGTGCCTGCATGGGTTCTCTCCGGGTACTCTGGCTTCCTCCCACCGTCCAAAGAGACATGCAATTGGGGACTAGGCTGATTGGATATTCTAAATTGACCGTAGGTATGAATGTGAGTGTGAATGAATGTCTCTATATGTTGACCCTGCGATGGACTGGCGAGCTGTCTAGGGTGTACCCCGCCTCTTGCCTGTAGCCACTGGGATAGGCTCCAGCCCCCCCCCCCTCCCGCGACCCTTAACAGGAATAAGCGGAAGACAATGGATGGATGGATGGAATTTCCGTTCTTCAGATGTAAGTGGACCACAGTCTCGTATGATGTCACTTCACTGTTCACTTGCATTCCTACCAAGGAAGCAGAACAGATGATAAGGAGATGCCCACGATCAAACTGTCTCTAGCCAGCAGAAACAACTTCACCTCGGACCAACTTTGTGCCCTACTTGACCTCTGCCACAAATACCACCTACTTCGTGTGCAGTGGAAGTCTCCACAGACAGAAACATGGTTGAATCATGGGCAGACCTGTGTCTCTGATAGTGGCCAACCTGTACATCAAAGAAGATAAGAGAAGGGTGCTTAACACTTTCTCAGGAATCCCCCTGGCCACTGGTATAGAAATGAAGACGACACCTGGGTGACCATAAAATCAAGGAAGTAAAAACATTCATGGCACGCAAAAACACCATGGACAACAACATCAAGTTCACAAGGGAGGCCTTCGTCACTATCCATCACCAACCTGCCATACGGTCCCGAGCACCCTCCCTAAGGAACTCAACACTCATTCACACTTTGATCTCCCTGTCTGACGACCATATACTTACCGGTTGGATCACTGACCACCTAATGACCTATCTGAACACTGGTTGGGCCAACAACTCTCATGTGACCTCAATGACTCTGGTACCCAGAGCTCGCATGTTACCAATGACTCTGTAAAAGGTCGCACCTACACAGTTGTAACAGCATGCTACTCCCTACCAGTGATTTATAACTAAAGATGACTCTTGCATGAGAGGTGAAATGTCTTTAAGACAGCCTGATATTGCTCTGTACAAGTAATAAATTTATGCTAACATGTTATATCAGTGCTTTCTATGAAGGATGGTTATTTTAGATTGTGCTCATGTAGCTAAGATTTAGGCATAAAGAAATCAGCTTTAGGCATAAAGAAATCAGGGTTACAGAAGAACAGCTGGGCAACACTGAAATCTGTTCACCCAACACTCAAATTAGGAACACAAGTCATTGTGTTGCTGGCAGGCTGCTTTCAAAAAGGACATGCTGATGGAAACCCTTTCAGCAATCAAAAACAATGTCTTATTTAACTTTACATTAAAAAAGAAACATTCCAGCTTCATGCCAGGTCAACAGCAGTTAGCCTGTTAAGGAATTCCTGACATTTTCATGGAGGGGAGACCCCATTCACTTAGCCAGTCCCCTGTCTGTCATTTTTATATAACAGCATCTGTCTCAAACACACAGAAAGATAATGGCTTCTGTTTGACAGTCCAAACACTGGCTTTTTATGTAAACGCTCACAGTGGTTGTTTCTGGACTTTTCTGCGCTGGTCAGCTAAGCATAATTCTCTCACAACCATATCTTGAATATCTAAAACCATCTTGGTAGGTAGATTGATTTTTACTTCAGAATGTCCCTTTTAACTACCACAGCACCTGTACTGAATTTGAATCTGAACTCTCTTTTGTGATTGACACAGAGTCATCTTCATAACTTTTTCATGGAGCGCTGAGTTATTTCTGACTTTTTAGCTTGAAGTCATTTAACTAGTTTAAACAAGTTCAGACAACATCCTTTCTAATTTGGGAAATTGTTTTAAAAGAAATCATCTTGACAGACTGCCAAGATAAGAGTATTTAGTTGCCATCATTTCTGTTCACTGCATGGCAGATAAGGTGAGGGGAAGCTCTTCTGAAGGGATAAACAGAGGAGGAACAGATGGATTGTTGTTTTTATAAGCCTTTTTTATATATATTTCTTGTGTGCAGAAATGAAGTCTCTCACAGCCAGATCAAATCTACCAGCCGTACACAACAGTTGGTGTGCCCAGAAATGCAAACACTGGGCTGTTTGCTGGTGATCATGGGCTCTTCGCATGTCTGGAGATGTTATTTACATTGTATGGTAACAGAAGTCAAAAGTTAGAAATCAGTAAAAGTAGGGTAGAATTTTCCAGGAATAAAGTTGGAAACTCTCCATGTGAATTGACAGGAATATATTGAAATTCATGGGAACAAAACTGAAGTTTTGGCATGTACTATAATAAGAACTAATGAGAATAACGAGCAGAGCTTAGATTCTTTAATCAAACAGAAAAAAATATACAAGCCCAGAAATCAAAGCTTAACCTCCTATAGATAATAAATGGAAATTTACCTAAAGTGTTCCAACCCTTTAAGAACTAGGTTTGTAATACATATTTCATCTTCAAAGTAGTGAAAATGTAATAACTGCCTCAAGTAAAACCTTTGCCTAAACAATGTCATTCAGTTTTTGATATTTCAAAAAAAAAATTGCATAAATGAAGGATCATGGGGCCATTATAGTCGTGAAATAGCTGCAAATGCTTATCACAATCTCTGATCTTTGTAGAGATATCCAAATTTGTGCACACACTTATAGATCTTTGTACAGATTTACAAATCTGTGACCGGAACACACTTGCAAATCTCAATATTTAATGTCGATTTTTTACACTTTTACAAATTTGATTAAACACACTCATTCTAAATTCACAATTGCAGATTTTTGTACACGTTCACAAATTTTATTACGCATTACAAATGATTTCACATTATGTTATGTTATATACATTACATTGTTATTTCTTGATCTTTTTCCAAATGTTACAAAAATCAATCAGGCAATTTACTTGGAAAACCAGAAGATAATGTACATTGTGTCTGTTTTGACATTTATATTTCAGTCATCATGACATCCTTGATTTTTTTCCCCTTTGTCTATGTTACTCCTTTGTTTCATGCACTACATTAATTAGTAGTAGTAGTTCAGGAAATCTGCAGGGCATTATATGCCCATTGATTTTCTGTTTGGAAGCCTCTGGGTAAATGTAATATAAACCAGAAGTATTCCATTGGGTTTTAGGCTTCTAACAGTGCTGTGCATCTGTAATAGTGATCTTGACCTTCAACCTCCAAAATTTTTCAGGTCATCCTTGTCTCTTTGTGGATGTTTGTGCGCTATTTGGAGGAATTTACTGAAAGCCTTCCACAAATTTTACCACTGAAATCTTTAAGTTCATTCTTGAGTCCTGGTGGACATGAGGGTACTTTATGTTTTCCCTCAAGGCGTTCTTGAGACATGGTGTTATTGAGAATGTGAGATAACAGTGACATTCATTTGACCATGACCATTATTATGAAAATATTTTCAGGTCATTCTTTCCCACAAAGCCTTCCCAAGATACTGTTTTTTAAGTGAGATGACAGTGACATTGACCTTCAACAATAAAAACCCTTTCAGTTCATCAATGTGTCTGAGTAGACATTTGAGCCACGTTTGATGAAATTTGGTCAAGGATATCATAGATATAGCAATGAAATCACAATGGTTTTGCCAACACAAAAGCATAAAAACTATGTAGATGTCAGGATTTTGAGGGTTGAGGATTATGGAGACCCAATTGCAGACAGTGAGGGAGGTGCACAAAAGAGGTTTATTGAGAGGTGGGAACGGGAGACAGGGGATCTTGACAACTGTGGACGTGGCGTGAGGGCGAAGGCTGGAGACGTGGCGTGAGGGCGAAGACTGAAGACGTGGCATGAGGCTGGAGATGTGGCGTGAGGCTGGAGATGTGGCGTGGCGTGGCGTGAGGCAGGAGGCGTTGCGTGAGGCAAGATGCTTGACGCGAGGCAGGAGGCGTGACGTGAGGCTGGAGGCTTGACGTGAGGCAGGAGGCTTGACGTGAGGCAGGAGGTGTGACGTGAGGCTGGAGGCGTGGCGTGAGGCTGGAGGCGTGGCGTGAGGCAGGAAGCTTGACGTGAGGCAGGAGGCTTGACGTGACAAAATCTATGACGACGACAACAGCAAATGACGACAGCGACAATGACAATGACAGCAACAGCAACAAACTACAGTGACTACAACTACAATGCCTTCGGGTGTGAGGCGGGGTTAACCCTGGACAGGTTACTAGTCCATCACAGGGCCATCAGGACTAATTAGGTGTTCAGCATCTTTCCAATGGACACTTCGACATGCTACCTGTCCAGGTTGAACCCCGCCTTTCACCCGTAGATGCTGGGATAGGCTCCAGCCCCCCCGCGACCCTTACTAGTAAGGAATAAGCGGAAGATGACGACGACGACTTCGCCATGCTCACCGTGGGAAGTGAGGATCGAACCAGCGACCCTTTGGTTGCATGACAGCCACTCTACTGCTGAGCCATGCCGCACCTATTATTACATTTTAACCGTTTGTTTTTAAGTTTTTCATTTTTGTGCTTTAATGTTCCAGTATGGACTATGTGATTTCTTGCACCTTATTTTTATGTTGTTGCATTTGAATTGCAAGGGATCAGTAATGTTTGTCAGCTATTACATAATTTAATCTTGAGGTCTAAAATAATTAACAGAAAAACATCTTTCATTAGCGTTGCATTCCTCCAGATCACCTCTCTCGGCTGTGTCTTAGCCACCCGCTACAGCCTTGGGGTTGTTAAGCGCCACAGGTGCCTCATAGAGTTCCTGCGTGAACCCCTCAGTGTGCGTTTTTTTCAAGGAAGCCATTATGTCCAAGCACCATACTCATGTCAACGCTGCCTCTGGAGAGGTCAGAGCCAAGCGCTCCCTCTCTTTAAAAATTCATCAGATTCCATTATTTGGCACTCATAAAACGAAGTTTTAATGATCTATTATTAATGTTAAAATGTATTGATTTATTCATGAAAGTCTTCTTTTGTCCCTTCCTGGCCATAGAAGAGGCTGCAGAAGCATTGGCACATAAAGCAACATAGAGGATATTTTCCTCCATTGCTGATGGTGTGTTTATCTCTGGCAGGCCGTTGTGTGTGACTCTGGTGTTCAACACCAAAGGACAGAGGTATCTGCGAGTTGGGATGGCTGTGCCACTCTTCGGCTCTGTCGCCAACCTGAGGAGGATGGTGGCTGACGAGGGCAAAATCTCTCCGGACCAGGTAACAAAAGAAGGAAAAAGTAGGAAAAACCCAAGGGTCAGTCTTCTTAGATGTTTATATATTTGATTTTTAACACACACAACTTTCCCAGCATGTCATGGTAGTGGATATGCTACAGGATTAGATATGATTATGGATATGCTCTTACAGCAACACAAGGATATAGTTATTCACAAGGTGTATTATCCTCACTCGTGAACAAGACCCCGAGATACTTAAACTCCTCCACCTGAGGTAAACCAGTCTTTTGTGGTGAAGAGGGAGCTTAGCCAGAAGGCGAGGCTCTCAATTTACCGGTCAATCTACGTTCCAACCCTCACCTATGATCATGAGCTCTGGGTAATGACCGAAAGAACAAGATCGCAAATACAAGCGGCCGAAATGAGTTCCCTCCACAGGGTGGCTGGGCTCTCCCTTAGAGAGAGGGTGAGAAGCTCAGTCATTCGGGAGGGACTCAGAGTAGAGCTGCTGCTCCTCCATGTAGAGGAGTCAGTTGAGGTTTCGGGCATCTGGTGAGGATGCCTCCTGGACGCCTCCCTCGGGAGGTGTTCCAGGCATGCCCAACCAGGAGGAGGCCCCGAGGCCGACCCAGGACACGCTGGAGGGTTTATATCTCTCGGCTGGCCTGGGAACGCCTTGGGATTCCCCCAGAAGAGCTGGTGGAAGTGGCTGGGGAGAGGACAGTCTGGGCTTCCTTGCTGAGACTGCTGCCCCCACGACCCGGACCCACCGGATAAAGCGGAGGAGGAGGAGGACGACGACGACGGCAGTGTATTATTGTGTCTTAACATCAATTGTTAAAGATGATTATGTGTAATATTATCAATCAGCAGTCTCACTATATGAGTGTAAAGTATTAGGACAATAATACATGTTTAATATTCACAGTCATCTGAGTCATGGTGACACACCGCTAATTCAAATCTCAGATTTCTTGACCATGAACATTGTTATGTTCCAAAAAAATTAAAGTTGGAACAAACCTAACGGAATCAATAATTAAACAGCAAAAAAATGAACATTAAAATTCTCCTGAATCTTTGCACTTGCATTATAATCTAAGGCCTACCCTCTGCACTCTGCTGAATGGGAGATCAGTGGAGCCTCAGCTGACATTTGAAGATAGTGAGGCAATCAACTGCATCTCTATCAATACCACTCAGTCTACATGTATCAGGTAGTGTGGTCATGGTGCTCAGATTTTTGTTTCAATAACGATACCAGTATGAATCTTGATACTTTTCCGAAAAAAAAACGGGCCAATACTCTCAAATGTCACTATGGTTGTTTATTTAAAAATACAAACCTTTAGAATAATGTCATATAATAAATGAATTGAATTAAGATCAATGGCATTCAAAACACTAGAGAACTTGTCTTGTCTCGTGTTGCATTAAAAAAAAAAAAGAAGCATTTTAATGAGATTGAGTATATAGCCTATCATTAATCCAGGACTAGGTTATGTCATATTTTAATGTTCAACAACAACAAAAAAAGTAGAGTTCAAATGCAGTCTACAGTATGAAACATTCAACAGGTAGTTGCCGTGTCTCTGTGTTTAATCACATGTGTGATTTTGCTATGGAGATGCAGGTGTACATCAATTCATTCCCCTGCCCCTCCGTCAAGGCTGTGTTTACTAGTTGTTATCACAGCACTGTGGCCTGTATATTACAAAGCTTTCCAAGTACTCAAGTCTATTGTGTTCATGGACGTGACAGGGCAGTGATTTTTTTTTACAAAGGTACTGTTTTTCTCTAAATGCAGTCAAGCACTGTTTTGAACACTCTAGTATAGCGGTGCTTTTTTAGTTCAGTAAAAGTGCAACACTCAATCATCATCAAACTTGTAGTTTTGATTGTCATGACAAAAAAAGAGTGTACAACTTGGAAGTTAAGGGATATCACAAATGTCTGATTTATTGTGAAATACAAAGGATGTGTGTGCTCTTTCAGTTTTGTCTTTCATTTAGTATCATATATCAAAGGAAGTTTTGGTGAAAGAAAATCTCAAGGGTCATTGAAAGAACGGAAAAATTGTCATAAACAAAAAAGTTAACACAATAAGTAGTTTTCTGTTACAGTGAGAAATTAAGTTGCAGAGTACAAAGGCTAGCGCTGACTTTCTGAGTGTGTGTGTGTGTGTGTGTGTCTGTGTCTGTGCGTTTCTGTCTATCTGTCTGTCTCCAGGTGATCCTGACTGAGGTGTACTCCACAGGGTTCCAGCGTTCCTTCTTTGATGAAGAAGATTTAACCAGTATCACTGAGAATGATGTCATATATGCCTTCCAAGCTCCACCCCTCTACATCAGAGGAGGCTCTGCTCGGATTTCAGGTAGCTGCATGATTGGGGATGTCCCAAATCAAGTTCTGGTTTATAAGTTCAAGAAGTCACAACATACACATATCATTGTTGTTTGACTACAGCCAATTAAGATCTAAACACAGAATCTGTGCACCTTATTTTTGAAGGAGGGAGGGGACCTTAGGGAGCACATTAGATAGTATATAACCTTTTTTAGAGCACTCAGTTAGAAGGTTTTGCATATGCTCTCAAATTTATGACTACAATGACTGAATTTACTTGACTTCATCTTTTTTCTCCCCTGTGACATGAACTCTGTGCTGAGAAGTACTTCAGTGCAGACTGTAAGCAAAAAGAGTTTCCTCTGTTTTCCACACTCACACAGCTGTAAGTTGGAGCTCAGCATAGCTGCTCTAAATGTGGCTAGTAGTGTTTTAATTTAAGTTGCAGTTCACTCTGTGAGAGTGGACTTAAGACTGCTACTGGGTTAACAATTATTAACATTTTAATTGTACATGTAAATGTATAAATGTGTTTGCATGAATATTGCAAAGTTTTCATTTTTCAAAAGGTTTGTGTGATAACTTCATGGTCAATCTGTGGTTTTCTGCACTATGAAGATGGTTCACTTTAGCAAACTATATCATTTTTCTCAGATCGTTCTCTGCCATTAAATAGTATAGAATTTTTACCTATTAACAGTAATTTCACAGCAAAGAGAGGTTATTGATTAATTAATAATGCAAACAAATTAATATCCTACAACATAGACTAACCACCAACTAGGCTTGTCACGAGAACCGATACTTCGGTACTGACTTTTCTAGAATACCCGAAGTACCGTTGGTACCGAGGAGCCAGATCTGGCCGCTTCTTTAGTGCTGTTTTATGGCTGTAAATGAGCGATTATCTGGCAACCCTCCCACGGTGCTGATCACGTGACTGAATACACTGCTTAGAAGAACAACATGCAACATGGCGGAGGCACACACATCTGGGTCGTCAACTACAGCGACAGCTGTCCCTCAATTAATTGAGAAGAAAAACGCCAAAATTCACGTATGGAAATACTTTGGATTCGAGGCGATGCAAAAAATGCCGTCACCGTACGGAGCAACACATCAAACTTGGCAAAGCATTTAAAAGACAAACACCCAGATTTGTACAAAGAATTCAAGGTGAGTGCATTTGAATTCAAACAATATTGTTTGTTGTTCACTCGTTTAAAATAAAGGAGCTTATGTTGAACTACAGGGGATTTATTGTTTATTTTTTTTATTTTTACCGTGGTATCGAGTATCGTGGAATTTAAGTAGTCTTGGTTTCGACTACTAAATTTCTGGACTCGTGACAAGCCTACCACCAACACAGTGGCCAGCCATCTCTTCTATATAACTGCTAGTGACACAGGGCTGCTGACTCTTTGGCAACGGCAAGCATCGCAATGCCAGTGCCAAGACCAGCAGCCGCTACTACCAAGATACAGATATACTGACAGGAATATTTACTGAGCATAGCGGCTCTTCTTGTTATTGATCAGTTTGCTATAGCTCATTTTTTTTGTTTGGATTGTACCATGTTTACATGCTTAACACCTTGCAATGAATATTGAATGAAACCTTAAAGCATTGCTCTTTAGTTTAATTAAATGAGAATGCGTTGCTTTTTAGGATTAGCTAATGCACTGTTCGAAAGGAAGATGTGCAATGTTAATGTTAGAAGAAGCAGTGCCAAGACAAGACATGATTTTGGGATTTCCTGCCAAGGCTGTTTGGACACAGATAACTGGCTTTCACTGTCTTTTATTGTGTTACAGACAGAGAACAGGTTCTTCTTAGTATTCCTTTATCAGCCATTTCTTCATGCTGCGCAGTGCTGTTTTCTAATCATTTTATGGACCATTTGTTTCAGCAATTTTATAAGTCTGAAATGACTCTTGTGGTGGAATTGTGTGTAAGCAGCTTTAAATCTGCAGCAGGAATTATGGAACCACTTCAGCAAAACATCGTCAACCTCATTTGGCTGCTCCAGTTAACTACTTAAATGGCTGAAAATAGAATTGAAGATTTGATGTCCAGTTGTTTTAACCCAATTATTGTCATCAAAGCGCATCATCTGACATGTTGCTCAATATCTACCCAGTGAGTTACTCACTCAGTGAGTGACTGAGAGAGTAGCCGTAGATTTTGATTATGGTTTTCATTACATTAACATGCACATTTTTTTTTTTTAAATAAAGACACAACAACCAAATTCTCCAACATGACCCTGAAACACTACTCCACCTAAGCCAAAACTTTGCAGATGGGGAAAAAGATCAGCCCAAAGCTAAAGGCTATCCCCAACAAACCAGTCATTGCTTTGGTCTTGCTGTTCACTCTTTGGACGCTAAAATGGATTACATCAGCCTGTGGAGATTTCTACAGCGTGTGTTATTGTCCGTGCCTGTCGACTGTTGTGTCTTTGCATTCTGGAGACATGGTTGACAGAAAAAACACCAGACCCTAGTGGAGCTAAAACTCAACTTAGCCGACAGATGCATCAATATTGGGTAAGCTCTGAGGAGGTGGCCAGTTGGATTGTAAGTCTGTAACAAAAACTGTCCAACTGCATCACACCAGTAAGCCCTGGCTTTTGGAGGTGGTCTGCTCCTTGTTGCGGCTACACGAAGCTGCATTTAGATCTGTAGACAATTAAACAACAAGGAATAACCTAAAAAGAGGAATTAAAGAGACCAAAAGGGGTTATGGGAAAAAAGTTGTCCAGTTACTTCACTGATACCAAGGACACAAGGCACTTATGGCAGGGACTGCAGGCAGCTACAGGCTATAACAACTCAACCTCAAGATCTTTGTCTCACTGTTTGAGGTTGTAGACAACAGCATAACACAAAAGCAGACACTGCCTTCAGCCGCCACCAACCAGGACATCTTCACTGACATATTCAACATCTCGCTCAGACAAGCCAGATTGCCCATCTGCTTCCAACGTACCGCCATAATATCTCTGCCAAAGACATCAAATCCAGCCTCGATGATTGACTACGGCCCTGTAGCCCAGACCCCCGTGGTTATGAAATGATTTGAACACCTCATGCCTCCCACTGACCCTGGACCCACTGCAGTTTGCTTCAAGAGCAAACCAAATGCCATCTTCACCCTGCTCCACCTCACTTGAACTCATGGAAAACAAGAGCACTTAATGCCAGGATCCTGCTAATTGAATTCAGCTCTGCATTTACCACAGTACTGCCACAACAACTAATTGAGAAAATGTTGGTGGATTTGGATCCTGGAATGCACAGATGAATGAGGGACTTCCTGATGGAAAGGTGGCAGACATCTGAAACAACCACAAAGAGCTCAGGATTCCTTTAAGGATGTGAACTGAGCAGTCGTTGTTCACCCTGCTGACACATGACTGTTCAGCTGGCTTCAACTCCAATTATATAATAAAGTTTGCAGATGACACTACAGCTGTCAGCCTTGTCACTAACAATAATGAGTCCGCCCACAGAAAAGAGGTGGAGCGGCTGACAGCCTGAACTGCACACAATCTTGCCACCAAGAAGACCAAGTAGATGGTAATTGACCTCAGGAGGACCATCTCCCACTGTGGCGTCGAGGTGGAGATGGTTCCCAGCACCAGGTGTCTGGGGGTCTATCTGATGGACAAGTTTATCTCCAGTAATAAGTTTATCTCCAGTAATAATACCACAGCAGGTACAGTGCACTGAATTACGGGTTGGTGAATATGTGAGAAACAATTTTGTTTTTTTGTTGGTTTTTTTTATGTGGAACATAAAAATGACAAAGAAATTTAAGTGTGAATCTTTAAACACCTGGGGGCAGGGTAAAAAGACAAACTCCAGCTTTAGCATCTTATTGGATGCTTCATCAGTGGAGCAGTAAATCCAGAGCTGTTTCCTCCTTCAGAAGAGTTGTAGATGAGGAAACCTTGGACGCCAGTACATTGGTCAGCCTGGAAAAATTGCAAAACTGTGTTAGTCACAGAAAGTGATGTCCTCAGTTTGAAAATTCTGAAAGTGCTAAATGGCAGGTCACCGTACCAGTTTATAAAACTTGTCAAGAACCAGGGTGATGATACCATCGCCACTTACATAGTGACTGTGGGCCACCGAACAATTCATTAATCACATAATGTGAAAATTAATTGTGTAAAACATCTTTTGTTAGAAGTGTTTGTATGTGTCTCTGCATTATTAGGAACTATGAAGTGATACTGTTCACCTGAAAATATAGAGATATTAAAATAAAATCATTTACCAATGACTGTTGGCTCCAAGTCAAAAAAAGATGGCCTTGGAGACATTTGCCAGTTCCGGGGTCTTTGAAGATGGTACTGAGGGTTATCTCCATCTCTGATGATCTTGTTAAACCTGTTACGTGGAGGTGGTGGAGGGAAGTAGACCCAATAGGAGACAGAGAGTGGGAGGGTGCACAAAAGAGATTTATTGGGTACACTGGATGCTTGAGACGAGGAAGCTCTGGTGACTTGAGGCTCTGGTGACTGGCGGTTGGAGGCGTTTGACCGGCGACTTGACACTGGCAACTGGTGACTTGAAAATCATGATACACAGTTAGTGACTCTCTCTCTCTCTCTCACTCACTCTCACACTCACACACACACACACACACAACGGCACGTAAATGTGACTGACAGAACACAATGACCCAACACCGAACAGGGGAAACACAGCCAGGTGAGGTCAGGAAGACAGGACATGACTAAAAAACAAAACCAGGGTGGGTGGAGGGTTTAAAAATGTAAAAGATAGTGACAATACCTTGTTTTTGTGTTAAATGTAAGAGCAGCTAATGTTGACTGGTCAAATTGATCATGAACTCAAACACAGTGTGAGGCATCCAGAGAACTTGAATAAGACTAAAGAGACAACAAAGTGGGGGTGTACTCTTTGTAGAGGAAATTCTATTTGCAAAAGTGGTGTTTAATTATGAGCTTTCAGACAGTCTGTTTAGTCTGGCTCATCCTGAGTGGCTGTTAGATGATAAAAGAAGCCTTCTTAAAAGAGATTAGAATCAACAGGTATGTAGGCTTAGCAAAGTTAACAGCAAATACCTGTTTTCACTTTCTGTATGTGCCTTATGAAGTGTGTATGTGTATGTATGAAAACACATGCAGATACCTCTTCACTTAGCAAACAAGAAAAAAAACAGGAGAGCAGTGAAACTATTAGGATAGTTTAATTTAGTTTAGTTTATTTGTCCTATGAGGAAAATTTACTTCACGATTCCGCACACCTTGAGTGCCAACATATAAACGCATACCCCACAGATACAAGATACCTTTGCCACACACACACACACACACAAGGATTCTCAACATATAACATGGTATAACACACACATTTACATGTCACTGCTGTTTTTGAGTTTTGTTAGTTATGTGATGGGGATCTTTGTCATAGGGGACAAAGCTATCACTGAATTAGATTTTTTTCCATGGCAGTGACCTGTACGGGTGTTGTGAAGGAAGCAGTGTGAAATGTGGGTTTAGGGGATGACTGGGGTCCTGTGCAATGATCTGAGCTTGAGTTGCAGTGGCTGTGCTGTTAAGGTCTGTGAGACTGGGAGTGGTGAGGCCGATGATCTTGGCAGCTTTGTGTGTGATCTGTGTGGGTCTGTTCTTGTCAGAGGCTGACAGCTTGTAGAAGACGCAGGGTGAGAAGTGGAGGAGGATGGGCTGGATAATGCTTTTGAAGAGTAGCAACAGGAGATGGGGGGGCAACTGAGAGTGATCTGAGTTTCCGGATGGCGGAGAGTCTCTGTTGGCAGCATTTATGGATGTCAGTGGAGTGTTGTTCACAGCTCAGTTTATCATCCAGGGTGATACCAAGATATTTGTGACTCTCCACCATCTCAACTGCTTCACCTGCATCAATGTTTACAGGGTGGTGTGTGGGCTTGGAGGTTGACCTGTTGGGGGTGTTAAATGGTAAATGGACTCAATTTTAAATAGCGCTTTTCTGCCTTAGCGGCACTCAAAGTGCTTTACAGTGTCATCTCATTCAACCATTCACACACACTCAAACACTGATGGTGAAGGCTGCCATGCAAGGCGCCAACCTACTCATCAGGAGCAATTACGGGTTCAGTATCTTGCTCAAGGACACTTTGACATGGTCACCGGGGTCGAGGATCGAACCAGCGACCCTTCGGTTGCCACTCTACCACTGAGCCATGCCGCCCAAAGACCAGTTAAAAGACCAGTTCTTTTGTCTTAGAGACATTTAATTGCAGATGATTATCTGTGCACCAACTGTGTGTGAGAAGAGATGGAGTTGTGATAGGCCATAGGTGAGTTATTGTCATTGAGTAGAGCAAGTACTGCAGTGTCATCAGAGTACTTGAGGAATGTAGTGATATGTGAGGGGCTTGTGCAGTTGTTGGTGTAGAGGGTGAAAAGAAAGGGACTCAGGACACAGCCTTGAGGGGAGACATGCCACTGCATATTCAGTCCCTCTCTTGGCTTTGTAGGCAAAATGGTTAGAGTCCAGGTGTGGCTTGACAGATGGAAGCATGATGTGAAGAACCATTTTTTCCAGGCATTTCATGATAATGTGAGTGTGATGGGACAGTACTGATTTAGTTCTGATGGGCAGGATTTCTTGGGTTTTGGTAAGAAGGTGGATGTTTTCCAGAGGGTTGGCACTGAGGCCGTCCTGTAGGATTCCCAGAAGAGGGAGTGCATAATGGGAGAGAGCTCGATGGCACACTCCTTCAGACACTCCTGCATGCATGCCATCCAGCTCTTGGGCCTTCCTTATCTTACACTGGCTCATCTACTGGCGTACATTCTCTACAGAGAAGGGGGAAGGGTGTGTTGAGTCAGGGATCATCCAGGAGCATCTTGCAGTCCTCTGAGTTGTCCTTGGTATTGAACCGGGTATAAAAGGTATTCAGATTTTCAGCAAAGGAGATGGAGTTGGTTATTTCAGGTGTGGAGGATTCTGAGTACAGATTGGTGAGTGTTCTCACTTTCTGTAATGTTTGCATGGTGTTCATTTTGCTGAAGTGCTGTTCCAGGAGTAAAATAACCTATACAGTTTTCAGACAATGAGCTATAAAGAAAGTTGATTTAAAAAAGGATGAGTACTGCATCTTCCACCAGACAACCCTGCCCAGGAGGTGACCTCTGTATTTTACTGCTGTATCTGGAACATGCTGCAAGTGTCTATTGTCATGTAAAATATTATTTTTGTTTTTTGTTCTCATAAATCATTCCCAGGGCTGTCAGAGGTCACTGTTCATGGAAACTGCCTTACATGTTTGAAGCAGGTTTTAACACCAGCTTGATTAGAGCAATATTTATAAATTAAAAGTTGTGTATACTCGTCATAACTCTCATTCTCAGGGTCAAGACATGACAATCAGAGATTTAATGTTGAACTTTTGATGGTTTATATGTTGTTGTTGGTCCTGCTCTCCATACAGTTTAATTTCATCACACCCCGATGATCATTTGGAGGAGTGATATGTTCAACCAGCTGCTTGCCTCTACAAAGAGCACAGTTGCTCAACTGTGGCGTTAGCGAGTGACTGTGATGAATCATGCGTGACAGTGTTTAT
The DNA here is from genome assembly GCF_037954235.1 of Aulostomus chinensis. NCBI lineage: Eukaryota > Metazoa > Chordata > Actinopteri > Syngnathiformes > Aulostomidae > Aulostomus > Aulostomus chinensis. The sequence continues at coordinate 18,726,100 of NC_141337.1, read as the reverse complement.
CAATGTATTTTCACGATGTCAGATAAAATTATTTTGTCATTCCAAAAAAAGTCATTTTGAAAGCCATATAAACACCTTAATCTGACTAAAAATGTAATAGCCTTAATTGGCCTGGTGTTATGCATGTTCTTTGTAGGATTCATCATGGTGTTTAACCTGGAAGTCCAACAGTGAACAGTCAAGGGGGCTCTCTAGATGGCAGGTGAAATTATGTCAAAAGCAAGACATTTCTGGACAAAACAAAACATCTTAACTTCTTTTTTGTCCGTTGTTCTTTTGTAGTCTTTGAATGAAAGTGTTCCATTTGACAGGGACGCTGCTCGTCACTGAAATTACACTCGCACCCATCAGAAGGCGTTCCTTTTTAAGGGGGATCTTTGGGAAGCCCTTGTCACTTTCTCCTGGAAACAGGAAGAAGTCAACACCATGGTTACATTAAGCCAAATATGTTTTCATGCTTGGTCCTAGCCTAATGAAGGCTTTAGTCTGTTCATGGCGCAGGGGTAGAGTGGCCGTCTAGCAACCAAAGGGTCGCTGGTTCAATCCTCGACCCCCGTGACCATGTAGAAGTATCCTTGAGCAAGATACTGAACCCATAATTGCTCCTGATGAGTAGGCTGGCGCCTTGCATGGCAGCCTCCACCATCAGTGAGTGAGTGTGTGTGTGAACGGGTGAATGAGACGACACTGTAGAGCGCTTTGAGTGCCGCTAAGGTAGAAAAGTGATATATAAAATTGAGTCCATTTACCAATTACCATCAAAACTCCCTTCAGCTGCAGAACATCCACAAAACAATGAGCAGAACTTATTCTTTCAAATACAGGCTGTTTTTATTTTTGAAGTTTTACCATCACCATACATTTAATGAGAAAGGTACTACGAGATAAATCAAAGTTATGCATATGTCAACAACATTGCAAGACTGAACTTATCTATTTTTAGGGCCTGAGCCAGAAGGTACTTCAGGCGAAGACCCTATTATATTATGTTTCCTTTCTTCTCAATTTACTTTTGCACCCAAGGTCAGTGCCATTAATGGAGTCTGATTTCATGCATATTTGCTGACGAAGAGAGTTATCGTCCCATCCCTCTCCGCCCTACTGGGTTTCGGATGGCCCTCAATGTAGCTGACCCTCAACAAGACCGTGCAAATGGAGGCAGAATGGATAGGGGCTAGTTTGAAAAAGGCTCTTTATGGACAATGACAGGAGCCCAATTAAAAACTGTGCCTGTAAACCTTCAAACTGTGTCATTTGGAAAGGCTCAGCAACTCCAGCCAGTCAATTTTCATTCAAGTGAATTATGTGATCTATCACGTAAACCTTCTGGGGCTCAGAGGTGACCTGCTGAGTTGCAGCTATGCTCACATCACGTCACACATGTTTGTTTTTTTAAGAACTAATCCCTAATCAGACACACCCCTCCATGTTGTTAGGGATACAAGGAGATGAGGAGAGAAGTGGTGGTGGCTGGCACCCCACCAGGACGGGATGTTGGATATCATCTGATACAGAGGCTGCTTTAGATAAGACATCCTGCTGAGACTGCAGGCAGCCATTGGTCCATCTGTTCTCTGAATCACTGTTCCTCCAAATAGATAGCTGTTGTCTCACCATTTTCTGCATCTCAGTTTCCTCCTCACTACCATGTACCAGGTGTCAGGTTTACGGATCATATTTTCACTGCATGAAACCAGTCGTCCTCTTTCAGGCACACTGTAAAAATCTGGTATAAATTTACAGTAAAATCTTAACAGTATTTTACTGTATTAGTGTTATACAGTATCATACTCTGAATTGCAATGCATTCGGGGGGGGGGGGCCCTGATTACTGAAATTTAAGAGAATGCCGTGATTTACAGCAATTTACTGTAAAAATTTGAAAACAGCAATGTGTCTTGGGAAGGTGAAAAAAGTGCGGGGAAAAAAGACAAGAGGAACACAGCTAAGGTTTTCTTTTATTTTCTGGCAAGAGTTTGTTCATACAACTTGCATTTTTTTCAACTTTGGAGCACATCTGTGAGTCTCTGCCACAGACATGGCCGCACTACTACTGCTCAGCCTCTTGTGTCCAGAGCTGCATTGAGATGAGACAACCATCCACTGAGTAAGTAACCATTTTCATTCTGCTTTTAAACACCAACATGTTAGGCCATGGCATAGCATTATCCCTGTCGAAGAAATCAAATGAAAAGATAATTTAGATTATTCTCCAGTTTAATGGTCTAAAAACGGCCTTTTAGAACAGTGTTATAACAAGGCTGTTGAAAAGCTTCATATTGCAATGTTGTAATGTTAGCAGGTTTTCCTGCAGCACTTTACAGCTTAGGCAGCCACTGAAGCAACAAACGTCTGCTGCCTTAACTAACATCTTTAAAAAAAAACACAAAAAAAGGATTTTCCATTCATTTTCTTCCGCTTATTCCTGTTAAGGGTCGCGGGGGGGGGGGCTGGAGCCTATCCCAGCAGCTACGGGCGAGAGGCGGGGTTCACCCTGGACAGGTCACCAGTCCATTGCAGGGCCAACATAGAGAGACAGACAACCATTCACACTCACAGTCAAACCTATGGTCAAATAGAGTATTCAATTAGTCTAGTCCCCATCTGCATGTCTTTGGACTGTGGGAGGAAGCCCGGAGAGAACCCACGTAGGAACAGGGAAAACATACAGACTCCACACAGAAAGAAACCATGCCCAAGCCAGGACTCGAACCTTGAACCTTCTTGCTGTGAGGTGACAGCGCTAACCACTGCACCACCGTGCAGCCCAAAAAAAGCTATTTTGGCCGCGTTATTCTGTCCTGCTTTCTTTCTTTCATTCCAAACTGTGACCAACGGCAATCTCACTACTCAGCATAACTCATTAAAAAATGTGTCAAGAATCGGTGTTTGAAATCTTTAAATACAGTAGATATATGTGGTATGCAGCAGAATCATGGGACGCGTCGGAACAGCGGCATTAATGGTTGAATGTCGTGCTATGTCACTATCTGACATCTTTTGCCAGCATCCGGGGGAAAAAAATTCTTCTGTTTAATTTTTTTTTATATTTACTGTTTCTTAAATAATTGTTCAGTGTAGTGCAAAGTCAGTTGTCTATATTGCACAACATCACCCCCACCCCCTGTCACTCCCCACCACCTTCACTCACAAATTTTCTGCGGGAAACCCTGGTTAGCTAGCTAATATTAGTGCATGTTGGCCTTAAAAAGTAAGAAGTTACTAAGTTGTAAGTTCATTTGTAGGCGTAAATATAAATGAGTAGGAGTGAGCGCTCTTTGCTTCATTGTCGCTTCTTGGAAACAGTCGGTGAGTGTTTGTTGCGTGGTTCTCTCCGTGTTGATCTAACCTCCTTCTCTCCCCTGCTGCTAGCTTAGCTTCCACACATTGACTGTATCAGGACCAGAGGCAGACAGCAGCGAGCAGCATATAAAAGAGGCAAGAAATAAAAAAAGAACTCTCAGCATAATTATTAATGAATTACCTCTTTGTTTCTTTTGGTAAAAAACATTTATTGTGGCTGAGATTTGCCAGACTGATGAAATTAGTAAACTAATGTGAATGTAATGTGGGATAGGCTCCAGCCCCCCCCCCCTCCCCCCTCCCCGCAACCCACATTGTTTTTCAGAAGTTGCATTGACATAAACTTAGAAAGGCACAAAAGCAAGAAGGATGGTGAAGAAGAAGGCATCTTCAGTTAATCCACGCGTCTGCGCACTCATCAGAAAGCTGAGTGATTTCAAATCACACTTTGACATACTATCTTTCACGCGCACTCATGCACTCACACTATCACTCACTCGCACATGCACACGCACACACTATCGCTCACTCATACACACACACACACACGCATGCACACACACACTGTCACTCACGCACACACATGCAAAAATGTTACAAGGAAAAAACAGTTCTCTAATTGTTTTGTGTTCAGTATGCCTGTCTTCTGCAACAAGTTACATGTTGTTTTTTTGCTGATTTGTTGTAGTTTTGTTTGTGCTACATGGGTGACATGTTTACACTTTAATAAACAGTTGAGAAGGAAGGAGCTGTCCCCTTGTCATTTCTCATTTTTATTGCTGTAGTAGTAGTAGTAGTAGTAGTAGGAGTAGTAGTAGTAGGAGTAGTAGTAGTAGTAGTGGTAATAATTGTGGTGATGATGATGTTATTACAGTAGCTTTCTTTAATTATCATCAAATACGGGATATATACTGCAATCCAAAATACAGTAATAAACTTTAAAAATACAGTATTTTACTGGCTAAATTACTGCCAGTAAAATACTGTAAATTTACAGTGAAAAGTTTAACAGTGCACAAAATCCAAGATATTTAAATTGAAATTGTATGTAAGTACAGTTCTCCAATTTCCGTTAATGCAGGCTCTCTTTTTCCTGTGTTCATCCCTCTCTATTAGGGTACCATCACAGCCTGCCATCATCCCCCTACTCCACTGGTCCTGAAGGTCAAAGGTTAGCTGCATCTGGGACATTGTCATCAGAGTTCCTCAACCAACGTATCCCTGTAAAAATTCTTCTCCTGGTGTGCAACGCAGCAGGTGGAGGCCAGCAGGCTGTCAGGTAATTACATGAATTGATATATTTATAGTTAATTATAGTTTACTGACTCACAAATATTATGTATTGACCCCGAAATAATATTTGTCAATGCCTTATACAAACGTACGTTTTAAGAGGCATGTCATACTTTCATGAGAAATAAATGTTTTATTATCTTACATCCCTATAACTCACCAACAATATTTATTTTATATGATTTTGAGATATATATCAAAAAAGTAGTTGGCTGGAGAATATGAAGACTGATGTTAGGTAATGTGTTGATGTCATACACATTAATGTATAAATATGAAGATATATATTTGGTATTTTCTCAAAAAATTCTCAAAACAAGTGTTGTTGAAGATGTCCTTACTTAGCAGGGCAGAAACCGCTGTAACTCACCCATTGTGTTATTTCCATAGCCAAGTTATGGACTATATTATGTTGCGAAGCTACAGGTTCTGTTAAAACATACTCTGTCACTTGTTGCTAATATAATGTATATGATTTTAACCAGTTTGAAATGGTGAAAGAATAGAAAGTTATTTTACTTCAGTGGTCATTTAATGATTCTTTTCTACTCAAAGCATTATTGTGATTATCTCACCTGGTCATCATTATAGTTGTAAAGGCACAGTGCTTTAGCTGAGTCTACCCACTGCCTTTCACTATTAACAGCCTGTAAGGAAATGTGAGTTGCTTGGTATCTGGCTGTGCGTGGAGTGTTTCAAGGTCATGTAACGGGAGGAACTACCATCCATGTCACTGTGAGGTGAGCTTTAAATCAAACACCTGAGGATCATAACATCTGATAGAATATAGATCCATCAGACGCCAGCCTCTCTGACATAGTGGAGGGCGATCAATATGAGACAGTCCAATCCCATCCATGACACTCAATGTCTCAGTTTCTCATTCAAAAAAACCTCACTGTCATTGAACGAACCAGCCACCAATGTCACTTTCATCAGATGACTTACCTCTGCAAATAAGATGTCATTAGAGTATAGAGTGGCATCATAGGTACATTTCTGAACATCACAAAAGCTCGTGGGTTTTAGTCATATTTTTAAAAAATGTCTCGTCTCGTCTCGTCTCGTTGTCTTCTGCTTATCCACGTCGGGGCTCGTGGGAGAAGCAGCCTCAGCAAGGAAACCCAGACTGCTCCCGAGAATCCTGAGGCGTTCCCTAACCAGCCAAGAGATAATCCCTCTCAAATGTCCTGGGTTGGCCCCAAGGCCTCCTCCCGGTTGGACATTCCTGGAAAACCTCCCGAGGGAGGAGTCCAGGAGGCTTCCTCACCAGATGCCCGAACCACCTCAACTGACTTCTCTCGACATGGAGGAGCAGCAGCTCTACTCTGAGTCCCTCCTGAATGACTGAGCTTCTCACCCTCTCTCTAAGAGCCCAGCCACCCTGCGGAGGGAACTCATTTTGCCTTCTTGCATTCACGATCTTGTTCTTTCGGTCATTACCCAGAGCTCATGACCAATGGTGAGGGTTGGACCGTAGATTGACTGGTAAATCGAGAGCTTTGCCTTTTGGCTTAGCTACCTCTTTAACAGAACGGACTGGTTTAGCCCCCACATCACTGTGGACACCGCCGCAATCCGCCTGTCAATCTCCCGCGCCATCCTACCCTCACTCGTGAACAAGATCTTGAGGTACTTGAACTTCTCCACCTGAGGCAGGACACTTAGATCTTGTGTACACCAACATTGCGGACCCACGCAGAGCTGTTCCCCTCCCTCATGTTGGTAACTCATATCACATAAGTGTCCTGCTCACTCCAGCATACAGACCCAGAGGTAGTGATAGATCCATAGTCCAGACTATCAGAGTCTGGCCGCGGGAGGCGATCCCCACATTGCAGGACTGTTTTGACACCATGCAGTGGGATGTTTTAGAGAGGCTGCCACTCATGATGGTGCCACTGACCTGCAGGATTACACAGAAGCAGTCATTGGCTACATTGATAAATATATTGGTGATGTGACTGTAGTAAAGACCATCAAATGCCATGCCAACCAGAAACCCTGGATAACTGGTGAACTACATGCCCTGCTAAGAGCCAGAAATGCTGCTTTCAGGTCAGGTGATGCTGCAGCTTACAAATAGCCAGAAAAAAGCCTGACAAGTGGCATCAAGAGGACAAAGAGGCAGTATGGACAGAGACTCCACAGCCACTTCACTCTCACCAAAGATTCCCATCAGCTGTGGCGTGGCTTCTGCACCCTGACGGACCAAAGACCTTCCCCCTCACTAATGTGCCTTAACGACGCTCCCAAAGCTCACCTTTTAACTCTATTATCCCATCGCAACTGGTGAAGAAGCTAAGGTCGCCGGATGTCGACTCTCGCACCTGGAACTGGGTCCTCGGTTTTTTGATGCAGCAGCAGCAAGAAGTTAGAGTAGGAAACAAAACATCAAGCTCAATCACAGTGAACACAGGGTCCCCCAAAGGCTGCGTGCCCAGTCCACTGCTGCTCTGCCTGCTCACACATCAAATCACATCATTAAATATATGGACAATACAACCATGATAGGTCTCATTACAGGCACCAAGGAGTCTGCATACAATATGGAGGTGGACCAGCAAAAGTCCCATAATCTCATGCTCAATATGGGAAAAAACAAATGAGATAGTGGTGGACTCTCGGTCTGGTGAGTGCGTATACAGACCCTTGAACATCAACGGGGAAGCTTTAGAGAGGGTCAGCAGCATTGAATCCCTCAGGGTTCATCTGGGAGACAACCTGCCTTCCACCATCAATACCTCAGCCATCCTTAAAAAGGCCCAGCAGCGACTCCACACTCTTCTCAGACTCTGAAAGACTGGTCTCCCAACAGAACAGCTGACCACCTTTATAAGGGCACTGTGGAAAGTATCCTCACCTAGAGTCTCATCTCCTGGTTCCATAACTGCAAAGAGCAAGAGAAACACCAGCTACACAGAATAGTAAAGACAGCCCAGAAAATCACTGGTGCCCCTATTCCTACACTGCTGGATATCTACTAGGACTGCTGTATCAGCAGGGCAACAACCATCATAAAGGATCCCCACCACCCATCCCGCCCTCTGTTTACCTTTTTGCCATCAGGAAAAAGGCTCAGGAGTATTTGTGTATATTCTCAGTCATCCAGGTCATCATAATTCTCAAAAATGATCAATATAGGTAAATTTCTGGTGGGAAGTATTAGGTGACCCCCTGATACTTCCCACCAGAAATTTAGAACTGAGGAAGCTTCTTGGATGAGATGCGAAACGTCTTCACTTACAAGAGGTGAGTCCAGTTGCCTATATTGATCATTTTTGAGAAAGGCTCAGGAGCATCGGATGCAGGACCAGCAGGATGCTGAACAGTTTCTTGCCTCAAGCAGAGAGATTTGTCAGTTTACTATGTCCCCTACCAACACTACCATTACCACCCACACAAACTAAATAACTGCACTCTGGCACATTTGCAACTTACAGTAAGATGGCACACACATGGAACTGTCAGCATCCCGACTAAACTATTTTTATTTTTATTTTACTATTTATTTTTACTATTTGTTGTTTTTATTGTGTTCTAGATCTTTAATTAGTGACGATTTTATTCCATCCATCCATTTTCTACCACTTATCCTGTTAAGGGACAGGGAGGCTGGAGCCTATGCCAGCAGCCTTCAAGGGTGAGGTGGGGTTCACCCTGGACAGGTCACCAGTCCATCACAGGGCCAACACATAGAGACAGACAACCATTCACACTCACAGCCACGCCTACGGTCAATTTAGAGTATCCAGTTATTCTAGTCCCCACTTTGGACTGTGGGGGGAAGCCAGAGTACCAGAGAGAACCCACACAGGAACAGGGAGAACATGGAGACTCCACACAGAAAGATCCTGTGATGGAGCCGGGGCTCAAACCCGGAACCTTCTTGCTGTGAGACGACAGTGCTGACCACTGCACCACCGTGCCGCCATTATTTTATTCTATTTTACCATTTGTATTGCACCTTTGTCTGTTTCAGGGAACACAATTTTGTTTCTCATGTACAGATACTTGAGAAATGACAATAAAAGCTAATCTATTATTCTATTCTATTCTATTCTGCCAGGTTTGGACCTCCATTCTTAATGAGGGAGGACCGGTCTATTTCCTGGGACCAGCTGCAGCAGAGTATCCTCAGCAAACTTTATTACCTGATGATCAATGGAGCACAGGCACAGGTACTCGACAGCTACTGATTGAATATAATCATTAATCTATGTGTTGCCTTGCCACACTACAGGGGGAATATCAAAACACCATTCCAGAAGTCGGTGGGCTCTTCCATTTGCCAAGAGACAGAAATTAACCAAAAGAGCTCAAATCATCTGCTCATTACAGCAACAGTGTCATGTCATAGAAGATCACATATCCATAGGAAAGTTGTAGCTGTGGTCAGGGTGTTTTATGATGCTTGTAAAAGTCATATTTAATAAACTTATAGTAAAGGCAGTGTGTTTAGAGTACCGACTGGAGCCAGTGGCGAGACATGGTTCTATTTGCTTGTACTGTGTGCTTCAAATTTAATGGCTCAGGACAGAACACTGAATGTCAACACAATGACTCAGGACAGTACAGGTGGGAGAGCAGTAGAAGATATATATTTTTATCCAATGCCATACCCAACCAGCCTCATGTTAACTAGTTAGGGACAGCACATTCAGTTGTGTGGGTACTCACCCACACTGGAGCAATTTGTTTTCCGTTCTATTGGTTCATAAATGAATGATTTGCAGTCACAGCAGCATTTTCTCTTTTTAAAACCTCCTCAGTGGCTCTGTGGCACATTCACGTTTGAAGAGGGAACACTACAGATTGATCTATCATGTTTTATTGCCAGTCTAGTCTCTTGCTACAAAAACCCGAAGGAAATATTGAGCTTTATCAGGATGTCATGATACATTCTACAAGGTGTGTCTGACATGGGTTATACAAAAAAAAAAAAAAAAAAATTACCCTTCCAAGTCTGACTGCTGGACATAAGATGACTTCACAATAAAGTCCAGATATGAAACTGTACGATATAAAACCAGAACACAACATTATTTTCAATTATCAGTGTGAAAACAGCCTTCTGGTATCAAACTGTATGCATCCATCATTCTACTCAGTGGATGTCAAACATTCAATTGAAGAATAAAACATTTTTCACCTTTATAAAGTAAATGATATCACAGTTTTGCTTGTTGCTTGCTTGTTGGTATTAAGTTGAATGCAGTTTAGTAATGTGGTTAGCTTTTCTATGGTCAAAGATGTTCTGACAGAAAGAATCAGCAACAGCTACAACTGACTCATTTTTTTGATATTCAAAAGTAAATTACAAATGCTGGAGCCAGAACCATGGTTTCCCATGGATGCTGGAATTCCAATGCTTGAAATGTAATGTGAAATTTTGAAGGTGTGTGAAGTGCTTGAAATTGTCATTCATAGTCATCTCTGGGTCCAAATTATTAACCTTTGTCGTGTTTTGGTTTTATATCTTACAACCCCACCATAGATCTATTTTTGTCTGTGGGTGGGTCATGTTTAGCAACTATTTCTTCCCAAAAATCGGGTTTTGTGGATGGCAGTCTGTGGGGCCCAGGACCGTACTGTTTACTCTCACCAGTTTAAAACTATTACAACGGCTTTGATAATTCATCAGACTACAGCCATTTTTCAGACCTTGAATTACAGACAATATTTTCCATTTCTTTTGCACTTCAGATAGACTGTTTACACAGACGCAACCAAGGCTGCTCAAACATGATTGGCTGAAGCTACTCAAAGGAAAAACGGAAACCAGAAACTTCACTGTCCTACCATTTTCTCCCTTGCCTACAGATTTTGTATGTGTATGCAGAATCGGTAATCTGCCAAGATTACTTCACAGTTAAACAGTCTCTGCCTTCATTGATGGAACTCGTGGTTTGATTCATGTTGTTACAAACTGTTTAAAGTCATGAGATATTATTGTATCAGATTACAACATCTAGTGTTCTTTGCTGCTCAGCTAACCAGCAGTCAGCCATCTGGTAGGGGTTTTGAGCTCTGCCATGCATACATAGAGGATCGTTCTGCTTGAAAAGAATAATAAGTGTGTTTGCCAGATGAGTTGGTGTGATGCAGTAAGATGTAGTAAACATGCACTGCTTAAATATAAAGCAAAACACTGGAAACAAGGATCATGTTTTTTTATCTACAGAACGACTGCAGATAATGCAACTGAAAAATTAAAAAGACTGCAGCACAAACTCATGCATGACCAGATGGTGCAATGTACTCAAAGCTAATAAGAACTTTACAGATAGTTTTACCAATAATCAATGCAATGAGTCAAAAAAAAGATTCTGCATTTATTAAGTATCAGGAACAAAATTTGCCTTTCTTTGTGCAGGAAAATCTTTTACCGGTTTACTGCACATTACACATTGTTTTTTGAGAAGAGTCAGGCAAGAGAGGAGAAGAAGCACCATTTCGGTCACTCCTGGAGGTCTGTCGTCTCATTTGCACCCTTAGCTGTCAGCATTTTAATTACGCTATAATCAGTTTTGTGGAGCCCATCTCCGCCAAGAGAGGAATGATGCTCAGAGCAGATGTTTGCTCTAAATCTCTCATCCAAACCCATCTATAGATTCTTGCATCAATGAATTACAATCACGAGTGTATTTTTCCACCACTGACTAATTTTAGCCTCAGCAAAGATGCAACTGAGAAGCAATGAAAACACAGACTTACTGACAGCCTTTCCCTTCCTATTGGCAGTGACAGTGCTTGAAATGCTTTGAAAGTTTGGCGGAACTACACACTGCACGCTGATAAACACTCCAGCCTTGAGTCATTGATCGTTTTGGTTTGTGATTTGTATACTCCCTGTGTGGTGAAGGATTGTTTGGGTTTGATCCGAGCAAGGGAGAGCATTCTGAAAAGTTCAGTTACCAAAGTATGTACATTTGTGTGTGTTGCGCACATAAATTCACAAATAACAGAATGAAATACTGTGCTATTTGCATGGCTGGCAATCGGAGCCCTGCTTTGTCAGGGACAATGCTGCAAGCACTGCTCAATATCACAGTGCCCCCACTGGACCCAAAGAGCAATTAACCTTGATTCAATTCAGAGCTAATTGGATGAACGAAAGTGCAAGGATTCACTCCAGGGGGCATATAAACTTCTGAGTTACCACCATCACCCATGGAGCCTCCATGCTGACTATGAAATTTATTTTCACAGGTTTTCCCTACATTTCCCAACAGTACCACTGGCGGGGGGTGACATTGCTCCAGCTATGGCTGGATCACATTTGTTCATATTTCTCCTTGCCTACATTTATTGACCTCCATTATGTGTTTGCAGACTTCTAGTTTGTGGTGGTACAATCCGATATTTCACTTCGTCTGACTCTTTGAGGAGGATATTGAACAAATACACACACACACACAAAATATTTTTGTATTAACCTTGATAATCAACCTCTTGCTCTTAGTTACAGAGTTACTACTCTAATTACTCTCAGAATTACTCTAAGATTTTAGCAGTGTATGTAAGTTTGTGTGAGTACGATATATATTCAGCTGTTACTAACTAGCTTCAGTAGTTAAATATTCCATGACAAACTTGACTTTTGAATGTTTCCACCAAACTCATTTTAAAAGTAGGATCTTTTAAGTCTTAAATATGCACTTGTAATTGTAATGAGGCTAAAAGCTAATATCACCACCATCCAGTGGGTGATCATGTAGGAGGGATTAAAGAAATAGTTGTTCATCTTCCTCTGGGTTAATCTCTGAGGAGCAGTATACTCCCCCCAGATTTATTTAAAGGCCTCTTGCAGTCAAAAAAATGTTTTCTCTTTCCTACAGTTGAATATTTGAGTTTCATGGTGTCATACGTGCATGGTGTCATATGATTTTTGAGCTCAATCTTTACATTTTCAGTGAGCTATCTAGTGTATTGCAGTAGCTAAAGCATTGTATCATAGAAGATGATGATAAAATTGAATTGTGAGCTAACATGACACGAATGTTATTGTGAGGTCACGGCCAACACACCCCGATAAGCACACCTTTTGATCTAGTTGTCTCTGTTTTGTTCTGGCTGTGTTAGTTTTGGAGAGTGTAAAACCCCTGCTATTGCATGGATGTCACAGAAAAAGCCAGCTGACTGACACTTGATGTTATATTTTAATGGTCATGTGTTCATTTAACATATTGGCTCTAATGCAAGTTATGATATCACAGGGGCTTCATGTGTTTTTCAGGATTGTTCCTTTCTATCTGACCTGGGTGTCCTCCCAGAACTCTGAGTGTTTGTGTTTGAGCTCAGCCAGCAGCTACATATCAAATTTCACTGGGAAAAGAGGAAATCAGTTTCACTTTAACAAAGCACTCCTTCATTCCTAAAGTGCCTCCAATCAAAGCAGATGTCCATGTAATAAAAGCTTGAGTCCAAGGAAGAGAAAAAGATATTGGTTCTTTATTTGTTCTTTGTTTTTCTTTCCAACCCAGCTGAGAATGATATGATGAAGCAGCCTGATCATCTATGGCTTTATCCGTGGTTTTGCAGCCAGTAATACTTAAGGGTAAACAAATTAACTTTTCACACTTTGCTCAATGTGAGCACTGCATGTGAAGTGCAGGTCTTGACCTAGATTTCACTGTGGCCCACTTTGCTCTACTGTCTCTTTGTTCCTCTCTGGCTTGCACATGGCTGTGTTACATCTTACCACAAACATGTAGAAATAGGCTGCTTTTATGCAAGCATAAATAGATCAAACCTGATCCCTGATGGCACCCTGTCATAGAGGACCATGAATGTGTAATGCTAGCAGCACTCAGTGTTGACCTTAAACATCTGTGAAAGAAATTAAGTGAACCTGTAAGAGCCAAATCCTGTTCATTTAAGTGTGGAATATTCCAGATTCATTGATTTAATACGTGTGAGACATTTCAAATGACATCAAAAACACTGTGATTGTGTTGAATGTTTATGTTGGCTCTATTGTGTTCTGCTGTGAATAGTTGAATTCTGTTCTGCATTGCAATGTAGAGGGAACACTGGGAAATGTAGAGCCAAATCCTTACGTAGGCTATTTAATATATAGAATATTTAAGATTTATTGATTTAATTCATGTGTAATTTACAGTCAATATACTGCTGTTAATGATGATTCAGTGAGAATTCCGATTCTGTGTTGAATATGTGGTTATGTAGACTATCTTGTTATTTTGAGATGTTTATATGCCATTTTGCCATTGAAAACAGGCTAGAATGTATATAGGCCTAATTGGGATATTGCGCCTGCGCAGTCAATATGTGTGCATAATTGGTAAGATCAGGCAGTTGTTGGAACGGAACAGTGAAGTAAGGTGCTGTCCAGTAGAGCGATTCAGCTTTCTTCTTTTTTTTTATACTATAGTCCGTAAGTACGTCTGTATAATCATAGTTAATTCAGAAGAGAATTACAGAATCTCTTTACATATTTTGGATTTCCTGAACTAAACACTACTTAAACACTACACTTACTAAACACTAGTGTTTAGAAAGTGTCTCTGTGAGTTTGTGCCTGGGAATCAAGGAAGATATCAATTCAGAGGAAAAGTAAGCAAATGTACAAAGTGACTATAAATTGATTATGCCTGTGGATGGACAAGAGTAAGACACGTTTTGATACTGGTCGGTTACCTAGTTGGCGTGAAAGAAGTAAATATCTGCCACTACAGAACCTGTGTCTTTATGGAACAAGAGGAAAGCAAGCAAGAGTGCTGTTTTGACTTCAGCTGTTTGTGATTCCTGAATAGCTTTGAAATAGCCAGATGCTAACCGTGGCTGTACATCTCTTTTTGATCTGCTCCTCGTCTGCAGAACACCAGAGTGCTGTTCAATATCCGTGTGGTGGGAGGATCTGCATTGTACAGCTACCTGTCACCTCAGGATGGGCAACCGCTCTACCACCCTGCTGTTGACAGGTGAGAGGGTCGAGTGCACCAACAAGTCACACACACACACACACATGCATACTCTGAATAGATGTAGAGGATTTTCTGGATGCGTGAATGATTTCTCCACCACTACGGCAACATCAGAATTGACTTCAACATTGCTCTTTTGATGATGTCAAACAAAACTTAACAAAGCAGATGCACTGAATTCATCTAATCAACATCAAAGTAGGCGTGTGCATTGCTGGTTAAGGATGTCCAGGGCCAAGTTTGAGAATTTTAGGGCTGATGGACAAGGGTTTGAAATTACAGTCAGGGTAACTGAGATGAGAGGGTGACAGGAGAACTGAGAGAGATTACAATCAATATGAAAGACCAAGATGACAGATGACATGTTGTTGGTTGTTATTGGTTTGGACTAATGAATTATATATTTTACTTTCAAGAGAGAGAAACATTTCTTTTTCTTGATTTTGTCAAGTTCAGCGAAAAGTGAAAATAGAAATGACAGGTTTACAGGCTGAGATGACATTCGAGGTTTTGCTGTCAGTAGGTCACATAGTGATTAGATAGCTTGGTGGTGTGACAGAACCCGTACAGATGTACTGTACATGGGGAGATTTTAGGCAGGGCACTGACTTAGCTGACAAGTACAGTGACTGGGTTCAAATTCAGAGATTTTGTGATGTCACACACAACCCAGGGCCCAATTCCTCAAACAATGGGCCCTGCAGAAGACAAAGGGGTGGGACATGTAGTGGCTATTAGTTTTTATTTTATTCCTTAGTTTCTGGATGTATTTGTTGTCATACGCTGTTGTATGTGATGTGTGCAAGCTGCTCAAGCTAATAGCTCCCAGTGGGACCATTACAGTTGTTTGAATTGAATGACATCTTATTGATGGCTCAGACATTTTGTGACACTACACAACTCATGGCACTGACCCTAAAACAGGCAATGCACCAGTACCAGCAAAATGGAAAAAATCAAATTGCAAAAGAACTTGATGAATTCAAAATGTTGTAACGTAATATGAACGAGTAATCTGGTAAACGAATGAAAGTAAATTCAACCTCAATTTATTCATGTGGGAGTTTTCGGGGAGCACTGGACCCAAATGAACACAGCAGCCAAGGGAAGTGGAACAAAACGCATTTATTTCAAAAATCAAAACAACAAGGAAGGGAAAAACAAAGTATCAACCTGGATGAATTCAAAGAACAAAGAAAACAAAGTTTTACACAAAACTGACAACCAAGGACTTACAGGAACACAGAGGGGCAGGAAACATGATGAGAGTGACCATGACCATGACCAATAACGAATGATGCATGATGCATGACGAAGACAGTGACAATGACCCAACAAGAGACCATGGAAAACACAGAGGTTAAATACATGAGGAAACGAGACACAGGTGGTGCAATGATGCACAGGTGAGACAAACAAGGTAATCACAGCAGGGCGCACACAGGAAGACAAGACCTGAACTTAAAAATAAAACAGGAACTTAGACAGGCCAAGACAAAAGGGGGCACACAAGAAGACAGGACACTAACCACAACATCCATCCATCCATTTTCTACCACTTATCCTGTTAAGGGTCTTGGGGGGCTGGAGCCTATCCCAGCAGCCTTTGGGCGAGAGGCAGGGTTCACCCTTGACAGGTCGCCAGTCCATCACAGGGCCAACACATAGAGACAGACAACCATTCACACTCACAGTCACACCTACAGTCAATTTAGAGTATCAATCAGCCTCGTCCCCTCTTGATGTCTTTGGACTGTGGGAGGAAACCAGAGTACCTGGAGAGAACCCACGCAGGGTTCAACATGCAAACTCCACACACAAAAGATCCTAGACTCGAACCCAGACCCTTCTTGCTGTGAGGCAACAGTGCAAACCATTGCACCACCGTGCCAGCACACGAACCACAACATAAAACAGAAAATCAAGACATGGACCATGATAAAAAGTATGCATGAAAGTATGGACCACTTGGATTATTTGAATGAAGAGTAACATGCAATACAGAGACCAACTAGAGGAGTATTTGTTAATAGGACTAATATACTGAATTACTTTGATGACATAACTTTTTTAGGCAACTTTCAAATGTACAAAGAAAATGCTTCTGGAGAACATTTCTATTCCTAAGCCCAGACTTTCCACACTTTCTCAAATTGGAAGGCCCACACCCACTTCTCTCTAAGTTCCTATCATATTGAGGTTCTTGGCATCTGGAATTTTCCATCATGAAACTGGTGATTTGTGTGGTTCCAGTTGAGTGACTGCTTGCAGAATAGGCCAGAATCGAAGTGTTTGTATCAACTTTCCTGGAGCTGCAGGAAAAGCCAACTATAAAGCCTAATTTTACGAGATAAGGGCAATTTCCATGAGTGTTTGGTGATATAGATGGATGTCATGTACCTATCTTTTGCCCAGGTCCTCGTCTAGATTTTCCAAATGATCATTGTCCGGTATACCGTCCAGAGATTGCTGGCGCTGGATTATTCTACATAGGAAGTCATTTAATGAATCAGTTTAAACTTCTTAGTTCTACCTCATAGTCTGTGAAAGTAGATCTCAATCTCTATAAGCAACACAAAACAGGAATATAAGAAATATTAAACACTGATAATTAAGAGTATATCTCCCCTAAAGTTGTACAGTCGTGCTCTCTTTGTGGTTTTCACTTGCACTTCACTCACTGTGAATTTCAGCCCAACTCGTCTTTTTCTTTTGTTCACAATCTGTTTTAGAAGCTTTTTTTCTTTGTCAATAATTTTTTTAAATTTACATCCGTAATTTTTTTTTTCCATTTTTCCATTTGTATGAGCACCATGAGACTGACAGCATGTGCTTTTACTGAAAATATGAGGCTTTACCCAGGTGTTGTCATTTAGTCCTGTTTACCTTAATACAGGACACCATATTTGCAGAGTATTTAAGAAAAACTTAAACCACATTCATGAAAGCCAGTTGAATTTTATAGATAAACAAATGAATATTAAGGTCTATTCCTGGCTTAATCTAGGCCCTTTTTGTGAAATAAATAATAATAATAATAATAATAATAATAAAATGTCATAGATACATAATCCAGAGGAACTGCCCATGGTGTATAATTGGAGCTTTCTATGCAAAAGTCCCACTGTATTTTTGTTTTGTTTTTCATTTATATCATAGTTGAGAAGTTAAGAGTTAATTTCATAGCAGTTGACTCACATGCAGACATTAGATTAATTGGAAATGACTTTTGGTCAAGACAACCCACTGTACTGTTTACTTCATTCTGCAGCGCTCGTGTTTGATTCTGAAATATGCTCCACCTCCTGATCAACCTGCATCAATCACTACAAGAATATACACATTTTATCTAATTTGCTCACTTCCGTTAGCTACAGTAACCTAACTGATGTCGCATAAATTACTGCTAATTAATTTTCAACATGTTGTTTCAGGATGGGCTGTTTGTAAGTGTGTGGGTCTTGGCTAATAAGACCAACATACACTTCTGTTTTAACCATGCCATGCATGGTTAAAACAGAAGTCCAATTAGTAGGTTGACATCGATTTAAGGTTATTTTTATGATTGATGTTTTAAAAATCTGCTATGAACTTTGTAAAAATCTGTTATGTCATCTGAGCTCACCTCATAATATAATAAGTCATTCATTAGTTCACTGGTGACAGACCCAACTACCACCTATTGTACTTAGAACCACACACAACCAAATAAGAGACAAACAAAGCCACTATTATCCCATGATGCCTCATCTTTTGTCTGTCTGATCTAAAACAGTCAAAAGCCGTTCATGCCTCACAAACTACTGTAGTCATGCTGACACCTGGTGGCTAAAAGAGTCAGTGCACATTCGTTCAATGGCGTCATTAGACCGTAAGCTGTACGGTGGAGTGTGCAGCTGATTCCATTGACCCTGTTGTTTTTCAGAGCTCTGAAGCATTGCGGCTCAGGCGGACCTGCACATGTGAAGATCATTGTGGAATGGGAGTACCGAGTCAAAGACTGGTGAGTGTAACGTTGTGTTTTAACACAATGACATAAATGTATTTGCCTATGCTTTGTTAAATTGTTTATCATTGTGTCACGGGCCACAGCCTATTTGGCAACATTCAGGAGGAGGTGGTGAAGGATGCAGAGAGCGTGAGGAATGAGCAGCAGCAGCACATCCAGCAGTACAGCTGCACCCTGGATGAGTGTTTTCAGCTCTACACCAAAGAGGAGCAGGTAGTCATTTTAGTGTCAGGAACAACCTGAGGCTCCAGCGACAGCCATTTGTCCTGACACTGAGCTGCTGAGCATTCCAGTGCAAACAGTTCAATTGATCAGCTGAAATTATCCATATAAGGCAAATCAAAGTGGGAGAAAGAAACTGAAACAGACTTATTCCTTTAATCGTTTTTAATTTGTAGGGGACAGTAAATGTTAACGGACATCAGTATAAATACATCTATTAGTATGCCAGAGTTAGCAGAAATGCTAATTTACATATCTGTAGAAGACTATAAAAGGACAAAGAAAGACAGAAATACAAAATCCATCAAAATTACAACGAAAAATTTAACATAAACACTAAGTCAAGGAACCATCCTTAAGATGCATTTGCATGGGTAAGCCATGGGTTAGAGTGCATGGTATCTTGTCTTATGTGCAAAGGCCAAGTATTTAACATGTAAGTTGGTTGCACACTAGCATTGTCTGCTGCTATATAATCTTAGTTAAAAACAATGGGAGGTAAGTTGGCTCTCTCCCAAAGCCTGGAGACAACATATTTGACACCTAGTTAGAGCACCCAATGAAGCGTGTATGCCCCCCCCCCCCCCCACATAGCAGTATAGCAGTACAATGCCACGCATACATGTGCACATGTACTACTATTTGTAAAGTGTAATTTGATAACTTTTTATGATTTGGCACTATACAAATAAAATTGACTTGACATGGAAGCATGCGGGTTGCACGGTGGTGCAGTGGTCAGCACTGTGGCCTCACAGCAAGAAGGTTCCGGGTTCGAGTCCTGGCTCGGGATCTTTGTGTGGAGTTTGCATGTTCTCCCTGTTCCTGCTGGGTTCTCTCTGGTACTCCAGCTTCCTCCCACAGTCCAAAGACATCAAGAGAGGACGAGGCTGATTGATACTCTAAATTGACTGTAGGTATGAATGTGAGTGTGAATGGTTGTTCGTCTCTGTGTGTTGGCCCTGTGATGGACTGGCGACCTGTCCAGGATGAACCCCGCCTCTCGCCCGTAGATGCTGGGATAGGCTCCAGCCCCCCGCGACCCTTACTAGTAAGGAATAAGTGGAAGAAAATGATGGATGGAAGGATGTAAGCATGCATAGTACAACAGATGTAAGGGCATATGATGGTATGAGAGGTGAAGAGCGGGGCAGAGGGGTGCAGGGCGTATGGACATATGTATATGTTGCTTTGCACTGCAGCTGATCTTTCTAGCTGTGATTAAAGTTCTGATTTGTTGAAAGCCAATGTTTGAGAAGGGCTTTGAAGGTGGTATATGTGGGGCATTCCTTTATTGCTTGTGGGATGGAGTTCCAAAGCTTGGTATCTTTGACTGACAGTACAGACTGTTTAAGGTCCCATATATTGTTACATTTGGAGGGGAACCACAGGGGACTTTCAAACTCAGTATTACACAGCCCCTACTCCCTTCTTATTATTGTTGTTAGTTTTGCAAAAGGTCATTGCAGAATCAGTTTAGTTCTACCACAATGTCAGCTGGCCCCAGTTTATAATTTACTAGATTGTTGTAAATTGTTCCTTTTCTTCTCTCAACTATCCAAAAACCATGGGTTCCATTGGTCATACTGCACCCCTCCATCAAGTTTTGTAAAAAAGTCAAATAAACTGAGAGATGCCAGGAAAAACATTAATTTTTGAAACAAACAAATTATGAATCACCCAAACCTACCAACCAAAATAAGACAGTGTTCATGACAGAGCAGTTTGTTCACCAAGCGCAAGAGAGTATTGTCAGGACTTTACTGTCAAATTTAAAGGATGGCTTTGTTTAATCCGTTTGTTGATTGTTATTCGGTACAATTCAAGATGGTAGTCAAAGTTGAGGGAGAGAAAAGCAGTAACCATGGCAACAGCTTCAAATAGTACTTACTATTCCAAGAGGCAATGAGGCTTGTGTAAAAATAATGTCTATGAACTTGACTAAAGGGAAATTTAAAAAAAACCAAACAAACATGTATTTTGGGGAAGGAATAGTTCTTCCACTTAAGAATTTAGATGATTCCATCATCTACATATATTTCTGTCTGCTTACTGTCATTTTTCCCTTCATTCCCTCTTCCTCATCCTCTAGCTTGCCCCCGATGATGCCTGGAAGTGCCCACACTGTAAGCAGCTACAGCAAGGTATGGTAAAGATGAGCTTATGGACACTCCCAGACATCCTTATCCTCCACCTGAAACGCTTCAGGCAGGTTGGGGAGCGGAGGAACAAGCTCACCACATTCGTACATTTCCCTCTGGTGAGCCTGGATATGACACCTCACATGGTGAGCCGCAGCCATGGCACACATCAGGCCTCTTTTCATCCAGGCTTGAAACAGCCCCAGCGGCCTGACCTGGCACCTCCTGACTACCTGTATGACCTATATGCTGTGTGCAACCACCATGGAGGAATGCACGGCGGGCATTACACAGGTCTGAATAAGTTAAAGACCTTTTTAGTGCAAATCACCACAACATTTCCTTTATTAATATAAGTCATAGGTGTTTCACACTTTCTGTAACACAGCCCAGTCTCTCTCTCCCAGCCTTCTGTAGGAACTCAGTGGATGGTCAGTGGTACAGCTATGATGACAGCAGTGCTGAGCCAGTTCCAGAGGGAAATGTGTGCACACGTGGAGCCTACATCCTCTTCTATCAGAGAAGAAACACCATCCCCTCCTGGTCTGCCAGCTCTTCAGTTACTGGTTAGTCCTTATAAAGGACTCTGAACAGAAATCAGAGTGCTGTTTTGTGTGTGAATATTCACATTTCTTATAGGAACACAAACCTAAGGAGGAACTTGTTATGGATAGTGATTAGCATTTACATTATCCAATACTGTCCAACGTGCATAGCAACCTCCATGTGATAGAGAAATGCAACCACTAAGCAAGCTCTCCAGTAATGATTGTGGGTGCATCAATTAATCATGGGCCCATTCAGTCTTTTCAGAAGTTATCAGACTTATTAATGTTTATCAGTGAAACAAGTCATGTTGCAGGGGATGTGACACTCAAAAGCATTCCATCCAAATTTTACAGCCAAAACTCTGTGTTGTAATGGAAGAATGTGACTAAATAATTTCATCATTCGGCTCTTCTTGGACCTTCCAAATGTTATCAGACATATTTGACAACATAAGAACAATGAAACAATCGCTTCGCAGGGCTATTGTAAAGCAACAATGTATCAACGGTTTATCAGAAAATGTAAGAATGCAGAAATAGTATCTCCACAATGCATCACATTATGGACGGAGGACAGATTATAATCTGAGAAAGCATTGCATCAGGTGCAAAATTACCCTCAGTGCAGGATGAGCCATCAAAGTTCAGATACTTGAAGAGAAAAGGCAGGTATTTGTGTGCAAAAAAAAACTCCAATACAAATTTTTTCATATGTATTGGGCATATATCAAGAGAAGATGCAGCACAGCTCAGAAGTAGAGTGGCCGTCGAGCAACTGAGGGGTCGCATCTCCGAACCCCTAATTGCTCCCGATGGCCCTGCGATTGGACTGGCGACCCACCCAGGGTGTACCCTACCTCTTACCCAATGTTAGATGGGATAAGGTCCAGCCTCCCCGTGACCCTTAATGAATAAGCGATATAGAAAATGGATGGATGAATGGATATAGCAAGCAATTAATAGACCAATTAACACTGGGACACAGGATTGCTGTAAACTTCAGTGGTGTAAAAAATGCTTTGCACAGATAAATGAAGGTTCTCAATCATTGTAGAAAAAGGCTAATCTGTGCCAGCAGAGGTCACAGTCTTCTCAACAGTTTCAGCGTAATGAGGCTATTGACAGATGGAATTACTGAGAAAACACAATTGCAGCATGAACGGATGGAAGATGGTTTCCTTTCCTTGAAAAACACTCAGACATGCAAGAGCACTATTCCATCGGTTCTTTTTCTTCTTTTTGCAGGTTCAACCAGCTCATCCAATTCCAACCACTGGTTGGTTCGGCTGACAGGGGGAAATGATAGAGGCAGCCTGGTGTCAGCAGCGCCCATCTCTGGACCCGCAGTGCCCACACAGCCCCCAGAATCTCCTGAGCTGCCAGTGTTTGGAGAGGAAGCCCCCAAAACACTAGAAACAAGTATTCCTGTGTCATTTTTTAATATACACTGCCACTCAGGAAATATTGTATTTCAGTTTGTGCCACTTTAGCAGTAAGAACATCAAAGTCTAGTGAGGTCAACCTAATCCTAGGAAAGTTGATTGTTTACAGTGCATCTATTTCATCCAGTGTCATGGCATTTTCAAAGCATTCACTCATTCAGCTTCTTCAGTCAAAATGTAAAATTCATACATTCTAACATCTGTTCCGTTAATATACCTACCAAAAACTGCAGTTTATGTACCGAGGCTATTCATTGCCTGGTTAGAACTTTTCCACTGTTTATGTTGTGGTTAGCCAACCAGCTGCTGTCCCCACTTGTCTGAGGCCAATTTTACATCATCTGGTATATGTAACATAGCTGTTTTTTTGAACACGCCAACAGGAAAGACACAAAATCAGATATTCTTGGGTCAGTTTGGGGCTTCAATCAAATGCAGGGTGATCTCACAGAAAATACTTGGAATGACCACAACAAACATTGACAATTTAAAATAACAAGGATCCTTTTATAAGGTGGGAACACAAATTCTAAAAATCAATTGACCTTTCGCAAAAAAAAAAAAAACACCCCAAACAGTCATTGTCCAATCAGCAACATCCTAATTAAGTCAAGTCAAGTCAATTTTATTTATTTAGCGCCAAATCACAACAAAAGTTATCTCGTGACACTTTACAAGTAGAGCTGGGGTCCGTTTCACAAAGCAGGTCTAGTGAAAACTTGGGGTCTATTAACCCGGAAATAAGGAAAACTCAGAGTTTTCCGTTTCACAAAGGGAGGTCACTCAAACCAGAGAAAGAGGGTTAACTCTAGCCTGTTTCACAGACAGCGGTAACTTAAACTCTCGGTCAGTTACCGCAGTAACAGACGCCCTGAAACTAACCTGGTCGGGACCATGTTTTTGTCAGTGAACAATGAACCTCGAGTTTATGCTGTCTCCACCCACTTCCAGAGCCACATCCCCCATTTGATTTCCGCATTCATTCAACATCAGGCGAGTTTTGGCGAGTTTCTCAACAAACATGAGCTGTCCTTTTCTTGATGATCCCGTGGATGAAGGTGCAGCATTGCTGCGCAGAGAATTAAATATTCGTCGGGAGATTGAGATCAGACCGCGCGTAGACATTCTTGCATTTCCAGGGTTAGGGTTTCACATCACAGTCCATCATCTCGTCCTCCATCCTTACATTTGCAACATCACCAGTCGTAGTCATGCTCTCACGTCATGTCATATATATATATATATATATATATATATATATATATATATATATATATATATATATATATATCTCAAGCCATATTACATTTTATGAAGGCACTGGTGTCTTGGGGGTTGGGTTCTAAGGATGAACTCCCTCAGCCACTGGCCTTCCTAAACCCTGGCTTAGGTCCAGCTCCTGTGCCTGGCATCTGCCTTCTTTCTGTTGGCTGAGTAGAAGTCTGTGTTAGTTTAAATAGGCTTACTTATTTAACAGATGATATTGATGAAGACATCTGTGTATGAAACCAGAATTATGTTGGGGATAAAACAACATAATTTACATATATATTTAATTTACAATGCAGAACATGGGGTACCCCATGAGATGGTCTTACCTGTTTGAATCATGTTTTTATGCTTCATTTTAAGTTGCTGCCAAGTGCGTTCCTCTTGCATCTAAACGATATAAATCAATGCGCTACCATGGAAGCAGCTTCTTCCGTAATAATCATGATTGCAAAGGACTACATTTAAATTTATGCATTGACCCGAGCAGCAGTGTTCTTCCACGCCATCTCTCTCTCTTTTGCAGCTGCAACAGTGTTGCACTTCTTTTTAAACACGTGTTGGAACTCTTCACATGATCGCATCAAGATTTCCAACTCCACTCACGTGAAAAACAAAGCTCTCCGCTTCTTCGTCGCCATGGTGACTCGGTGAATCAGGGCTCCATTTATGCTGTCTTTTTAGAGTTGTCGTGATCGCGCCTTACCCCAGGTGAACCTACTCCGAGTTGATCAAACTGATTCAAATCTGCTGTTCTGAAACCGAAAATTCAGAGTTTTCTATCTTAGGGGAGATCAACTCGGAGATCAGGATTAAACTCAGGGTTTGATGAACTTGCTTTGTGAAACAGACCCCAGGTCTAGTACCACACTCCTTCGATGAATCTACACCCAACAGTTCTCCATCAGCAGCACATCCTGCAACAGCGGCGACAAAAACCTTCCTTTTAACAGGCAGGAACATCAAGCAGATCCAGGCTCAATGGGGACTGCCTTCTACTTTGACAGGTTGGGGGGAAAGAGAGCAGGAGAGCGGGGCAGAGACAAAGACAGATAATGGAGGAAGACAGATATGCAGAAGGAAAGAGTGGAACAGAGATAAAGAGAGAGAGAAAGGGAAGAGACTGATGGACAGACGGGGACGTGAGCAGGTGGTGCTACAGGTGGCAGCTTGAGCCTCTCAGGTCTGTAGCCTCCTCCAGCAGCACCCGGGATCTGGGAAGCGGGGAGCCTGAAGGCTCCAGAGAAGAAGACGAGTTAGTAATACACAGGGGTGAAAGTCGCTTAAAAGTCTTGCCGGAACTGTGCGCACGCCCTTTGGGAATGCGTTAAAAAAAAAAAAGAAAAAAAAAAAGCACGCCCCGCCAACGAAGTTTTAGGGTTTTGGGTGATTTTTATTCCAGTTTTCGGGTGTCAATTCCCCACACAACTGCAGCCCCATAGCCCCACCCTTCCCGCTCGACCCCTGGAAATGCTTTGAAAACTGCTTTTTACAGTAATTGCCCACTACAGTGCTAACAACAGGGAACAGGCAGACATGCATACATGAAAAACAGATCATCAATATCACGCAACGATTTATTTAGCAAAATATCAGTTTACACTTTACAGTGAGTGACAACACAAAACGTGGAAAATTTCAAGAACAATTACTAATTTGATTTTGCCCTCTGTTTTGTTTTCCCTCTTTTGTTCATTCTGTAAAAGCAGAACACCTGTGGTTTTAACCAATCAAAGCTAACAATGCTGGTAACGTGACCCACGTGTCCGTCTGTTAGCCAACCAGAAACGCCTCGCATGTGGAGATGCGCTCATGGGCACGACTCCGTGTCAAGGAGGTTTCACACTGAACGCACAAGGCGCAGGCTGCGCGGGGGAAGTCCATTCATTGTGTATGTAGGCGCGCTGTGATGTCACATGAGCACAAACCAAGCCCAGCAACTCGGTAGCACTGCACGTGCTTGCGCGCCGCTTCTGCCGCGCTCAGTGTGAAACCGGCTTCAGATGTCGTTTTCTTTAGTTAATATGGGATTTTGACAGCTCCCTTCTCCTCCTTTTTTTAACGGAACTCCATTTCGGCCGTGAATATTTTACCGGAACTGCATTCCGGCCCGCTTTCACCCCTGGTAATGCGTATGAGTAAGATTTACTCATGACACATATAGGAGGACAGAGAGGAAAGAGAGGAGGAGAGAGAAGCCCAGTGCACCATGGGAGATCCCCCAGCAGTCTAAGCCTATATCAGAATATCTAAGGGCCAGCCTAAGCAGAACCAACTATAAGCCTGATCAAAAAGGAAGGTCTTAAGTCTGCTCTTAAAGGTAGAGAGGGTGCCTGCATCCCGGACTGAAACTGGGAGACGGTTCCACAGGAGGGGAGCTTGATAGCTGAAGGCTCTGGCTCCCATTCTACTTTTAGAAACTCTAGGAACCAGCAGGAACCCTGCATCCTGGGAGCGAAGGGTTCTAGTTTTGAAAGAGGACAATGAGCTCTGTCAAATATGAAGGTGCCTGACTGTTGAGGACTTTGTGTGTTAGAAGGAGAATTTTGAATTCTATTCTGAATTGGACAGGGAGCCATGCAGAGAAGCCAGTACAGGAGAAGCATGGTCTCTTCTTCTAGTTCTAGTCAACACGCAGGCAGCAGTGTTTTGGACCAGCTGGAGAGTCTTTAGGGACCTACTGGTGCAGCCCGATAGAAGGGAATTGCGGTAATCCATCCGTTTGGTTCCCATTTGAGTCCCATTTACAGCACTGTGTTTAACACTTTAACCCAAGCCACAGTGCTCTCCAAAATTCAAGCTTTTTTTGGTGCCAAAACCAAACCTCTCTTTTACTTTTTTTTGGCATATTAAATAAAACAAGGGAGAGAGAGGGGGGTTGTGACATGCAGCAAAGGACCTCTGGCCGGGATTCAAACCGGTGTCAGCTGTGTATGTGACATACGCTCTAACCACTCAACCATCTGAGCAGATCTTTGTGTTTTTGCTACTGTATATTGACACATCATCAAACACTGTCCACACACTGAATGCCATTTCAATAAAATGTTAAACAATAAAAAAGTTTCTCAACTACAAAGCAATATCAGAGTATACTATGAGTGTGATATATTGTAGGAGGTGAGACTGATTCCCCAATTCCCTTCCTACAGATGGATTTGAAGCTAAGCTGTTTGTCCGTGGGACCCAGGGCAGGAGTGTAAGCATGAGATCACCAACAAAGCCCAAGGACACTCTGAGCAAAGTTCTGCCTCTGCGGTGGTCCTTTGGTGCCAAGGACCGCATAAGACTCTCTGCCCAGACGCAGCCTGGAGAACTGGTAGAATACCTGGAGTCTGGCCGCCGCCCAAGATGTACCAAAGACCCAATCATAACACTGGTGGCCACCCCACCACAAAGGACTGCCCAGGAAAGAGCTGTTGAGGTCTGTCAGGACTGCAGCTCACCAAGTGGTAGCAGTCTTAGTTGTACAGACAGACTCAGCTCAGACACTTGTAACTCCCCCAAAATACCAGAGGGACAGAGCAGATCTTGTGCGGAGAGAAGCCTCAGTCAGGGAGTTGCCAATGGCAGCCATGTCAAAGGCAGGGATGATAGGTTGCAGAGGCAGAGGTCCTCAAAAGGCATTAGACAGGACCAGGGCAGGACCCTGGACCTCCAGCTTCAGAGGGGGGCCATCATAGGGGGTCACACCAGCCACAGTGCTCCTCCAAGCAGAGATTCCACATTGAGAAGAACCAAGGTCCAGATAGGAGGGACCTTCAGAGCACTAAAAGACCCTTTAAAGATGGACATTAACCCTGAGGACAAAAGGGGGAAAAGGGGGCAAGAGCATCGGAGTCAGGACAGCCTCTTATCATTTTTCAAATCTGGTTTCATGAAGAAAGACATATCGAGGTCACCAAACAAGGAGCAAGATAGGCATGTGAATGGCCATGGACAACTCGGAAAGATTACAAGGAGTGATTTGGTAAAACTGTCTCTCTCAAATGGAACGCTGACCTCAGTGGCACTAGAGGAGAGGAAAGCCAATATCATCCCAAGCTGCAACACCCAGAACTGCAAAGTGCAGCTAATGAATGGAAAGGCTGGGCATCAGACCCTTGCAGACATCAAGCGAGCTCACAGCTCCACCCACATCCCAACTAAGTTGGATTTCACATTTCGCAGGTGTGCCTCCCTGCAGAGAAATGGCAACATAGCACCCCCCCCTGCCCACTGCATCCTGCTCTCAGAGAAGCCCAACTATGCCACTCTACAAAGGACATGATACAGTACCACATCCCCGGGTAGGAAGGTCCATCGGTCCTTGTTTTGAATATGCAGTGCAGTCTAATTGTAGATTCCTGTAGGTTCACTTCCCTGTAAAAGCATTCAAACAACAACAGTTGGCTACATGGTCACCCCAGGAAAATCTGAATACAGAAAATTGAAAAAAAAAACCAACAATCTCTTCATCTATATGAGCCATAAATCTCAGGAAGTTAATTCTTTGTCAGTTACAATAGTGACAGATGACGTTATTCAGCTTGCCTTAATTCTAAAATCAAGCTACACAAAAGATAGCTATGTGTATGTACATTAATTAAGGTAAACTGAGGCTTTTTTCCATTTGCCATCAATTGCACATTGGCAGGGAGCCTGGTATACAAAAAAGTAATGTATTGATGTGGTATCTGTTCAGTCTTACTGTCACAAACTGACAATTAGGTAACATTTGGTTAAGGGCTATGATTCCATAGGCTTCTGGAAAAATAGGTACATCACGGAGATGATAAATTAAAGTACCTGAAATATCATTTGATATCACTCTATATGACTTTCACCTGCGCCAATGACTACAAGCTAAACTGAGAATGACGAGATTTGTGAAGGCTCAGAGCAAGAGCATTTCTCATTTATAACTAAAAATGCAGCTATGTTGAGTGACATCAAACCTTTTCTTAGCTCTAAACTAACTTCCCTCTTATCTAATTGATATTCCGAGTTCATGGAATCCCAAACTGGAAATATCATAGGTTGTTTTAAGCTAAACTGTCCACGTTTGTGGATTATTGCGCATAGAACTGCATAAAGAAAACATGGTTTGTATCAGATAATGCTTTTGAGAATTTGTAATTAGATGTTTTTTTGACAGTTTTCCTGTTGTTAGCCATCAGTATCCATTAGCTTCAAGATAAATATGCGTAACTTGCTCTTTCTGCAGTCACAAACAAGCGATGCAGGGGGAAAATTAAAATGAAATTCAAAGTTTCAAATCACTGGCTCTGTTATTGATGTCTATTCTTGTTCCCTGTTCAAAGTGCCTCTGTGACTGCCCAGAATGACTGCTGAACCCTCAGACCCCTTTACTTATTTCAACATGTGGGCACCCAGAGAAGCTACCAGCAAGAAACAGCACTGGAAAGACAGAATATCTTCTCACTCCCATTCATAGTACTGTTCTTACCTGTGTGTGTCTTAATCTAAATCTATGCAGAGCTAAAAATACTGAGAATACACACTGCTGAAATGGCATTTTGCTCCCTGTTTGTCTGCTGTGAATTTGCATTTAAAACCACAATTGGAAAAGTGAAGGCCAATTTATACCTGCTCTGTAAATTGGCTGCCATATCTACATGCATCATTTCCTTTGTCATTCATCACTTCCTTGCATGTTGTTTGAAAATGGCTAATATAGTATGTCCTCTGGCTAATATAGTATGTCCTCTGGCTAATATAGTATGTCCTCTGGCTAATATAGTATGTCCTCTGACATAAATTTCCAATTTTGGAATGATTGCGCTTTAACAAAATTGGAAAAATGCTTTGCCTTTTTTTAAATTTCTGTGATCACGTTATCAATTGATAAGACAATTCATCCACAACACAAAACTAATGGATCATTTAACAGTGGGATATTTGTGGATGCAGGGATGAAATACTGTAAATGCTGTGTGGGGAAATCTCCTGATTGAAGTCTGGTTTCTTCAAAAAACATTCAAGATGGACAAACAGATCAAGTTTATTTCAGTGGGATTTTGTTTAAGGTTCAATTGATTTAAATCACATTTATTCCATGGAGGGATGATTGATAGTTTTGGCTACATCAAAAAACCAACAGGGGGACTGTTCTGGCTAAAACAGTTCATTGCCCACCCCTGTTCTGTTCTGTGTGTGGGTAGTTTGGACTCAGTAAGGGGTAGTGTTGGCTATTTGGGACAAAACCATGTTCCCAATGGATAAAATGTTAATTTTTGAGTCATTGGTTAAGGCTGTAGTTACATTCTCCTAATCACCCTGCCTCATCTTGCAATCCAATGACTGGACAGTCAAGCTGTGGCACCAAAGGCAATACATAGACCAGTGCAAGTCATCTGTAGTTCAACTGCACCTTGTTACCCCTACGTAAAGTGCTTAGTACCCGTTATTAATAAAAGGGCTATAAGTATTGAATGTTTGTAGTATGTGGTTACCACACTAGATGCCAAAAAAGGGAATCAAAAGGAGAGTTTCATACATCGGAAGTTTACCCCTATGCTCAATCTGGTCAAGATGCCTCAAAGCAAGACCACTCGTTATCCCAAGGAAAGTGTATAGAGAGCTCAGTCACTATCCCAATAAGAGGGCTAAAAGATAGACACGACTGCCTTTACCAAAACATATCCCATGGATAGGGATCAAGGTAGGGACAAACTATAAGACCTGTCCTTTTAACCATTTATTTTTTTTAGCCTGATTTTTGGGTTGTTGTTGTTAACAATACCCCAATAATCAGGCTTAAAAAAAAAAATCATAACTCTAACCACATCCCAAGGACTGTAGTTAAGAGTAGGACAGGGGTTTATAAACTATGCCTGAAATCACCCCTTATTCACTGCTCATTGTCTCAAAATGTCTATGCAGAGGACTATATAAGATATAAACAACAATTTTGGACATGACTGGGCTCACTCTCCTCTCACCAGTTGGGATACGGTGCTTGTTTAGTGACAGTTGGCTGCAGACTACTTTTCGCCTGACATTGCTTGAAAGTTTGAGTCAAATACATAGGGTGTAATAAATCTCACTGTACCACTACAAAATGTTGAGCTGAGTAGTGGGGGATTCTGAATACTGCAAAAGAACAAATAACGCAGGTTGGGAGTTTAAGTTAGCTTAGTGGTTAGATAAGATAAGCTTCCAGGAAAGTATTTCAGGTCAATGTAAAGACCCCAAAAGTAACTTCATTGCATGCTTGTGTGTGCGTGAGTGTGTGTGTGCATGCATGATTGTATGAACTAATTCAATATAAATAGTCAAATCTTGCTGGTAAATAATTTGTGGGGACCAGATGAAAAGCAAAGCTCCATTTGCAGATGTTTTCTTTTCTGAGAGTGAACGAAGTCACAACTTCTATTGATCCCGTTTTATCACAGTCACATCAACTTGACGATAGTAGCTACTGCTTAGACAGTTGGTATTTAATTCCGCGAGAGCAATTTGTGAATTAAATAAATCAGCGACAATTTCTGTATATGCATCATGTCTGCTCTAGCTGGGCAAACTCAAAGGACTCACACTTGAAAATGCTTCATTTGGATCTGAGTGAATGTTCCTTACTTTGATAACATTTAAAATCATGGTGGTGGTGATTTATTTTATTTCATTTGCAAATAAAGCTATTTCTTAGGCTCTATTGTGAATGTATGCATTGCAAGTGTGTGACTTGGGATTATTAAGGATTTTGTTTTTGCTGTTGAGTCCAGATTGCTTGTGTCCACACTGCATCCAAATTGTCATTGGACATTCCTGTTTAACAACACTCTACCAAAATGAAATGATGGTGAAATTATATTTTATAACCAACTTTTTTAAAACGTCTACATTTTGTACCTAATATGTAATTATGTAATTTAAGTACCAGATGTGTAACTTCATGTTCAGGTTACTTCAGATTGATATTACACATGGATTTGTCACAACGCATCTCTATGCTGGACTGTCATACCAGCTTAATGTTATGCAAGTTTTGTGGATTGCACATTAAACACGCCTTTTCTCACAAATGAATTCAGTGTGGCTCAATAATTTGTATTTTGCATGTCTGTGTACTCTCATGACCTCGGGCAGTTGGTTTTCAACTGTCCAACCACACGTACATCACATTCTCATGAATGGTCTGAATTTCTCTGGATCAATTTTCATGATATGCAGCGGCTCCTGCACACATTGTGTTATTAGTCCAATAACCAACATTGGACCAATAAACTTTGGCCTACAGGGGCCAAAATTTTCAAGGTTATTCAAAAAGCCACAATAACTTTTTTTTTTTTTTATTCAGGCGATAATTTCAATTCTTAAATGACTCAAGCATCCAATCAGGGATGATGGCTTTGTGATTCATGTCGTGCCATAAAATGTTTTCATTTGCCAGTAAATTATAGCAAGCGGCCTCCATATGGTCAGACCTTTTCCAAACTGCGCACATTTGTTAAGAGTCTAGGCCTAAAGACATTCACAAGCCAAGTTTAAATCATAGTCAGCACTACCTAGTGGTTAAAGGAAGTATCAGATTGTTTGACATCAAACATTGTTTAAGGCCATTTTTTTTCCTATTGTTTCCCTCAGTGTGTGTGTGTGTGTGTGTGTGTATGTTGTGTTTCATCTGTAATCCCCTGTTGCACAGTGCGTGACATGTTGAGGTAGGGAAAAGTGCATATAGGTGAAGATGTAGTCCCTAGAAGATGTGTTCGTTACCAGTGGAGGCAAACAGTTTGAGAACAAAATCAAAGGTAAAAGCTTTGTTCTGAAAACAATGGTGAATTTTATGTTTTGGCTCATGAAATAGTTTGTAGGGTTTTGGGGTTTTTTTCAGTTATCTTTGAAAACATGAATTCCTTGAAGCTAACCACTGTTGAAGTGTAGATTGCTTCAATATGTTTTAGATTAAATAGATCATGCACATCGAAGTAAAACTGAAGTTAAAAGAGAAACTCAAACTCCATCATTGATGCTCACCTTCGTGGGAGAGTTTAGCCCAACAAGGGCTGAGAGAGGCTGCAAGTGTGCGCGACAGGAGAGAGGGCTATCATCACGCCATTGCCAGTGTTAAGAAGTAGCTGCAAGCATCAGAGGTTATGAATACTCCAGTAATGACACTGACTGTACACCTGACCTCTCTGGACTCCTATGAAGAAAACACCAAGGTTAATCGCTGGCTGCTCAACATCCACTCGCTGGAGAGCTGGTCTGGGACCAGCTAATTCTCATCTGCAGTGTCTCATCAGTTCAGCCTTGCCTTAATCTGATTGTAGATCAGTTTTGGTCCATGGGGTACTACCAAATATAAAATTACTAGACTAGACACTGACTGACCCCTGTAATACAGGTTGCGACAGTGTGGTATTTGCTGGATAATAGGAAGGAAATGTCCCGACCATCTCCACCCAATCCCAGGTCTTTGGCTGAATGATTTAGGGGGTCTCTGATCATGAAAATATTTTCTTACAGCCTCCCAGATGGGCTTACACAAAGAAAAAGGCTTGTGACCACAAACATTTTCCACAGAGGAGCTGCTGGCAAAGCCGGTCATATCTCTGATGTCTATATTTCCAGCAAAAAATGGAAATGCTGACTTTTTCATTGGTTCAAAACACAAAGTTAGTGGAAACCTGGGAGGTTGCCAAGAGGTGTGGAAGTCCATGAGTAGGTCGTACAATATCAGGTTGGGTAGTGGATGGTCCTCTACATGTAGTCCTAAAGCGGGGCTTCCTCTGATTTGTTGTCAATGGGATTTTCATTTGTTACTTGAAGAGATGCTGAACAACCATTACAATAATCCCTTCAATAAAAGCTCAGAAGAGAAAGGAATGTCAAGAGAAGGTATCAGATTTTCTGAGATTATGAGCCTCTACACAGCTTTAGGATAGACATTATAACCTGAAAATGCCCTGTAAGAAGGACAAGCTCACCCTTCCTAAAAACTTGTGAACTAAAGGCTGCCTGGATGAAGGAATTTCATGAAAGACCAACTATTTCATAAAGACTATATCAACTTCTTTGCTGATGCAATTAGAAAGGTATATGCTGAAAAGTTCTCCCAGCATCAGCTAGATCATGGAAAAATCTCATTTATTCCCAACCAACGTGATCCAAGGAAGGGCAACTTGTACGTGTTGTTTGATTGTGGGGCTGAACTCAAGGGAACCTTAGCAAAAGCCAACTCGTGCAGGGCCTTACCTTACAACCCCACTGTTCAGAGTACTTTTAGAGTCAGAGAGGAGCCACTAGCGGTCATGGGAGATACAGACAAGGGTGCAGAGGATACGGACGCTTCCTGGTTCAGGACGACTGAATGGCTGTCCATTGCTTCAGAATAGTTTCTTCATCAAGTTATGCAAGATATGTACTCAGGAAAACAGCTGGACAATTACACCCTCTTCTCAGCAGATGTGGTTATAACAGTCAGGACAAACTTATCTTTGAAGTGGGAGAACTTGCACAATTGGTGGCTGGTGACATTTTTGCCCTACTGTATGAGATCTGTGATTTTCATCATAGGTACCTACCATACATACCTCAACTGAGAGACAAAAGAGGGGGGAGGGGGGATTCAGAAAATCATTGTCTGATTTTTTTAAAGAATTTGCAAATTATGGTAGAAAATAAGTATTTTCTCAATTGCAAAAGTTCATCTCAGTACTTCATGTACCCTTTGTTGGCAATGACGGACGTCAAATGTTTTCTGTAAGTCCTCACAAGGTTTTCACACACTGTTGCTGGTATATTGGGCCTATTCCTCCACACAGATCTCTAGAGCAGATGTTTTGGGGCTGTCGCTGGGCAACAGACTTTCAACTCCTGCCAAGGGTTTCATGGGGT
The DNA here is from genome assembly GCF_037954235.1 of Aulostomus chinensis. NCBI lineage: Eukaryota > Metazoa > Chordata > Actinopteri > Syngnathiformes > Aulostomidae > Aulostomus > Aulostomus chinensis. The sequence continues at coordinate 18,691,081 of NC_141337.1, read as the reverse complement.
TGAGATCTGGAGACTGGCTAGGCCACTCCAGGACCTTGAAATGCTTCCTACGAAGCTACTCCTTTGATGCCCAGGTGGTGTGTTTGGGATCATTGTCATGCTGAAAGCCACATTCCATCTTCAGTGCCCTTGCTGATGGAAGGAGTTTCACTCAAAATCTCACAATACATGGCCCCATTCATCCTTGACACAGATCAGTCGTCCTGGTCCCTTTTCAGAAGAACAGCCCCAAAGCATGATGTTGCACCCCCATGCTTCACAGTAGGTATGGTGTTCTTTGGATGCAACTCTGCATTCTTTATTCTCCAAACATCACAAGTTGAGTTTTTACCAAAAAGTTTCATCTGACATTCTCCCAATCCCCTTCTGGATTATGGGGTGCCATTTGTAAAGCGGCCCATTGTAAAAAAAAAACAAAACAAAAAAAAAAACAGTCGGACTTTGACACATTTAGCTTAAAAACATTTTCAAAAGTGATGTGAATTTTTGGAAGTCATTTCTTCCACATTTACAAACTTAGCTAAATATTTAGTTTCGCACCGAACATTTTTCTAACATGCAAACTCACACTGCCGAAAACCGGAAGTACCAAAATGAAAGCTCGAGAATGTTGGATTGTTAATTCTGAGATCGAAAAAAACGGATTAAAACCATTTTTTTGAGGGAGGACTTACGATATTAACTACCTAACACAACAAAAACGTGTTGGCAGAAATTTCATTTGAAAGACTCAAGTTTTCAATGTCCCTTCGTGTAGCGCGGGAGCGCGAGCAACACAGTGGAGTGCACAGGTGCAGTGTCCCATTCAGCCAAACTGAGCCCCCTGGTGGCTGGCTGTAGTCAGTACAGCATACACAGTATCCCTCGCCACATGGAGAGGGGAACGCAGTCTTCAAATGAAATTTCTGCCAACACGTTTGTTATTTTAGGTAGTTATCGTGATAATGTCAACCTAACGCCCCCCCCCCATTGTTTTTAATCACTTTTTTTCGATCGTAGAATTAACAATCCAACCTTCTCGACCTTTTATTTTGGTACTTCCGGTTTTCGGCGGTATGAATTTGCATGTTCGCTAAATATTTAATTTCACACGGAACATGTAGATTTATCAATGTAAGATTTTTCTAACTTTACCAATGTCGTAAATGTGGGGGGAAAATGACTTCTTTAAGCTAAATGTGACAAAATACTGTTTGTTTTTTTAACAGTGGGCTGCTTTACAAACAGCACCCCATACTGGATCATCCAAATGCTCTTTAGCCAACTTCAGACAGCCTGGACATGTACTGGCTTAAGCAGGGCCACACGTCTGGCACTGCTGGATTTGAGTCCCTGGCAGCGTAGCGTGTCACTGATGTAGCCTTTGTTACTCGGTCCCAGCTCTCTGCAGGTCATTCACTAGGTCCCCGTGTGGTTCTGGGATTTTTGCGCACCGTTCTTGTGATCATTTTGACCCCACGGGCTGAGATCTTGTGTGGAGCCCCAGAATGATGAGATTATCAGTGGTCTTGTATATCTTCCATTTTCTAATAATTGCTCCCACAGTTGATTTCTTCACACCAAGCTGCTTACCGACTGCAGATTTAGTCTTCCCAGCATGGTGTCCTTTGACAGCTTTGTGGTCTTGGCCAAATAGGAGTTTGGAGTGAGACTGTTTGAGGTTGTGGACAGGTGTCTTATACTGATAACGAGTTCAAACAGGTGCCATTAATACAGGTAACGAGTGGAGGACAGAGGAGCCTCTTAAAGAAGAAGTTACAGGGTATGAAAGCCAGAAATCTTGCTTTTTTGTGGGTGACCAAATACTTATTTTACCAAGGAATTTACCAATTAATTAACAGAAACAGAAATGTCACCAGAATGCTTTATTAAATCAAAACTATCTTGGAATAAGGCACTTTCCTCTGAAATGACAGGAGCGGCCACCATGTTTTTGTTTTGAGAGGCCCGCATGAAAGAGTCACATGACCTACCAGCGCTCCAATAGAACAGAATAGGGGAAAAAACGTACACATTTCACAATTTTGAGGCCTTTATCGTAGAACTGATACGTTTTGCACTGTGGACAAACCTTTTCACGTTTTGACATGAGACTGGGTTGTTATGTGGCAGGTTTGCTGAAGCGGTAATTAAGTGATAAATTGGTGCCCCCAGTCTCTCCTGGAGGTGTGAATTCGAATCCCTCTTCTGAGAAAGGACATTTTGTCCACATTCCTATGCATCCACAATGGGATATTCAAAACAAAGTTGAAACTGAGGTGAATGAGTGGGTCATCTGCCAAAGTGGGTTGAACTGGCAGCACGAGAGGCAAATGAGTTTCCCTGTGACCTTCAAATGTTGGATCAAAGTCTACTGAAGACATGGCTTTTGTTCATAAACACATTTGTGTTCCTCTTTCAATTCGCATTTTGTCCGTTAACATCATGAGCAGAGTAGCCATCTCATCACATGACTAAAGTGTGGATTCTGTGTTGGTGGCCAAATGTCCTGACATGCACCCACGCCCCTCACTAGTTTGCACACAGAAATGCATACTTTACTAGTTTAACGAGTTCCCCACATAGTTTTCAAAATTTACAGGGCTGAGAAAAAATGTTGATGAAAACAAAATGCACACATTCTGATTGAGGCCAGAAAATTATAGTCCTCATAAAATATATTTTGGCATGTAGGGATAATGAACTTGAACATGTTGAACAGCCAGAAGAATTCATCCACCATCACAACAAGATATTTACCATCATCACAAGACAGCATCATTACAAATTTAATTACAAAAAAAGAGGGCTTTTCTTGGCCTGGACTTTATAAAAATGCGCACATAAAATGGGAGCGTTGTAATTCTCAACTCAAGATGAAGGTTGGATTCTGACCCTCACGAGAACACAGCCTGCTAAGTCTCAGTCCACGAGATCACAGAAAGACATTCTGGCTTGTGACTGTCATCTTGACATGACAGCAGAAGACATGACTGAATGTAGAAGTGGTGAGAGAACACATATATAGAAAGAAAGAACACAACTAGTAACGTGAGAGCAAGTTGGGACCAGACAAAACTGAGAGCAAGTGGAAGACAATTCAGCACCAGCAGAGACTTTTGAAGCCCCATTATGAGCTCCTTTGTGATGTATCTGGTCCAGTCCCAGCTCCAAAGATACTACAGCGCAAGCAATGAGGTTATGGACATGATCTGGGAGCCATCCGCCGCCCAGCATAGCAGCAACTACGGTGCCATGGAGGACATTGTCTGGAGACCAACTCCTGCCCCGAGCACCAATGCTGCAAGGCAAAATAATTATGGAGTGAACTGCTGCACCAGGCAGGCTAAGATCTGGAGCCCAACACCTGCCCCCGAATTCTCCTACCACAGGAGAATTTGCCAGATGTTCTCAAAGACTGATCCCGATGCTCTGTGCAGGAAGCACAGAGCCAAGCATTATACAAGAGCTCGTGCTGTTCCTTACATAAAGAATTGCGGCACTGATGTGACACAGGGTCACAGCTTCCTCTGCCAGGTGCATCGCCGCACCATGAACAGCCGTGCCAGGGAGAGAAGGATCTGGAGGCCGACACCTGCCCCTGAATTCTCCTACCACAGGAGAATTTGCCAGATGTTCTCAAAGATCGATCCCGATGCTCTGTGCAGGAAGCACAGAGCCAAACATTACAGAAGAGCTCGGGCTGTACCTTACGTCAAGAATTGCGGCACTGATGTGACGAAGGGTCACAGCTTCCTCTGCCAGGTGCATCGCCGCACCATCAACTGCCGTGCCAGGGAGAGAAGGGTCTGGAGGCCGACCCCTGCCCCAAGCACCAGTGCTGATGTTGAAGACAACTACTTCACCAAGCTTGGTAGGAAGTACCTTGGGTACTATGGTGCCAGCAATAGGGTGATGGACAGGATGTGGGAGCCATCCCCTCCCCCAAGCAACATTATTTCACTGCAGAATAATTATTTTGCAAGGCGTGCGTGAACTGCGGTGCCAGGCAGGCTAAGATCTGGAGGCCGACCCCTGCCCCTGAACTCTAATACTACCAGAGAATTTGCTACATGTTTTGAAGGATAGATCCCGATGCTCTGTGCAGGAAGCACAGAGCCAAACACAAAAGCCTGGGCTGTTCCCCTTTGTAAACAATTGAGGCACTGATGTGACGAAGGGTCGCTGCGTCCTCTGCCAGGTACATCGTCCCACCATTCGGTAGAAGGACGACGGGGTCCTCTACTTGAAGTGATCGGCACAGGACGAAATTTTTTGTGTCACCAATGCCGGGGAAGATGGAGTCCTGAAGAGGCCATATTTTGGCATCCTAAAAAAGATATTTGGTGGAGCCTGAGACAGCAAACATGCCACCCTTCATCAGAAGAACCACAGCACCACAAGAAAACATCATGGCAGCCATGACAGGGAGGATCAGGGTGTCCTCCTCACCACCACCCTTGAACCTTAAAATGACCTTTAAGAAGCTTTAGAGTGGAGAATGTTTTTTTTTAAACCATTTTCCTTTCATGTGCAATTGTCTAATTTATTTGAAATAAAAACTGACTTCTGGATTTAAATTGACTGTGACCCTCTTTTTACATGCAAGCTGAAAGTTATGCCAATAAAAACCACAAGTATTTATTCTGATAACAGCTGTTCACTGGATGCTAATTTTGCTATGAACATTCAATGCAATGATTTTGACAAACCTTTGGCTAAAATGTATTCATGCGGTGAGAACAATCGATTCCAAATCCCAAAAAGCAGCTCTTGGCTGTCCCAATAGTAGCCAGACATCGCTAGATGACATCATCAGTTAATTTGCATTATATTGAATTTATATATCATGGACTTTATGTGGTAGATAAAGAATTCTCATCATTGGAGACAGACAAGTGTGTGAAAAACATCTTAAATATGTTTAGACTTACAAATGAACTTATTATTAACACAATATGTGCTTTTATGTTACAGTCTCTTAAAGTCTCCCATAACACCGAAAAAAAAAGTTACTTGACATGTAGCTACTAGATTTTTTGCAGAAGAGTCACTCGAGGGGTCTGAAGGGTTGCAAAATATCGAGACAAACAGTGTTGGGAAAGTTCATTTTCTACATGAACTCGTTCAAAGTTCAGCTGACTGATCTTAAAATGAACTAGTTCAGTTCAAAGTTCGGAATTCAAAATTTTGTACTCAGTTCACAGTTCTAAAAATGAACTTGTCCAGTTCTTTTTTCCCATGAGTTCCTTTGCACTATTATTTTTTTTAAATTATTGCTCCAGCCCATGTGGTACCACAGACAGCAGTTATTTGATCAGTTCCAGCAATGAAACAATGTGTCAGACTGCATCTTCATTTTCAATGTTGTGTCCCTCTGCATCCTTTATTTACTTGTACATCCCTTGAAAGGCTTCCCAGGTGCTTCAGTTCAATATGCCTGTGAACAGTTGACCCTCCTTGCGGTGGAGGTGGCATGGAATGAACAGAAAGAGTCCAGTACAGCAATTCCTTCCAAGAAAACCTTTTTATTCCTTGGCAGTCAGGTGTACAACCAGATGTGCCAGAGGTTCAACCATCAGCCCCAGCAGATGGAAACTGGGCCTTATATACCCGCTTAATACTATTCCCCCCTGGCCCCTACCAAGAGCAGGGATCTCCCTCTAGCCACAGAATCTCTTAGCTCCCGACACCACATAAAAAAAAAACAGAAATTACCAGTCTAAAATTCACCCATGAGTTATTGGCCGAACTTCTCAACATCATAAATTTGCCCAGATGATTCCAGCAGCAACACCCCCCCCCCCCCCCCCCTCCATTCTGACCCTGGTCTCTCCCAGAACATTTAACCGGTGACGGTACCCTTCCGGACTCTCTGAACACGGACACCTGAGGACACAACAGAAAGGTGAGTGGCACAACCCAATACTGGCACCCTATTGCACTGTACCCTGCGGGGCTTTGACACCCCGAGACCTCCCCCCGCTGCTCGACGCCTAAAATCCCCATCGTCACATCTCTCTTCCGATAGGTGGAGCGACACCGGCGCAGACACACCCGCCTGAGGACCACCGCCACCAAGGAACGGTTATATAAATAAATAAATATACATAATCAATAAATAAAGATGCCGCAAGCTGGATAGGGAGCCGTGTGCAGATCCGCTCTGTAATTTACTGTGCAACACTCAATAAAGTGCCGGTCTTAAAGTGCGTGTGCCATTATTGAAGTGCTGTGCTAATTGTGCAGTACTGTTAAAACAACCCCGGTGCAACCTTCATACATTACTATCGCAACGAAGGGCTCTTCGTTACAAGGTAGTGGATGGTCCTCTACATGTAGTCCTAAAGCGGGGCTTTTTTCGAAAACAATGGTGTATTTTATGTTTTGGCTCATGAAATAGTTTGTAGGGTTTTTGGGTTTTTTTTCAGTTATCTTTTAAAACATGAATTCCTTGAAGCTAACCACTGTTGAAGTGTAGATTGCTTAAATATGTTTTAGACTAAATAGATCATGCACATCGAAGTAAAACTGAAGCTAAAAGAGAAACTCAAACTCCATCATTGATGCTCACCTTCGTGGGAGAGTTTAGCCCAACAAGGGCTGAGAGAGGCTGCAAGTGTGTGCGACAGGAGAGAGGGCTATCATCACGCCATTGCCAGTGTTAAGAAGTAGCTGCAAGCATCAGAGGTTATGAATACTCCAGTAATGACACTGACTGTACACCTGACCTCTCTGGACTCCTATGAAGAAAACACCAAGGTTAATCGCTGGCTGCTCAACATCCACTCGCTGGAGAGCTGGTCTGGGACCAGCTAATTCTCATCTGCAGTGTCTCATCAGTTCAGCCTTGCCTTAATCTGATTGTAGATCAGTTTTGGTCCATGGGGTACTACCAAATATAAAATTACTAGACTAGACACTGACTGACCCCTGTCATACAGGTTGCGACAGTGTGGTATTTGCTGGATAATAGGAAGGAAATGTCCCGACCATCTCCACCCAATCCCAGGTCTTTGGCTGAATGATTTAGGGGGTCTCTGATCATGAAAATATTTTCTTACAGCCTCCCAATTAGAAAGGTATATGCTGAAAAGTTCTCCCAGCATCAGCTCGATCATGGAAAAATCTCATTTATTCCCAACCAACATGATCCAAGGAAGGGCAACTTGTCATGTTGTTTGATTGTGGGGCTGAACTCAAGGGAACCTTAGCAAAAGCCAACTCGTGCAGGGCCTTACCTTACAACCCCACTGTTCAGAGTACTTTTAGAGTCAGAGAGGAGCCACTAGCGGTCATGGGAGATACAGACAAGGGTGCAGAGGATACGGACGCTTCCTGGTTCAGGACGACTGAATGGCTGTCCATTGCTTCAGAATAGTTTCTTCATCAAGTTATGCAAGATATGTACTCAGGAAAACAGCTGGACAATTACACCCTCTTCTCAGCAGATGTGGTTATAACAGTCAGGACAAACTTATCTTTGAAGTGGGAGAACTTGCACAATTGGTGGCTGGTGACATTTTTGCCCTACTGTATGAGATCTGTGATTTTCATCATAGGTACCTACCATACATACCTCAACTGAGAGACAAAAGAGGGGGGAGGGGGGATTCAGAAAATCATTGATTTTTTTAAAGAATTTGCAAATTATGGTAGAAAATAAGTATTTTCTCAATTGCAAAAGTTCATCTCAGTACTTCATGTACCCTTTGTTGGCAATGACGGACGTCAAATGTTTTCTGTAAGTCCTCACAAGGTTTTCACACACTGTTGCTGGTATATTGGGCCTATTCCTCCATCCAGATCTCTAGAGCAGATGTTTTGGGGCTGTCGCTGGGCAACAGACTTTCAACTCCTGCCAAGGGTTTCATGGGGTTGAGATCTGGAGACTGGCTAGGCCACTCCAGGACCTTGAAATGCTTCCTACGAAGCTACTCCTTTGATGCCCAGGTGGTGTGTTTGGGATCATTGTCATGCTGAAAGCCACATTCCATCTTCAGTGCCCTTGCTGATGGAAGGAGTTTCACTCAAAATCTCACAATACATGGCCCCATTCATCCTTGACACAGATCAGTCGTCCTGGTCCCTTTTCAGAAGAACAGCCCCAAAGCATGATGTTGCACCCCCATGCTTCACAGTAGGTATGGTGTTCTTTGGATGCAACTCTGCATTCTTTATTCTCCAAACATGACAAGTTGAGTTTTTACCAAAAAGTTTCATCTGACATTCTCCCAATCCCCTTCTGGATTATGGGGTGCCATTTGTAAAGCGGGCCATTGTAAAAAAACAAAAAAACAAAAAAAAAACAGTCGGACTTTGACACATTTAGCTTAAAAACATTTTCAAAAGTGATGTGAATTTTTGGAAGTCATTTCTTCCACATTTACAAACTTAGCTAAATATTTAGTTTCGCACCGAACATTTTTCTAACATGCAAACTCACACTGCCGAAAACCGGAAGTACCAAAATGAAAGCTCGAGAATGTTGGATTGTTAATTCTGAGATCGAAAAAAACGATTTAAAACCATTTTTTTGAGGGAGGACTTACGATAATAACTACCTAACAACAAAAACGTGTTGGCAGAAATTTCATTTGAAAGACTCAAGTTTTCAATGTCCCTTCGTGTAGCGCGGGAGCGCGAGCAACACAGTGGAGTGCACAGGTGCAGTGTGCCATTCAGCCAAACAGAGCCCCCTGGTGGCTGGCTGTAGTCAGTACAGCATACACAGTATCCCTCGCCACATGGAGAGGGGAACTCAGTCTTTTCAAATGAAATTTCTGCCAACACGTTTGTTTTTTTAGGTAGTTATCGTGATAATGTCAACCTAACGCCCCCCCCCCATTGTTTTTAATCAGTTTTTTTCGATCGTAGAATTAACAATCCAACCTTCTCGACCTTTTATTTTGGTACTTCCGGTTTTCGGCGGTATGAATTTGCATGTTCGCTAAATATTTAATTTCACACGGAACATGTAGATTTATCAATGTAAGATTTTTCTAACTTTACCAATGTCGTAAATGTGGGGGGAAAATGACTTCTTTAAGCTAAATGTGACAAAATACTGTTTGTTTTTTTAACAGTGGGCTGCTTTACAAACAGCACCCCATACTGGATCATCCAAATGCTCTTTAGCCAACTTCAGACAGCCTGGACATGTACTGGCTTAAGCAGGGCCACACGTCTGGCACTGCTGGATTTGAGTCCCTGGCAGCGTAGCGTGTCACTGATGTAGCCTTTGTTACTCGGTCCCAGCTCTCTGCAGGTCATTCACTAGGTCCCCGTTTGGTTCTGGGATTTTTGCGCACCGTTCTTGTGATCATTTTGACCCCACGGGCTGAGATCTTGTGTGGAGCCCCAGAATGATGAGATTATCAGTGGTCTTGTATATCTTCCATTTTCTAATAATTGCTCCCACAGTTGATTTCTTCACACCAAGCTGCTTACCTACTGCAGATTTAGTCTTCCCAGCATGGTGTCCTTTGACAGCTTTGTGGTCTTGGCCAAATAGGAGTTTGGAGTGAGACTGTTTGAGGTTGTGGACAGGTGTCTTATACTGATAACGAGTTCAAACAGGTGCCATTAATACAGGTAACGAGTGGAGGACAGAGGAGCCTCTTAAAGAAGAAGTTACAGGGTATGAAAGCCAGAAATCTTGCTTTTTTGTGGGTGACCAAATACTTATTTTACCAAGGAATTTACGAATTAATTAACAGAAACAGAAATGTCACCAGAATGCTTTATTAAATCAAAACTATCTTGGAATAAGGCACTTTCCTCCGACAATGACAGGAGCGGCCACCATGTTTTTGTTTTGAGAGGCCCGCATGAAAGAGTCACATGACCTACCAGCGCTCCAATAGAACAGAATAGGGGGAAAAAATGTACACATTTCACAATTTTGAGGCCTTTATCGTAGAACTGATACGTTTTGCACTGTGGACAAACCTTTTCACGTTTTGACATGAGACTGGGTTGTTATGTGGCAGGTTTGCTGAAGCGGTAATTAAGTGATAAATTGGTGCCCCCAGTCTCTCCTGGAGGTGTGAATTCGAATCCCTCTTCTGAGAAAGGACATTTTGTCCACATTCCTCTGCATCCACAATGGGATATTCAAAACAAAGTTGAAACTGAGGTGACTGAGTGGGTCATCTGCCAAAGTGGGTTGAACTGGCAGCACGAGGGGCAAATGAGTTTCCCTGTGACCTTCAAATGTTGGATCAAAGTCTACTGAAGACATGGCTTTTGTTCATAAACACATTTGTGTTCCTCTTTCAATTCGCATTTTGTCCGTTAACATCATGAGCAGAGTAGCCATCTCATCACATGACTAAAGTGTGGATTCTGTGTTGGTGGCCAAATGTCCTGACATGCACCCACGCCCCTCACTAGTTTGCACACAGAAATGCATACTTTACTAGTTTAACGAGTTCCCCACATAGTTTTCAAAATTTACAGGGCTGAGAAAAAATGTTGATGAAAACAAAATGCACACATTCTGATTGAGGCCAGAAAATTATAGTCCTCATAAAATATATTTTGGCATGTAGGGATAATGAACTTGAACATGTTGAACAGCCAGAAGAATTCATCCACCATCACAACAAGATATTTACCATCATCACAAGACAGCATCATTACAAATTTAATTACAAAAAAAGAGGGCTTTTCTTGGCCTGGACTTTATAAAAATGCGCACATAAAATGGGAGCGTTGTAATTCTCAACTCAAGATGAAGGTTGGATTCTGACCCTCACGAGAACACAGCCTGCTAAGTCTCAGTCCACGAGATCACAGAAAGACATTCTGGCTTGTGACTGTCATCTTGACATGACAGCAGAAGACATGACTGAATGTAGAAGTGGTGAGAGAACACATATATAGAAAGAAAGAACACAACTAGTAACGTGAGAGCAAGTTGGGACCAGACAAAACTGAGAGCAAGTGGAAGACAATTCAGCACCAGCAGAGACTTTTGAAGCCCCATTATGAGCTCCTTTGTGATGTATCTGGTCCAGTCCCAGCTCCAAAGATACTACAGCGCAAGCAATGAGGTTATGGACATGATCTGGGAGCCATCCGCCGCCCAGCATAGCAGCAACTACGGTGCCATGGAGGACATTGTCTGGAGACCAACTCCTGCCCCGAGCACCAATGCTGCAAGGCAAAATAATTATGGAGTGAACTGCTGCACCAGGCAGGCTAAGATCTGGAGCCCGACACCTGCCCCCGAATTCTCCTACCACAGGAGAATTTGCCAGATGTTCTCAAAGACTGATCCCGATGCTCTGTGCAGGAAGCACAGAGCCAAGCATTATACAAGAGCTCGTGCTGTTCCTTACATAAAGAATTGCGGCACTGATGTGACACAGGGTCACAGCTTCCTCTGCCAGGTGCATCGCCGCACCATGAACAGCCGTGCCAGGGAGAGAAGGATCTGGAGGCCGACACCTGCCCCTGAATTCTCCTACCACAGGAGAATTTGCCAGATGTTCTCAAAGATCGATCCCGATGCTCTGTGCAGGAAGCACAGAGCCAAACATTACAGAAGAGCTCGGGCTGTACCTTACGTCAAGAATTGCGGCACTGATGTGACGAAGGGTCACAGCTTCCTCTGCCAGGTGCATCGCCGCACCATCAACTGCCGTGCCAGGGAGAGAAGGGTCTGGAGGCCGACCCCTGCCCCAAGCACCAGTGCTGATGTTGAAGACAACTACTTCACCAAGCTTGGTAGGAAGTACCTTGGGTACTATGGTGCCAGCGATAGGGTGATGGACAGGATGTGGGAGCCATCCCCTGCCCCAAGCAACATTATTTCACTGCAGAATAATTATTTTGCAAGGCGTGCGTGAACTGCGGTGCCAGGCAGGCTAAGATCTGGAGGCCGACCCCTGCCCCTGAACTCTAATACTACCAGAGAATTTGCTACATGTTTTGAAGGATAGATCCCGATGCTCTGTGCAGGAAGCACAGAGCCAAACACAAAAGCCTGGGCTGTTCCCCTTTGTAAAGAATTGAGGCACTGATGTGACGAAGGGTCCCTGCGTCCTCTGCCAGGTACATCGTCCCACCATTCGGTAGAAGGACGACGGGGTCCTCTACTTGAAGTGATCGGCACAGGACGAAATTTTTTGTGTCACCAATGCCGGGGAAGATGGAGTCCTGAAGAGGCCATATTTTGGCATCCTAAAAAAGATATTTGGTGGAGCCTGAGACAGCAAACATGCCACCCTTCATCAGAAGAACCACAGCACCACAAGAAAACATCATGGCAGCCATGACAGGGAGGATCAGGGTGTCCTCCTCACCACCACCCTTGAACCTTAAAATGACCTTTAAGAAGCTTTAGAGTGGAGAATGTTTTTTTTTAAACCATTTTCCTTTCATGTGCAATTGTCTAATTTATTTGAAATAAAAACTGACTTCTGGATTTAAATTGACTGTGACCCTCTTTTTACATGCAAGCTGAAAGTTATGCCAATAAAAACCACAAGTATTTATTCTGATAACAGCTGTTCACTGGATGCTAATTTTGCTATGAACATTCAATGCAATGATTTTGACAAACCTTTGGCTAAAATGTATTCATGCGGTGAGAACAATCGATTCCAAATCCCAAAAAGCAGCTCTTGGCTGTCCCAATAGTAGCCAGACATCGCTAGATGACATCATCAGTTAATTTGCATTATATTGAATTTATATATCATGGACTTTATGTGGTAGATAAAGAATTCTCATCATTGGAGACAGACAAGTGTGTGAAAAACATCTTAAATATGTTTAGACTTACAAATGAACTTATTATTAACACAATATGTGCTTTTATGTTACAGTCTCTTAAAGTCTCCCATAACACCGAAAAAAAAAGTTACTTGACATGTAGCTACTAGATTTTTTGCAGAAGAGTCACTCGAGGGGTCTGAAGGGTTGCAAAATATCGAGACAAACAGTGTTGGGAAAGTTCATTTTCTACATGAACTCGTTCAAAGTTCAGCTGACTGATCTTAAAATGAACTAGTTCAGTTCAAAGTTCGGAATTCAAAATTTTGTACTCAGTTCACAGTTCTAAAAATGAACTTGTCCAGTTCTTTTTTCCCATGAGTTCCTTTGCACTATTATTTTTTTTAAATTATTGCTCCAGCCCATGTGGTACCACAGACAGCAGTTATTTGATCAGTTCCAGCAATGAAACAATGTGTCAGACTGCATCTTCATTTTCAATGTTGTGTCCCTCTGCATCCTTTATTTACTTGTACATCCCTTGAAAGGCTTCCCAGGTGCTTCAGTTCAATATGCCTGTGAACAGTTGACCCTCCTTGCGGTGGAGGTGGCATGGAATGAACAGAAAGAGTCCAGTACAGCAATTCCTTCCAAGAAAACCTTTTTATTCCTTGGCAGTCAGGTGTACAACCAGATGTGCCAGAGGTTCAACCATCAGCCCCAGCAGATGGAAACTGGGCCTTATATACCCGCTTAATACTATTCCCCCCTGGCCCCTACCAAGAGCAGGGATCTCCCTCTAGCCACAGAATCTCTTAGCTCCCGACACCACATAAAAAAAAAACAGAAATTACCAGTCTAAAATTCACCCATGAGTTATTGGCCGAACTTCTCAACATCATAAATTTGCCCAGATGATTCCAGCAGCAACACCCCCCCCCCCCCCCCCCTCCATTCTGACCCTGGTCTCTCCCAGAACATTTAACCGGTGACGGTACCCTTCCGGACTCTCTGAACACGGACACCTGAGGACACAACAGAAAGGTGAGTGGCACAACCCAATACTGGCACCCTATTGCACTGTACCCTGCGGGGCTTTGACACCCCGAGACCTCCCCCCGCTGCTCGACGCCTAAAATCCCCATCGTCACATCTCTCTTCCGATAGGTGGAGCGACACCGGCGCAGACACACCCGCCTGAGGACCACCGCCACCAAGGAACGGTTATATAAATAAATAAATATACATAATCAATAAATAAAGATGCCGCAAGCTGGATAGGGAGCCGTGTGCAGATCCGCTCTGTAATTTACTGTGCAACACTCAATAAAGTGCCGGTCTTAAAGTGCGTGTGCCATTATTGAAGTGCTGTGCTAATTGTGCAGTACTGTTAAAACAACCCCGGTGCAACCTTCATACATTACTATCGTAACGAAGGGCTCTTCGTTACAAGGTAGTGGATGGTCCTCTACATGTAGTCCTAAAGCGGGGCTTTTTTCGAAAACAATGGTGTATTTTATGTTTTGGCTCATGAAATAGTTTGTAGGGTTTTTGGGTTTTTTTTCAGTTATCTTTTAAAACATGAATTCCTTGAAGCTAACCACTGTTGAAGTGTAGATTGCTTCAATATGTTTTAGATTAAATAGATCATGCACATCGAAGTAAAACTGAAGCTAAAAGAGAAACTCAAACTCCATCATTGATGCTCACCTTCGTGGGAGAGTTTAGCCCAACAAGGGCTGAGAGAGGCTGCAAGTGTGCGCGACAGGAGAGAGGGCTATCATCACGCCATTGCCAGTGTTAAGAAGTAGCTGCAAGCATCAGAGGTTATGAATACTCCAGTAATGACACTGACTGTACACCTGACCTCTCTGGACTCCTATGAAGAAAACACCAAGGTTAATCGCTGGCTGCTCAACATCCACTCGCTGGAGAGCTGGTCTGGGACCAGCTAATTCTCATCTGCAGTGTCTCATCAGTTCAGCCTTGCCTTAATCTGATTGTAGATCAGTTTTGGTCCATGGGGTACTACCAAATATAAAATTACTAGACTAGACACTGACTGACCCCTGTCATACAGGTTGCGACAGTGTGGTATTTGCTGGATAATAGGAAGGAAATGTCCCGACCATCTCCACCCAATCCCAGGTCTTTGGCTGAATGATTTAGGGGGTCTCTGATCATGAAAATATTTTCTTACAGCCTCCCAGATGGGCTTACACAAAGAAAAAGGCTTGTGACCACAAACATTTTCCACAGAGGAGCTGCTGGCAAAGCCGGTCATATCTCTGATGTCTATATTTCCAGCAAAAAATGGAAAATGCTGACTTTTTCATTGGTTCAAAACACAAAGTTAGTGGAAACCTGGGAGGTTGCCAAGAGGTGTGGAAGTCCATGAGTAGGTCGTACAATATCAGGTTGGGTAGTGGATGGTCCTCTACATGTAGTCCTAAAGCGGGGCTTCCTCTGATTTGTTGTCAATGGGATTTTCATTTGTTACTTGAAGAGATGCTGAACCACCATTACAATAATCCCTTCAATAAAAGCTCAGAAGAGAAAGGAATGTCAAGAGAAGGTATCAGATTTTCTGAGATTATGAGCCTCTACACGGCTTTAGGATAGACATTATAACCTGAAAATGCCCTGTAAGAAGGACAAGCTCACCCTTCCTAAAAACTTGTGAACTAAAGGCTGCCTGGATGAAGGAATTTCATGAAAGACCAACTATTTCATAAAGACTATATCAACTTCTTTGCTGATGCAATTAGAAAGGTATATGCTGAAAAGTTCTCCCAGCATCAGCTAGATCATGGAAAGATCTCATTTATTCCCAACCAACATGATCCAAGGAAGGGCAACTTGTACGTGTTGTTTGATTGTGGGGCTGAACTCAAGGGAACCTTAGCAAAAGCCAACTCGTGCAGGGCCTTACCTTACAACCCCACTGTTCAGAGTACTTTTAGAGTCAGAGAGGAGCCACTAGCGGTCATGGGAGATACAGACAAGGGTGCAGAGGATACGGACGCTTCCTGGTTCAGGACGACTGAATGGCTGTCCATTGCTTCAGAATAGTTTCTTCATCAAGTTATGCAAGATATGTACTCAGGAAAACAGCTGGACAATTACACCCTCTTCTCAGCAGATGTGGTTATAACAGTCAGGACAAACTTATCTTTGAAGTGGGAGAACTTGCACAATTGGTGGCTGGTGACATTTTTGCCCTACTGTATGAGATCTGTGATTTTCATCATAGGTACCTACCATACATACCTCAACTGAGAGACAAAATAGGGGGGAGGGGGGGGATTCAGAAAATCATTGATTTTTTTAAAGAATTTGCAAATTATGGTAGAAAATAAGTATTTTCTCAATTGCAAAAGTTCATCTCAGTACTTCATGTACCCTTTGTTGGCAATGACGGACGTCAAATGTTTTCTGTAAGTCCTCACAAGGTTTTCACACACTGTTGCTGGTATATTGGGCCTATTCCTCCATACAGATCTCTAGAGCAGATGTTTTGGGGCTGTCGCTGGGCAACAGACTTTCAACTCCTGCCGAGGGTTTCATGGGGTTGAGATCTGGAGACTGGCTAGGCCACTCCAGGACCTTGAAATGCTTCCTACGAAGCTCCTCCTTTGATGCCCAGGTGGTGTGTTTGGGATCATTGTCATGCTGAAAGCCACATTCCATCTTCAATGCCCTTGCTGATGGAAGGAGTTTCACTCAAAATCTCACAATACATGGCCCCATTCATCCTTGACACAGATCAGTCGTCCTGGTCCCTTTTCAGAAGAACAGCCCCAAAGCATGATGTTGCACCCCCATGCTTCACAGTAGGTATGGTGTTCTTTGGATGCAACTCTGCATTCTTTATTCTCCAAACATGACAAGTTGAGTTTTGACCAAAAGTTTCATCTGACATTCTCCCAATCCCCTTCTGGATTATGGGGTGCCATTTGTAAAGCGGCCCATTGTAAAGAAACAAAACAAAAAAAAAACAAAACAGTCGGACTTTGACACATTTAGCTTAAAAACATTTTAAAAAGTGATGTGAATTTTTGGAAGTCATTTCTTCCACATTTACAAACTTAGCTAAATATTTAGTTTCGCACCGAACATTTTTCTAACATGCAAACTCACACTGCCGAAAACCGGAAGTACCAAAATAAAAGCTCGAGAATGTTGGATTGTTAATTCTGAGATCGAAAAAAACGGATTAAAACCATTTTTTTGAAGGAGGACTTACGATAATAACTACCTAACACAACAAAAACGTGTTGGCAGAAATTTCATTTGAAAGACTCAAGTTTTCAATGTCCCTTCGTGTAGCGCGGGAGCGCGAGCAACACAGTGGAGTGCACAGGTGCAGTGTCCCATTCAGCCAAACTGAGCCCCCTGGTGGCTGGCTGTAGTCAGTACAGCATACACAGTATCCCTCGCCACATGGAGAGGGGAACTCAGTCTTTTCAAATGAAATTTCTGCCAACACGTTTGTTATTTTAGGTAGTTATCGTGATAATGTCAACCTAACGCCCCCCCCCATTGTTTTTAATCAGTTTTTTTCGATCGTAGAATTAACAATCCAACCTTCTCGACCTTTTATTTTGGTACTTCCGGTTTTCGGCGGTATGAATTTGCATGTTCGCTTAATATTTAATTTCACACGGAACATGTAGATTTATCAATGTAAGATTTTTCTAACTTTACCAATGTCGTAAATGTGGGGGGAAAATGACTTCTTTAAGCTAAATGTGACAAAATACTGTTTGTTTTTTTAACAGTGGGCTGCTTTACAAACAGCACCCCATACTGGATCATCCAAATGCTCTTTAGCCAACTTCAGACAGCCTGGACATGTACTGGCTTAAGCAGGGCCACACGTCTGGCACTGCTGGATTTGAGTCCCTGGCAGCGTAGCGTGTCACTGATGTAGCCTTTGTTACTCGGTCCCAGCTCTCTGCAGGTCATTCACTAGGTCCCCGTGTGGTTCTGGGATTTTTGCGCACCGTTCTTGTGATCATTTTGACCCCACGGGCTGAGATCTTGTGTGGAGCCCCAGAATGATGAGATTATCAGTGGTCTTGTATATCTTCCATTTTCTAATACTTGCTCCCACAGTTGATTTCTTCACACCAAGCTGCTTACCTACTGCAGATTTAGTCTTCCCAGCATGGTGTCCTTTGACAGCTTTGTGGTCTTGGCCAAATAGGAGTTTGGAGTGAGACTGTTTGAGGTTGTGGACAGGTGTCTTATACTGATAACGAGTTCAAACAGGTGCCATTAATACAGGTAACGAGTGGAGGACAGAGGAGCCTCTTAAAGAAGAAGTTACAGGGTATGAAAGCCAGAAATCTTGCTTTTTTTGGGGTGACCAAATACTTATTTTGCCAAGGAATTTACAAATTAATTAACAGAAACAGAAATGTCACCAGAATGCTTTATTAAATCAAAACTATCTTGGAATAAGGCACTTTCCTCTGAAATGACAGGAGCGGCCACCATGTTTTTGTTTTGAGAGGCCCGCATGAAAGAGTCACATGACCTACCAGCGCTCCAATAGAACAGAATAGGGGGAAAAAACGTACCCATTTCACAATTTTTAGGCCTTTATCGTAGAACTGATACGTTTTGCACTGTGGACAAACGGAGCCTTTTCACGTTTTGACATGAGACTGGGTTGTTATGTGGCAGGTTTGCTGAAGCGGTAATTAAGTGATAAATTGGTGCCCCCAGTCTCTCCTGGAGGTGTGAATTCGAATCCCTCTTCTGAGAAAGGACATTTTGTCCACATTCCTATGCATCCACAATGGGATATTCAAAACAAAGTTGAAACTGAGGTGAATGAGTGGGTCATCTGCCAAAGTGGGTTGAACTGGCAGCACGAGGGGCAAATGAGTTTCCCTGTGACCTTCAAATGTTGGATCAAAGTCTACTGAAGACATGGCTTTTGTTCATAAACACATTTGTGTTCCTCTTTCAATTCGCATTTTGTCCGTTAACATCATGAGCAGAGTAGCCATCTCATCACATGACTAAAGTGTGGATTCTGTGTTGGTGGCCAAATGTCCTGACATGCACCCACGCCCCTCACTAGTTTGCACACAGAAATGCATACTTTACTAGTTTAACGAGTTCCCCACATAGTTTTCAAAATTTACAGGGCTGAGAAAAAATGTTGATGAAAACAAAATGCACACATTCTGATTGAGGCCAGAAAATTATAGTCCTCATAAAATATATTTTGGCATGTAGGGATAATGAACTTGAACATGTTGAACAGCCAGAAGAATTCATCCACCATCACAACAAGATATTTACCATCATCACAAGACAGCATCATTACAAATTTAATTACAAAAAAAGAGGGCTTTTCTTGGCCTGGACTTTATAAAAATGCGCACATAAAATGGGAGCGTTGTAATTCTCAACTCAAGATGAAGGTTGGATTCTGACCCTCACGAGAACACAGCCTGCTAAGTCTCAGTCCACGAGATCACAGAAAGACATTCTGGCTTGTGACTGTCATCTTGACATGACAGCAGAAGACATGACTGAATGTAGAAGTGGTGAGAGAACACATATATAGAAAGAAAGAACACAACTAGTAACGTGAGAGCAAGTTGGGACCAGACAAAACTGAGAGCAAGTGGAAGACAATTCAGCACCAGCAGAGACTTTTGAAGCCCCATTATGAGCTCCTTTGTGATGTATCTGGTCCAGTCCCAGCTCCAAAGATACTACAGCGCAAGCAATGAGGTTATGGACATGATCTGGGAGCCATCCGCCGCCCAGCATAGCAGCAACTACGGTGCCATGGAGGACATTGTCTGGAGACCAACTCCTGCCCCGAGCACCAATGCTGCAAGGCAAAATAATTATGGAGTGAACTGCTGCACCAGGCAGGCTAAGATCTGGAGCCCGACACCTGCCCCCGAATTCTCCTACCACAGGAGAATTTGCCAGATGTTCTCAAAGACTGATCCCGATGCTCTGTGCAGGAAGCACAGAGCCAAGCATTATACAAGAGCTCGTGCTGTTCCTTACATAAAGAATTGCGGCACTGATGTGACACAGGGTCACAGCTTCCTCTGCCAGGTGCATCGCCGCACCATGAACAGCCGTGCCAGGGAGAGAAGGATCTGGAGGCCGACACCTGCCCCTGAATTCTCCTACCACAGGAGAATTTGCCAGATGTTCTCAAAGATCGATCCCGATGCTCTGTGCAGGAAGCACAGAGCCAAACATTACAGAAGAGCTCGGGCTGTACCTTACGTCAAGAATTGCGGCACTGATGTGACGAAGGGTCACAGCTTCCTCTGCCAGGTGCATCGCCGCACCATCAACTGCCGTGCCAGGGAGAGAAGGGTCTGGAGGCCGACCCCTGCCCCAAGCACCAGTGCTGATGTTGAAGACAACTACTTCACCAAGCTTGGTAGGAAGTACCTTGGGTACTATGGTGCCAGCGATAGGGTGATGGACAGGATGTGGGAGCCATCCCCTGCCCCAAGCAACATTATTTCACTGCAGAATAATTATTTTGCAAGGCGTGCGTGAACTGCGGTGCCAGGCAGGCTAAGATCTGGAGGCCGACCCCTGCCCCTGAACTCTAATACTACCAGAGAATTTGCTACATGTTTTGAAGGATAGATCCCGATGCTCTGTGCAGGAAGCACAGAGCCAAACACAAAAGCCTGGGCTGTTCCCCTTTGTAAAGAATTGAGGCACTGATGTGACGAAGGGTCCCTGCGTCCTCTGCCAGGTACATCGTCCCACCATTCGGTAGAAGGACGACGGGGTCCTCTACTTGAAGTGATCGGCACAGGACGAAACCCTTGTGTCACCAATGCCGGGGAAGATGGAGTCCTGAAGAGGCCATATTTTGGCATCCTAAAAAAGATATTTGGTGGAGCCTGAGACAGCAAACATGCCACCCTTCATCAGAAGAACCACAGCACCACAAGAAAACATCATGGCAGCCATGACAGGGAGGATCAGGGTGTCCTCCTCACCACCACCCTTAAACCTTAAAATGACCTTTAAGAAGCTTTAGAGTGGAGAATGTTTTTTTTTTAAACCATTTTCCTTTCATGTGCAATTGTCTAATTTATTTGAAATAAAAACTGACTTCTGGATTTAAATTGACTGTGACCCTCTTTTTACATGCAAGCTGAAAGTTATGCCAATAAAAACCACAAGTATTTATTCTGATAACAGCTGTTCACTGGATGCTAATTTTGCTATGAACATTCAATGCAATGATTTTGACAAACCTTTGGCTAAAATGTATTCATGCGGTGAGAACAATCGATTCCAAATCCCAAAAAGCAGCTCTTGGCTGTCCCAATAGTAGCCAGACATCGCTAGATGACATCATCAGTTAATTTGCATTATATTGAATTTATATATCATGGACTTTATGTGGTAGATAAAGAATTCTCATCATTTGAGACAGACAAGTGTGTGAAAAACATCTTAAATATGTTTAGACTTACAAATGAACTTATTAACACAATATGTGCTTTTATGTTACAGTCTCTTAAAGTCTCCCATAACACCGAAAAAAAAAAGTTACTTGACATGTAGCTACTAGATTTTTTGCAGAAGAGTCACTCGAGGGGTCTGAAGGGTTGCAAAATATCGAGACAAACAGTGTTGGGAAAGTTCATTTTCTACATGAACTCGTTCAAAGTTCAGCTGACTGATTTTAAAATGAACTAGTTCAGTTCAAAGTTCGGAACTCAAAATTTTGTACTCAGTTCACAGTTCTAAAAATGAACTTGTCCAGTTCTTTTTTCCCATGAGTTCCTTTGCACTATTATTTTTTTTAATTATTGCTCCAGCCCATGTGGTACCACAGACAGCAGTTATTTGATCAGTTCCAGCAATGAAACAATGTGTCAGACTGCATCTTCATTTTCAATTTTGTGTCCCTCTGCATCCTTTATTTACTTGTACATCCCTTGAAAGGCTTCCCAGGTGCTTCAGTTCAATATGCCTGTGAACAGTTGACCCTCCTTGCGGTGGAGGTGGCATGGAATGAACAGAGAGTCCAGTAAAGCAATTCCTTCCAAGAAAACCTTTTTATTCCTTGGCAATCAGGTGTACAACCAGATGTGCCAGAGGTTCAACCATCAGCCCCAGCAGATGGAAACTGGGCCTTATATACCTGCTTAATACTATTCCCCCCTGGCCCCTACCAAGAGCAGGGATCTCCCTCTAGCCACAGAATCTCTTAGCTCCCGACACCACATAAAAAAAAACAGAAATTCACCCATGAGTTATGATTATAGGTCATTAAAAATTGGCCAAACTTCTCAACATAATAAATTTGCCCAGATGATTCCAGCAGCAACCCCCCCTCCATTCTGACCGTGGTCTCTCCCGGAAAATTTAACCGGTGACGGTACCCTTCCGGACTCTTTGAACACGGACACCTGAGGACACAACAGAAAGGTGAGTGGCACAACCCAATACTGGCACCCTATTGCACTGTACCCTGCGGGGCTTTGACACCCCGAGACCTCCCCCCGCTGCTCGACGCCTAAAATCCCCATCGTCACATCTCTCTTCCGATAGGTGGAGCGACACCGGCGCAGACACACCCGCCTGAGGACCACCGCCACCAAGGAACGGTTATATAAATAAATAAATATACATAATCAATAAATAAAGATGCCGCAAGCTGGATAGGGAGCCGTGTGCAGATCCGCTCTGTAATTTACTGTGCAACACTCAATAAAGTGCCGGTCTTAAAGTGCGTGTGCCATTATTGAAGTGCTGTGCTAATTGTGCAGTACTGTTAAAACAACCCCGGTGCAACCTTCATACATTACTATCGTAACGAAGGGCTCTTCGTTACAATGCCGTTTCAGGTTTGCGGTGGATGTGACAGACGCGTGTATTTTCTTTTTGAAACCTGGCGGGCAAAGTTTGCTCAGAAATGTAAGATTTTCCCATCTTCCTCGACTTTGTCATAAAACTCGTTTAAATGACCGTTCGACGCATCCTTGCTGGTTTGTTGAGTCGAGTTTTGTCTTGTCCGTGGGCTACAGCCACATGCCGCTCTTGTCGCCTCCTCCGTGCTGCTCTGTTTGATGACGCGTGCTGCGCTGCGACACTGGTGGCTGGCGTTGCCAGATTGGGTGTTTTTCTGTAATATATTCGGAGGTGTCGAACACTTTTTTTCATTGCGCGCTTGATGTCTCAGTCAGAACAGCTGAAATGACAAACTGACTGTCTGGATTTCTTCCTGGACATCATCTGGGTCTCAGAAATTTTAATTTAAAAACAAAAAGGATTTAGTCTGATGGGAGTGAGGACTTGGAGACCAAAGGAAGAACCTCAAAGTCAGGACACTGAGATCAAAGTGAACGCTCTGATCTCAGAGGTTGGGGATATTTCACATCCCATGGCCCTCCAAATAAGAGCACTGTGTCACTGTCCAAAAATTTGAAAACATATTACTTTGTGAATATTATATCCAGACGACCACTGTAGTCCCTCCTACATGATGAGTGCAGTTCATTGTCTCACCCATTCAAATTTTTTGGCAGGTCCCATGATGTAATGATTGTTATGTTAAGTTAAAAACAGTAAATTAATGATGAGAGCAGACGTGCCCTGTGCCCCTGATTCAGTTCCACTTAAGTCTTTGGATTAAACTCTGAAAACTAGTAAAAACTGGGAAAAATACCGACAGTATTGCTATCGCTGCCCCCCCCCCCCCCCCCCGGACGACCGGACCTGCAGGAGTGCAGCTGGAGGACTCTCTCAGAAGGAGAATCACATTGGTATGCAGCCGTCCTGTCATGCTAAAGGCTAAATGCTAAACCACTAATTCAACACAGCTGCTAATTTCACGAGCTACCTGCTAGCACGGATGCTAATGGCAAAACACTAGCTCCAGTACCAGGTAGCATTGCTAGGCTAACACACATGAGTACCATGGTTCCCGCGCTGTCTTAAAAAGTCTTAAATTTTGGTCGTCGGTCTTAAAAATGAGGCGTCAAGTCTTAAATTGACATTACGTTACATCTATCGTGTTAATGTTCCTGCAGGAGTGTCCAACAATGAAACCAGTTCGACCACATAAATGATCAATTATTCAAGGTAGAACCAATAAAAGGAGAAATCTGAAGGCTGCGTATCACATTCGTGTGGTCCGAGTTCAGTGTTGAACAGAAAGTCGAGCAGGTTACGTGTGGTGGATGCGCGCGGTGAGTCTGGACGTGTGCCGATTCAATGATCTGTGGCTGGACAGAAAAGAATTTAAATGCTGGCTGAAAAGAGTTACTGGAAATCCACATGAAGCCCGCTGCACTTTGTGCAAAAAAAAGTTCAACTGGGAACATTTGGGATAAAGGCTCTGGAGTCGCACGAGAAGTCCAGTAATCATGAGACACGGGTAAGAGGCTGCATGGAGCCAGATATCTGACATCGTCTCCAGCAGACCCAGCACCTGCTGCTATGCCTCGACCTCCTCCAGCTACCCAGGTCTTCACTACCGCTGCCCAGGTTCCCGCTACCGCAATACAACATAGGTCACTGATATGCACACTAATTCTTACACACTAATTTTACACTTTAACATTTTTTTTTTTAACTATTCAGTTCACTCCCCTACTCCAATTGCACTCTCTGGAGGGAGGGAGTGTGGCAGGGTTCATTGTTCACTGCCTACATAAATGGTGAAATTGAGAATTCTGTATCTGTCTTTTTTTTTCAAATTGGTCGGTGCTGCCATGCATCATTGGAGGTTCTTTTTTCATGTATACATCTACTTGGTTCAGCACCACAACAAGCACTTTGTGTGTTGGGAAGCGCATCCCAGCATTCCATCCATGACCAAAGCTATCGTATGGTGTCTTGAATACTGGAGGTCTAAACTTTCATTCAAAAAGTCTTAAAAGAGGTCTTAAAGGTCTTAAATTTGACTCGTTGAAACTTGTAGGAACCCTGAAGTACTGATGCATATTTAAAGGCCCCTATGAGACAGATTATTTGCACTTTTGTTGGGTTTTTGTGTTGAGTTGTGGTTTGCTGTGCGTGTGTCTTGTGCCTTATCTGTGCATTTTAAGCACATTAAGTCATGTTTACCCACTGTGAACATTGCAAAAAAGGTTTTCGATTTTGGTTGTTTGTGTTCATATGTTAAATGCTATGTGAAGAATCTAACAATTATAATACTGTGAGGGGAAAAGTGATTATTTTGATATTGTCACATGATACTTGGAGTTAATTATTTGTGCTATGAAGCAATTGTGATGTCATATTGCAACAGGAGTTCAGTTAAAGCAAATATTCTCTACAGATACAGACTCAAGTTAAACTTGGAAGTGATTTATCTTCAAGAATTCAAGCTTTGAGATCGGAGAAAATGAAAGTATGTGTTCTGATCCTACTTATTGTAGGTCAGGTTTTTATGAGAGACCCTTGGACTTGGACTGGACCTGCCTGGATGTGGGAGCCAGAGTGACGTTGATGGCGAGCCGGAACCTGGAGGATCATCAGACCTACGACCGCAGGATGGAATCCTTTTTTCACTTTTATATATATTCACACACAGTAGGGTGGCGCGACATAGCTCTACCTGAAAGGTGCACATCCAGTAAAGTGGACTGCACAAGCAATAAAAATAGACTGAAGCAGCTGAAAAAACAACAATTTTAAAATTTTAATTTGGTTAGTTATTTTCCATACTTACACGGGTTGTTTTGTATATTTCCTGTGTTCATACTGTCTTTCCACTGTAATAAATAGGGAAGCATACTGTTTCTTAAAAGCCATACAGTTTCTGTGTCTTTCCTGGTGTTGCTGTTCATCCTGGGCTGCGTCGTCAAACCTGGATCTTCTGTTATTTGGCCATTAGTTGACGTTACCGCTATAACTTACGTTACTCACTTTCCTCATAAGGGTGACAGTTGTGTTTGTCTGTAGCGAGCTCACCATGGTGCAAGGCACCCCCAAACAAGTGACGTTAATGAACCTCTGAGTTCCTTCCTGTCAAACAGAAAACTCCTAATATGTCATTTGAGTAAAGTCCATAATATTCCTGGCATCAAAATAGTTCGTGAAGCGTAGGAAGAAGGTAGGAGATCTCCAACAGGATCCTTCTTTCCTCTTTCGTACTTGGATCTCATTTATCATCACAGTCAAGTGTAGACCCATGCTCCCATACATATTTTGCACACAGGAATTGTATAGTTTCACTGTGGATGTTGTTCCATACATGGTTCACGAACAGGATTCTTCCAGGTTAACCTTGGATTGACCCCAACTGTGTGTTTGGGTTTTGGAGAATTTTTCATGTCTAAGAAATCAGTCTGGCAGGTTTTTCAGTGAGAGAAATTCTGGGGATGAAAAGAAAAGAAAAGATGGTCTGGGGGCAGACAGAATCATAAACATTTGAGAAGGATCTGGCAACAAGTGACTTGCTGATCTGGACCAGCTGCATGCACAGGTGAGTGGAGTGGTCTCATATGAGAAGGAGTGGTTGGCAGACAGGTGAGGTGCTGTAGAAAACTACTGAGAGATGACGTGGGTGGAATGCACACTGGCAGTCAGAGCCTTTTTTGTTTTTTTTTAATTTGAAAAGAAAAATACAGAAATGTGGTTATGAGTGTGTGATGAAGCAAATGCCACATCCACCCTTTGCCTCAGGTGTGTTGATTGCTGAGATGTCAGGCAGATATTGCCCTCCAACCACTGCCACACTTACTGCAAAAACATGTTTACACTTTAGAATATCAGTTTGCCTTTTGTTAGCTCCACAACTGTTTTTAGATGCATGCATCAAACTTTTGGATTGCTAGCCTCCTTAACACACATCACATGCACGTCCACACTCTTTCATCCCACTGACACCTGAGTCCCATTTCTTAAGCAGAGCCGGTCATTTAGATAAGCCCTTTACACTCTTTATTGTAAAATGGATATCATGAATTTACATAGAGGGTGGCACGTTGGTGCAGTGGTCAGCACTGTTGCCTCACAGCAAGAAGGTCCTGGGTACGAGCCCCGGCTCAGGCACGAGATCCTTCTGTATGGAGTTAGCATGTTCTACCTGTGTCGGTTCTCTCCGGGTACTCCAGCTTTCTCCCACAGTCCAAAGACTTGTACAGCCTCAGGATGCTGGGCTTAGGTTGAAACCCTCCATGCATGTTGAGGAGCTTCCCGGTCTTGGCATCTGTGTCTTTGGGTCGTCTCAGGGAACTGTTCTGTTAACCAGTAGCTGGTGCTTGGCTCATCAGGTGTTAGTGCCAATTCCCTTTCTGAGTCACCTTCATGTATTGACTCGTGCTGATTTATCTTAGCCACGGTGTTACCTGACAGGAGCTTCCATGTAGGCAGGTTATCGGTCAGTAGTTGGATGGGATGGGGTCCTTCATGATCAGGACTGTCCTGCCCTTGGTTAGCCACTCTGGGGACGTCTCATCCCTTAGCAGCTGGTTCATCTGTGGTGCAAGGCGTTCATGGAGTGCAGTTAGTTTCTTCATCCAGTTTGTGTGGATCATATCAAGGCCCGGTGCTGTACAGCTCTTCATTTTTGACACTCTGTCTGGGATGTCTGCCATTGAGATGGTTATTGGTTCTTGTTCTGGGAGGTCTCTGTGGTCAGTTCTCAGTTCCACTAGCCATTGTGTATTGGTGTTGTGTGATGCTTCACTTTCCCATATGCCCTTCCAGTACTTTTCCATCTTTTGGTGGGCCTGGTTGGTTGTTATTCCCCTGCCACTGGAAGTACGCCATGGCTGGGTCAGTGGAGAACATCTTATTTATTCTCCTGGCCTCTACCTCCTTGGTGTATCTCTTCAGTCGAGTGGCCAGAGCTGTTTGCCTTTGTTTGGCAGTTTCAAGTGCCTCTGGTAAGGATAGCTTGGTGTATTTCTGTGGTACACTTTTATTCACCATATTTTCTCTCTGCAGCTTTGCTAGTTGGCTAACATCTCTCTGTGTTGCATTTATTTTAGCCTCTATCCTTCTCTTCCATGGATGGTAGTGTTTCTTATGCTCCTTGTCCATGTCTCGCTTGTACCCTAGCATCTACAGTATTACTGTGGCTGTACTGTGCATGAGCTTGTTGGTATCTGTGATGGTTGCATTCACATCCACTAGTCAATCTTCTGAGGCTACTGGACAACTCGGCTTTGTCAGAGGTTCCAAGATTCTTGTTGGTTCACAATCGTCCTTCTTAGGTCAGCAGCTCTTGCATTGAGTATTTTCTTATTTATTGGGGCTTGTTACCAAATCTCAGTTTGTGGGGATGATGATGATGACATCCCCCAACTGATCTGTCACCCTGGCTCCCCCTTGCCATAGCATTGTTGTTGTATCTCTTAATCTGTAGTTTTGACAGTAATTTTTGATTACAGATGTTGGAACTCTGGTCTAACAGTTGTTTCCTTGTCAGCTTAGATTGGGGGTTTCGAAGTATAGTAGTAGCATTCCAAAAATATATATGTGTGCGTGTGTGTGTGTGTGTGTGTGTGTGAGAGAGAGAGAGAGAGAGAGAGAGAGAGAGAGAGAGAGAGAGAGAAAGAGAAAGAGAGAGAGTTTCAGTATGGCACTATTTTGGTGTATCAATAGCACACATTTATTGACATAACAAAATGAGTATGTTCAGGTTCTCCCCATAAAGAATTCCTCCTAATAGCCTCCCTAATGCTTTTATAACTATCTTAGGGCAAAAGAACCTTTCTTTAAAATATCAGATTTTTGTCTTGACAGGACTGAGCCATGTGATCACCAAATGATGAGCGTCTGTCTGAAACATCCTCAATGACTTATAATTTCATTCAGGATCCAATCAATGACATGATTGTTTCACACTTACACAGTGACTGTAACTTACACTCTTCTGTCAAAGATACATGGAGAAAGTTTATTGTGAATTCTCGAAGAAAAAGTAGAAAAAAAAACATTGGGGTTATATCATTGATGTTATTTACACTTTCCTCTAAACACTTCTTTCAGACACAAGAACCATATGAGATGCATACACTGGGAATTTACTACGACACACCTTGAATTCCAACCATCTATGGTAACACTTTACAATGATATATTAATAGTTTAAATTAGCAGTGGTTCATTAATTTTTATTTAATTTTTTTAACACTGAAATAATGTTCGGGTGGCACGGTGGAGCAGTGGTCAGCACTGTCGCCTCACAGCAAGAAGGTTGTGGGTGGAGCCCCGGCTCAGGCACAGGATCTTTCTGTGTGGAGTCTCCATGTTCTCCCTGTTCCTGTGTGGGTTCTCTCTGGTACTCCAGCTTTCTCCCACAGTCCAAAGACATCAAGAGGGGACGAGGCTGATTGATACTCTAAATTGACTGTAGGTGTGACTGTGAGAGTGAATGGTTGTCTGTCTCTATGTGTTGGCCCTGCGATGGACCTGTCCAGGGTGAACCCTCTTGCCCGAAGGCTGCTTGGATAGGCTCCAGCCCCCAAGGCAAAAACACTTGTGGTGTGAAGTAAAACTTTCTTACATTCTGTTATTTGCCTTTCTGATGAGGACCTGTGCCAACAGAGCAGTATCCTTTCCATGCTGCTATGTTGAACCTTTCCACTAGGTGTGAGCATTGTCAAAGTATTTGACTCTGTTGCTACAGACTGACTGAACAACATTTGAAGCAGATGCTCAAAAAATGAAAACCAAGCATACATCTCAAACACGAGCAATTTGATGTGTTCTTTAGTGGGGGAGTATGAAGACAAGTCATTTAGATGGCATTTTGGCAATCCAATTCTTCTTGAACATCATAATATAATGTGTGCACATCTTGGACTGCGATGTTTACACTTTATTTGTTAATGACTTCATGCTTAACTTTATCAACTCAATAATACATCATGTATTTGAATCACCTGCCCAATAATGTCTATATTATATACAGCCAATGACATACAGTATACTATCCTATGTAAAAAAAAATTTGGGGTAACAATTAGTGTAACACAAACAATGTTACTTCACATCCATATAGCTTACACCACTTGGAGATATCAGCCATAGATTATTTGACACCTTAACCAG
Source organism: Aulostomus chinensis (assembly GCF_037954235.1). NCBI lineage: Eukaryota > Metazoa > Chordata > Actinopteri > Syngnathiformes > Aulostomidae > Aulostomus > Aulostomus chinensis. The sequence continues at coordinate 18,661,342 of NC_141337.1, read as the reverse complement.
CACAATCATATTTCATTATTTCCTTTCATGTTCATAATGTTCACATCTCTTTTGAAAATATTGTTAATAGTTTCATTTCTCTAGAAAGTAGAGAATAATGTCCTCAGGAAATGGGGTCTTGTTTGATTGACAGTAGCTGGGAGGTAGCCTCACAGTTGCCAGTTATATTGTCCATATATACAAACCGTCAAAACCAAATGCTGCTAAACAGGGCTTTTGAAGAGCAATGACCACACCAGCATCTAATGGTGTCACAACAAGAATAAAAGTATTTACACATTGTTAAAGCTGATTATCACCCAGCAATAGTAGTAGTGCCCCTTTTCCCGAAGAATGCATGTTTGATGGAACAGCTCAACAAGTGCAGATGCTGACATTTATTGTGTAGCAGCTGCTGTCTGGCAGCTCAAGAGAGACCTCCTCTGCTAAACCACATTGCTTTACACAAGATATTAATTTTTATATATGTATAGATATGGGAGCACAAAGTGACGACCATTCAAAATTTGTGGTTTTTAATGGTATAGATATTAGATTGTTGTATTTCACGCTTATTTAGGCAATGTACTTATTTTCACTTGTTATGGCGATATAAATTTTCCCATTTGTTGTTGTTGTTTATCCACATTGTATTGGCAACGTTAACATCTGTTTCCTGCACCAATAAAGCTCTGTGACACTCAACCGAATCGTGTTGTTTGGCAAAGCAGCAGAGCAACAACCTCACAGGGAGGAGCTTGGGTCCCAGCAGCAGGCAGGGATAGACCCTCCCATCATAGAGGAAGGAAGCGGAAATTACCGTCGCAAATCTTATGCTAGTAGCTAGAATTTAGGCTCGTAGGACGGGGTGTAAACGCCACATGAAATACATCGTTTGTCGCTTCCTAATAGAAAACGAGGATTGGATAACCATACGATAGGAATTTGGTTGTTACGGTAGCAACGTCGAAACGCAACGTCTCTGGTGGTGAGTTTTACGGTCCCCTTACATAAAAGTTGTGCACTGTTTCCTTTTCACGACGCAGGCTAGTCAAGTTCAGTAAGGCTAACTGGCTAGCAACAACAGCTTGCGCTAGGAAAAAAGGTGGATTCTCCCTTTTCATATTAGATAAGCTAGCTGCTAGGCCTTGACCAACGACTGACGTTCATCTTCAGTAAGTTGGTAGTTTGTGGTGATGATGTCGTTGTTTTACCAGTGGTAGTACATCAACCGAGTTAAGTTTTATAATCACTTTGAACCGCAGTTATTGTTATCTGACCGTTAGCCGGCATGCTAGCCCTAGCGCTCCACAGCACTGGGCGCAGTCTGCTTGGTGTAACGGGATCAGCTCGTATTCTTATCTGTTTTAATATTTCTTGTTAACTGCTTAAAATTGTTGTCGCTGAAAATCGTCATAACTTTTTTCAGTACAATAAGAACAAGGGAAATATTTCTAGACGGTAACTGCGGTCGGTTCCCCTTGAACGTCAGCTTCCCCTTTCATTACTTCGTCTGTCAGAGATGATAGCTTTGTGTTGTTTGCCTCAGTAACCTTATTGACTGGGGTTTGTCGATTGTATGACTCTAAACAACGAATGCAGTCAGTCTTAGATCTTCTTGTGTCTTTGCAGTCAAAGGACTTTTCTAGCGATGCCCAGCATCATCTGTGTTTGCCGTATAAGTTATTCTGTAACGGTAAAGCAACGATATACTAATATTTGCCGTGAATTTATTAGTTTTCTGTTCTTAGCTACGAGTGTGCCACATTTAATAGCAGTAGTTGACAATGTATTGATCTTAAGGGCTGTATGGCAAGTTAGCAAACAGCGTAATGAGATAACGTTGCTTTATCCATTTAACCAAAAACGATAGGTTTAACTAAGGTATCACTATCACTATCACTAATCTCCGGTTTACGAGGTGGTTGTCTGTCAGTAGAGACTGAGTAGATTGGCAAATGAAAAGCCTCATGAAGGTGTGCTCTGTTCAGTTTTGTTTGGAGCAGCAGCTACATCCATGACTGATACTTGAGGCTTTTCTTTCTTCAATGTAGTCAATCTCTCCTGACAGCCAAACACCTCACAAACCGGAGATTAGTGACAGTGACATGTTGGTTAAACCTACACTTGTTGGGTTAAATGGATAAAGCAACATTATCTCATTACGTTGTTTGCTAACTTTGCCATGCAGCCCTTAAGATTAATACGTCTACTAATGCCATTATATGTGCCACTGTAGTCGCTGTAAACAGAACTCATAAATTCACCGCAAAAATTAGTATATTGTTGCTTTAACTAACACTAACATATCATAAGTATCAATAACTGTTACTTGTGCTGTATTTTTGTTAGTTCTTGCGAGGATAATTCTGGGTTTCTAGACCACAAGACAATTTTCTCTTGGTTACATTTATGTTGTGAGTGCAATTACTGTATCAGGTATTGTAAGATTAAGACATTATTGTTTTATGTCGAGTTGTCCCAATCAGATTTTTTTAGAGTTTGACTAATCCATAATTTTCCAGTTCTCATCAATTACAAATCTATAAAAATTGATGAAGATTTTGGTTTGGATGATATATTAACACTTGGTATTAGAATTTTTTTTTATTGTTTTACACTTTAAATATTGTTTATAAATGTTCTCCTTTCCCATTTTTTTAATGCTGTAATTATCAGAGCTTAACCAGACTCTTCTGTCTGTTCAGATATCCGATATCCAATTAATCTATTATTCTATTCATAAAAAAAGTTTGCCTCTACCAATTTATCCATTATACCACATTAATGATGATAATTTTTCCAAAAATACATTTTGTTCATAGTTTGTGAGAGAATCAGTTGTCCTAAATCAGTGTCTCAATGAAAATATTGAGGTTTTTGGTCAAAAATGTTGTGATATTTCTCTTTTCTCTATCTTGCCCTGCCCTTTTCCAATACTTTTGTAATTATTATTGTTGATAATTGCAATTGTGATTGTTGAGTGGCGTGGCTCAAAGAAAATTGTCTGTCTAGCAACCGAAGGGGCGCTGGTTCAATCCTTGTCCCTGATGACCATGTCGAAGTGTCCTTGAGCAAGATACTGAACCATGATTGCTTCTGATGAGTAGGTTGGCGCCTTGCATGGCAGCCTTCACCATCAGTGTTTGAGTGTGTGTGTGAATGGGTGACTGAGATGATATTGTAAAGCACTTTGAGTGCTGCTAAAGTAGAAAAGCCCGATATAAATTGAGTCTGTTTACCATTTGATAGTATGTGTTAAGTTGCATCATAGGGGTTAAAGTAAACGCTGGACATGGGATTTTTGGGACTGATGCCAAGTTGATTTTTTGAAAGTGAAAACCAGAAATATTAATCAGCCAATCTTCTTTAAGCGTATACCTCTTTTAAGAAAAAAATTATATATATACGAAAGGTGGGTTAAAAATGTCTATATACTGATATTTTATCGACATACATTTGTAGGAAAGATTATCGATACATAAATCCCAGTATTGATCTTTTAAAATGCATCGGATTTTACCCGTTCATTTTTTTGTTTTTGTTTGCCACTTTAGTCTGGCGTGATTTAGTGCGTAGTGCAACATTATTGCAGTCAGATGATCAGATCTCGTGAGATCCAGGCCATGTGCCTCCGATCAGAGAACAACAAGATGGCAGAAGTGCAACTTAAATCTACGGCAAATTTAAGAGCCGATGTCTGGCAGCACTTCAGCTTTGAGAAGCGAGAAAACTGCGCCCAACTTGACAAAAATAATGCTGTGCACAAAATGTTCAAAGTAGAAGTTAAGTACAACGGAAATACTACTAATCTCCGTAGCCATTTGACGAGGCATCACCAAGAGTACACTCAACAACCAGGAAACTACAAGTCACTGCAACAACCCTCGCTGGAGAAAGCACTTGGGATGAAGTTTCCATCCACGCTTCCATGTGCAGAGAACATCACTTCGGCTCTGGCAATGTTTATCTGCAAGGATCTCAGACCCTGTGTGGTAGAAAATGTAGGCTTCAGACACCTCATCCAGACACTGGAACCACTGGAAACAACAGAGTCAAATCACAATCTCAAAGATGTACAGAGATGTTAAAAACAACGTCGCAACCGCAATGAAATTGGCAGAGAGAGTTGCCATCACTTGCAACAGCTGGACAAGCAGAGCTATGGATTCCTACTTGACAATCACCTCTCATTACATTGACAGTAACTGGTCCCTCATGTCCCACGTTTTACAAACGTGGGCGATTGAAGCCACACCGCGAGTCATCTTGCTGAGCTGCTGACAGTTTGTGGAAGTCGAAGTTGCCCTTTTGTTTTGAATGACAGTTGGTCATATATTTAAATAAAAAGTGCATGATGTTGTTTAAGTATTGTTTAATGGTCAGTTCTCAATGTAAATATTAATATTTAATTACCCTGCAGCAGGTTAGAGGGTTACTTTTACAATTGAATTTACAGCATTAGTCCTTTGAGAATCTCTTCCATTACCAAAGCAAAATTGGTATTGTAACTAAAATATCGTTTCGTATATTGTATTGAATCGTATCGGAAATTGTATCGACTTGGGGCCTAGTGTATCGAAATCGTATCGTATCGAGAGGTCAGTGGTGATACCCAGCTCTAATATATACACACCACCAGTCAAAAGTTTGGACACACCCTCTCATTTGATGTTTTTCTTTTTCTTTTTACTACTCTTTATATTGTAGATACATACTGAATACATGAGTGAAGCAAGATATATGGAATTATGTATCAAAGAAAAAAATTGTAAAATAACTGCAAATATATTTTGTATTTTATATTCCTCAAAGTAGCCCCCCTTTGCTTTGTTGACAGTGCTGTAAACCCTTGACCTCTTTTTTTGAGATAGTTTTCACTTAAGAGGTGTGCCTTGTCAGGGTCATTTGTAGAATTTCTTGCCTTCTTAACAGGGTTGGGACCGTCAGTTTTGTCATGCAGAAGTCAGGCTGGTACACAACTGACAGCCCTATTTGACAACTGTTAGAATTCATACTATGGCATATTATGACTGCCCCAGGAAAGGAAGACCAAGAGTAACCCCTGCTGCTGAGGATAAGTTCATCTGAGTCACCAGCCTCAGAAATCACAAGTTAACAGCATCTCAGATTAGAGCCCAGGTAAAGGACGCACAGAGCTCTAGTAGCAGACACATCACTACATCAACTGTTCAGAAGAGACTGCTCGAATAAGGCCTTTATGGTTGAATATCCATCCATCCATCCATTGTCTTCCGCTTATTCCTACATTAAGGGTCGCAGGGGGGGCTGGAGCCTATCCCAGCGTCAATGGGCGAGAGGCGGGGTTCACCCTGGACAGGTCGCCTGTCCATCGCAGGGCCAATTTATAGACAGACAACCATTCACACTCACATTTATACCTACGGTCAATTTAAAGTATCCAATCAGCCTAGTCCCCAATTGCATGTCTTTGGATGGTGGGAGGAAGCCGGAGTACCCAGAGAGAACCCACGCAAGCACAGGGAGAACATGCAAACTCCACACAGAAAGATCCTGTGCCCGAGCCGGGACTCAAACCCGGAACCTTCTTGCTGTGAGGCAACAGTGCTGACCACTGCACCACCGTGCAGTGTAGCAGACACATCACTACATCAACTGTTCAGAAGAGACTGCTCGAATAAGTCCTTTATGGTTGAATAGCTGCTAAAAAACACTATTAAGGAAAAGCAACAAGCAGTAGAGATTTGTTTGGGCGAGGAAACTCAAGGAATGGACATTAGACCAGTGGAAATCTGTGCTTTGGGTTGATGAGTCCAAATTTAAGAGCTTTGGCTCCACCCTCCATGTCTTTGTGTGACGCAGAAAAGGTGAACGGATGGACTCTACATGCATGGTTCCCGCTGTGAAGCGTGGAGGAGGAGGTGTGATTGAGTGGGGGTGCTTTGCTGGTGACACTGTAGGAGATTTATTCAGAATTGAAGGCACACTGAGCCAGCATGGCAACTACAGCATCCTGCAGCAACATGCCATCCCATCTAGTTTGCGTTAAATTGTTCCATCATTTATTTTTCAACAGTAAAATGACTCCAAACACACCTCCAGGATGTGTAAGGGCTATTTGATCAAGAAAGAAAGTGATGGATAGCTGTGCCAGATGACCTGGCCTGACACAGTAACCTGACCTAAACCCAATCCAGATGGCCTGGGATGAGATGGACCGCAGAGTGAAGGCAAAAGGGCCAACAAGTGCTCAGCATCTCTGGGAACTCCTTCAAGACTGTTAGAAAACCATTTCAGGGGACTACCCCTTGAAGCTCATTGAGAAAAGGCCAGAGTGTGCAAAGCAGAAGAAGAATCTAAAATATAAAACAAATTTTGAGGCATTTTACACTTTTTTTGTTTACTGCATAATTCCATATGCGTTCATACATCATAGTTTTGATGCCTTCAGTGAGAATCTACAATCAATCAGTCCTTATTCACAGACTATGGTCCATAAAAATCATACACTACAGCAAAACCAATAAATGAATATTTATAAAATATACGTTCAGAAACAGTTCACATATAGGCATATCAGACAATGCATCCTCAGTTTGGATGAGTAACGGAAATAGCTCATCGTGGGTTTGGAGAGTGCCCCTATGATACTGTTTGCAGATTCATCCAGCCGTTGCATAAATTTGTCCATAAGAGTTCTTAAGAGCTTTAAGAGTGCTCACGCCTGCAGTAACAAACATTGAACTCACACTAGCACTTCTTGGTACTTAAAGTAAAATCATCATTGCATCATCATATGCAACTTGCAGTCTTTGTAAGCTTGATTTTTAAAAAAAAAAAATTTTGTGCATGACCAAAGCTGTGCTGTGTACAGTGGTGTGCAATGTACATGAAACAAGGCCGAATTTGTGTGCAGTAGTGTTAGCTTGTGCATACAACTTATGGCATTGTCTGTAAAGAACATCATCTGTCATCTGGCCAGTAATAATGTGCCCAAGGTATTTAACTTTATCACAGACATCAAGATTTACATCTGATAACTTGAATACCTGAAATTTTAAACATTTGTCTTTTTTGGTTCTGCATATGAACACAGCACTCTTCCTTGGATTGCATTTTATGTCATAATGCACACCATACTCTCACTACAAATGTCATGAAGCTGCTGGAGACCAGCACTACTTAGGCAAAGTATAACCAGTTCATCTGCGTACATAATGATTCAAACTCCAAATGAGGACGAGATATTACTTCCCCATTTAACCAGCATAGTCTGAAGAGCGTACGAATAAGCCAGAACCCTCACAATGTGACTACAATGTAAATATTGGGAATAATAGAAAATTAAGAAAAAACATTCAATGAGACAATGTCTAAAATTTTTACTGGTGTGTGTGTGTGTGTGAGTGTGTGTGTGTGTAATACATATGTATGTGAGTACATGTATGAATATGTACACACGTTTAGATATGTGTGTGTGTAATACATATGTATGTGAGTACATGTATGAATATGTACACGTATAGATATGTGTGTGTGTGTGTGTGTGTGTATATATATGTATATGTATATATACACACATATCTATATATTTATCTATATCTATCTATCTATCTATATATCCTGATACAACAAACAAAGAACATTATCGATTTGTGCAACATATATGATGAACTTTTATCCTGGACTGAAAATAGGCCTTTTCTATGTTATAGTGCATCAATATGACTGTTACCAAAACAAAGTGTCTTTTGGCAAATATCGGAATTGTGATATATCATATATGACAGAAATATGATAAATTGGCAATAGCAACTGATATATTGGTGGGGCCCCTTATCTGTCGACCACAAAATTGGCTTCTCTTGATTACAATTACAGAAATATGTTTAGTGCAATTACTGTAACCGACATTTTCCCATTATAATGATTTGTATTTTGTTCGGTTATGCAACCAAATGCAAGAGGATTTTCATATTTCAACAACTTTGGCGCCTGTCAGCAACCTCTTTTCTAAACATGTGCTATTGCCATACACTACATTTGAGTCAGATAAACATTCTTTCTTGCTTGCAGGTACCGTACTGTGACCTTTATGTGAGGTCAAAGCCCTAAAGGAACGGGTCATAGACGGGAGGAGAGACTCGGAGACAAGCTACAGAAGTTTGGATAAGAGTTTTTTAATTTTTAATTCCATTTTTGAAACACAGCTCGCACCAAGACATTTTCCAGTGCACACCAAGGACCATGGAGGCCATTGCCAAATACGATTTCAATGCTACCGCTGATGATGAGCTTAGTTTTAAGCGTGGGGAAATCCTCAAGGTAAGTGACTGAATTTTATCATTTGAGTTTTTGTTTGTTTGTTCTCGGATTTATTTGGTGTAGTGCAGATATATTCCTGTGTCAATAATCCTATGCAAACAAAGTTCAATGAACGCAACATTATTAGTATACGATCTCACAGAAAAAGAATATTGATGTGTTTCAAGTCCTTACCCAAAATACATGTGGCAAAAAATCAACAGTATTGCTCTCAGTGAAATTGAGACAAGGCTTATTCAATCATGAATATACAATATACATTTTTTCCCCCAAAATGATTTCATTGTAACAAAATGAATAATTTGTACCTGCTGTTAAACTTGACTAGTGTTGTCAGGCTATTTTATGGTGCTCATATGCCATTTGTTTTATGAGTTTGTCATTTCTGTGGGACTGGCAGGCACGCTATAAACGGCTGGGTCTGCTTATGTTTTCTATATATTCAACAGAACAACCCTCAAAACAAGAACTGAAATGATTTCCTGGCCATTTTCCATGTGCCGTATTTTATCTATCTCGTCTATTTATCCATCTATCTATTTATCTATTTCTTGATTACTTGTATTTACTATTTCCTCACTTTTATTGATTAATTTTTTCCTTACTAACTTTCCAAGATGAGTTTTGTACAGCAAGGAGGAATATCTCCTCTCTGACAGCCAAGTAGGGTCGAAATCTGTGATTCTGTGGTGACTGAACTTTTGCTGCTTGTCAGGGGGACGGGGCACTGTCTGCTGGGACCACCCTCGCCACTGGTCTGACATTGAGCTTGGGTGTGTTTAAAAAGCAGACATTTTCGTGTGTGTGTAATGAATGTAGGGGTGAAGGCCTCGCAAAACAGACAAAGGAGAAATGCAAATGTGTGAAAAGTGAACTGAAATGCCTTTGCATAAATACAATCAATAACAGAAACCTAATTAGTTTATTGATAAAAGAACAGTGTATATTAACAAGGCATTATATGAATTCTGTTTCGATGTGGCGCTGTATGAAAATGAAAATTAATACTATTAACTTGGCCCAACCCTCCAAATCAAACATTTGGGGAAATGTTTGACATATTCTAGGGAAATACCTGTAGGTGTTTTATAATACCTCCCTTTGCAAATGCGCATGTGTATTCAGTCACCCTCCACCCCCTTGGCTTAATTTTTCCAGAATGAAAAGCCCCTTTAGAAAAGACCAGTCAACTTTTTGTATTTTCAGTATGATACTGTTTTTGTAATAACAGTAAATTGTTTACATTGTCTTACCTGGACATGCAGGTAGATGCAGAAAAAGTGCTGTGATGCAACATAACACGCCCCTCAAACATCAGCTTCTCTCAGTAAGAGAACTGAACTTATATGAATAGATTTTGTTGTGGTTTACCTTCCAATTTAGAAGATAGATGTTTTCACTCCTACATCCAGCCCCAATCTATCTGAATTTAGGATGGAATAAGAGATGTAAGAGATTACTTCACTGCACAATTATATCTACTTGTAAGGGATCACGGGGCTTGACAGTGTCAGCATTTCACTCACATGTGCAACTAAAAATAGATGTGTGTGAAATACAAACTGTTCTTAGGGGCATATCTGTGAGTAGAGAATGTTTTCTAAACCACCACTACTTTTTCACAAAAATTACCATCACAATGCTGGACCAGTGCTCTTTAGTCTGCCACTGTCTCCATCATTGGTACTTGCCTTTTGGCATTTCAGCCATCAGTTATGGCTCCATGGCATTATGGCCGTACTCAGTAGCCAGAGCTGATTGCAACCATTCTAGACATTTGTGATTCCACCAGAAGTTTGGCAGTGCTTTTCAGGTGGATTCCAGAAGTGGCTTGGTGCTCTGCGGAGAACATGTAGCAAACTCTATTTTGACAGAAGCCAAAGGTTTTCCCTAAGAAGAAGCATAACTTAATCACACAACAGAGCCTATGAACCTGAAGCACCAACACAGGTACATAAATATATGAAGAAAAAAATTAAAATTGAATTGAATGATAATTTTCTTCTTAAAATGTAAATGTCAACTATTGAATCATTAGGCATCAGTGTTTCACTGGTAAATGATGTGGATGTTGTAGGGCTATGCAATATGGACAAAATTTTATATCATGAGCTAGGTAATTCTATATCCCAGTAACGATTTAGACTGAGACTTTTCTTTATTGATTCCTTTGGGATGACTTCCTCAAGGAAATTGAATTTCCAGTAGCAAAAAGAAGATAAATACTTTTACAAAATAAAGGAGATGGACAATAGACTCTTAAGTAAAAAAACTCCTGATATAGAATTTTTCCTTCAATTAAATGAAATAACTGGCAATTTTCTTATCTTTTCTCCATTTATAAAACACATTTTTTATATATAAAACAAAATAAATATTATCGGAGATCAATTAAAATAAAACAAATATTCAGTGGTCAAATACTATTCAAAATATCTGAGAGTACCACCTGTTTTAAAGGATTGCATTCAAGTGCAATATATTAAAATAAATAAAATAATAAAGTGCTTCAAATAACAAATATCAAGAATGCCTTTCTTTTAACAAGCAAAATTGCTAATTGCATTTTGTGGATTGACCTATGCACATAACAAAAGTGCACATAAAAGTGCAATAAATTAACATTTTCAGAGGTTGAGTTTAAGGAACATAATTTTGTAAGCTTGTTCTAATGGCATCTGAAATTTCACTGTGCCTGTAGGACTGCTTCTCATACGGGATGCCTCTTGGCAACGATTCTTGTAGACTTGTTTGGTGTGCTCTTTTCTTGTCGTCACTTTGTGGTTTTGATGTAACGTTAGTGCTTTTTTGCAACTTAAGGCTGTCTCTGTAAAGTTCTTCGTGTCGTGTCTTTCAGTGGTAGAAAAGATCAGACGTATTCGAGTTGCTGCTAACGACTTGCAGGCGGCATGTTTTGCAGATTATCGTTTTCTGGTCTGACTTTTTAAAACCAAACCAGCGCCAAACCATGGAATTTTGGTTCCCTCTTTTTGGCACAAGCTCCTCCTTTGGTTCCGTTTCTACTCTATTCTCCGCTGAGCTCTCCGCATCTGCCATGTTGCATCCATGCTCCGCTTGCAGTGCTGTAAACTGGTACTTCCGGGTGACGTAAAATGCCACCGCAAAGCAGTAGCGTTGCTGCAATTACATTAACCCGGCCTGCATTCATTGTTTATACAATGTTAGTGTGGCCTCAGAACTAGACAAATACCCCGCATGTCAAAATAACGATATAAATGACAGTTACTTTGTATGGTAGACGTTTTTATATCGCACGGTGGTATATATCGTAATATCGCACAGCACTAGATGGTTGCATAAGGTTGTGAGGATGAGCATGCCACATTCACAGTTAGCTGTCTGTTTCAGATGCTGGTGACTTTCTCTGTCTTGATGTGGGGATCTAGTTTGGTACTGTGAAGTTCAGCAAAAATGCTGAGGTAACATCAGTAGTCGTTGCATTCACAGACAAACCATATGTATTAAAATGCTCTGAAATCACCTTTCTTCCACTGTATATGCCTTCATAATAGAATGAAGGGTCAGATTTCCTTCCTTGGTGGTAACCAGTGCTGTATTTAAATAATTGCTATTCAAAGGCCCGACAGATCTGACTCAGCTAGCTGGAACATACTGTAAGTGCACAGTCCTAAGAGCAACAAGAATTCTTCGCAGTGTATTTCTGGGCAGAGAATAAGCTCAAAATGGGGAAGGAAGGGTTGCGTGAATGTTGCCTCTGGTGCTGTCCACTTTTCATCTGAATCATTTGTTGGCTGCTTTTTGCCCATAGGACCAATGCATTTTAAAGGCAGGCTTGGTGTTTGTGCCTCTGCCAGATACCACCCAACCCCCTCCCGATTCTTTCATATTTTATCCTTGCTTCCTCTTCACGCAGTTCATATATTATTGTCTTTCTCAACATCTACCCCAAGGTAACATATGAGAAATGGGATGAAAAAAGATCTTGTAATTCGTTGACGTATAATAGTACACAAATTTGCTTTAAAGTAAAAGGCTGCAGTCAGTGTAGTTAATGATGTTAAAAAAAATGTGGTCTCTTTTTCTCAGGTTGGGGGGGCAGTGTATCTATAATGCAATTTTTGTACAATAGAGACTGAAATCATAACTTCGGGAAACATACCTATCGTAGTGGCCACTTGACTTTTTCACTTGACTACTTGATTAAAAGGCAACCCTCAAAGAAACACTGTCTCTGCTTTGAAAAACTGCCACATATGGGCTGCAACCAGTCTGCCACAGACAAATTAAATTGCTCAAATCTGGCTGTGCTGTCACCTTTGAATTACAGCAGTGTTTGGAGCAAAGGATGCTGATGTTTTGATGTATAGTTCATCCCTCATGCAGAAGGACAGCTTTGCTTTGCTGATGTGCTGGTCCCCGTGACCATTACGTCTCTTCCTGGAGCTCTTGTAATGTTCTTGGAAAGTAAAACCACCAAGCAAATGTTGAACTAGCAATGAAAAAGCCCAGTTATAGCTTCAGCTTATCCAACAAGCTAACTTACCACTCAAAGATGCCTTGCTAAAAGCTTTGTCATTCGTGGAAGGTTAGACTTCTTTACCACTGGCTCCAGATGCTTAATGCTAGCTGCTGTGTGGACTTTGTTTACAGGTAGTTAAACATGATCCACTCCTCATCTTTAGGATATAATACAGGGTTTGGTACTCAGCGCAACTGCTGATTCTATTGCTAAATAGTTCTTCTCAAGGGACAAAAGGTCCCTGTCATGAGAAAGCAAGCCTGCGCTCAGGCCTATATTCATTAAGCCTGGGAGATGATTGTGTTGCTTTCTCCAAGAATCCCCTGGTATATGAGAAGGTTTTTATCACCATTTTATTCAGCTAGTCTTGTTTTCATTTAACATCACTATTTCTTACAAAATTAGTCTAGGTTTAAGTATTTTTTCCTGACATTTACGACACGATTATGATCATTTGATGTAGATGCAGTGAAAAGGAGTGGGACATTTTTGTCCATGTTGCTGTGATCTTCAATTCATTTTAAAATATGCATTTGTCATTGACCAGGTGTGCTGCCCATATACTTCTAGCTACCATTAGTGCAGGAGACATTAGTTTTGAGGTTAGCTTTTAAATTATCAAAAACTGTACCATTGTCAGCTTTTGACTATATCTGGTGTTTTACCAAGGGTTTCCACAAGTTAGATTTCAACTCTCACTACTCTTTGTTGACAAAGCTGAAAGGCATAATTTAGTTGCACTGCTACAGTGCATTGAGGCAAATTGGAATTCCCCTTGAATCTCTATCTAAGTCACCATGAGCACATCATGATGATTTTAATTGAATGATGACTTTGCTTATGTGCTGATTTTACGTGAATTGGTACTAACAGACATCACTGCTTAATTTTGTCCTCATAAAATCAGTAGTTGCAAGCGACAACGATGCTTTGTTTAAAAGAAACCAAGTCTGCCATTTGGCAATATTTTTTCATGAGAAAGTCAGGATTTTAAATTCAAAGGGTGACACAAACCCCTTGGTTCAATATTGGCAATCTTGTCAAGCATATGAAGATGCAAGGCAAATGAACTTAAGCAGCAAACACTGTGAACCCCTTTCAAACGTTGCAATGAATTCCATAAAACGAGCTTTTTGTAAAGATGCTTCGATTTACTCCTTTTTATCTATCTTTGAAGTTTCTGTTGGCCTACAAAAATGACTAATAGTATGAAGATCTTTGATTTGTCCAAATTGTGGCTGCACTCACAGTTTGCTCAAGGAAATGTTATTTATCCCTAGATTTGTGTTCTTCTTTCAGGTGTGACTGCCTTTCAAACTAGAATATAAAGAAGCTCAATGGCATTAATTCTCTGTATGCATTTGTTGTAAGAATGGATACTGACCTTACCATATCAATACAGGCTTAGAAATATACAGCTCTTATTAAAATATGTACATGTTTTTAATAAGCTGGTATCAGATCGGTACAGAGTATCTGCAGATATTTTAAGTAAAAGGAAGAATCAAAGGCACCCTTAAGGTGACTGAGTTTGTTACTCAACCGTAGTGCTGATGTCAAGATATGACAGGTTTCAATCCTTCTCAAAGGCTGTCTTCTTGTCATATGAAAGATGGTTGTAAAGAGACATTTTACATACCTTTGAGCAAAGCAACAGAGTTTTAAGTCATAGTCACTACACTATCGCTGAGAAAATTCTTATTAGTTTTGTGTTTTTACTCAACATACTGCTTTTGCACCTTATCAGCTGCACACAGAACTGTTGCAGTTACCTTCCTGTTTTATCTTAAGACAGTTTCAAGTGTTTTACCTTCTCTCTTCACCTATGCACAGAACTAGACTTTTTTTTCTAGAGTTGTAATTTCATTTAATGCAAGACTGGAACAATGTTTCATTGCTGAAGTGCACATTTAAATATTTTACTGTAAAAGTGAGCGTTGTGGGCTCATGACATATTTGCATAATGCTGTCAAGTTGAGCTTCCTCCATGATCTCCCATTATGCATAGAGAAAGAGGGAAGGTGTTTCCCACTGAGAGTTAACTTGTGGTGGTGGGTGGTGTGGCTTGGATGTGGCATATGATGCGCTGGTTCAGAATAAACTAGGTAAACAAAGCTGGGCTTGTGCTCACTGCTCACCAGCCAAAGGGGGCCATCTAGCAGCAAACATAGAGGCTCACCTCCAACATGGCAAACAACAACATAAAATACCAAAAATTATTAGTAAAGGAAGAAGGATAGTTAAACATGATGCACACCAACCACGAGAACATGACAGGCAAAGAAGCTTTCTCCACTAAGCTAAAGTTAAGTAGCAGGACTAAAATGTGTATAAACAAGTTTGGGATGAGAGAGAAAAAGTCTGAAAGAAGGAGACAACTTAGGGCATGTTTCCACTGGCTCACTTCAGCTTGGGTCAAGTGGGATAGGGTTGGTTTGGCCCCGTTTCCACGAGCCCCAACATGGTACCATTTTAGTTCCTGCTCAGCTGGGGTTCCAAATGAGCCAAGTGGGGACTAAAATTTGACAAACACATAGCAAGGCGCTGATTGCGTAACTTACCCGCTTACATCGTCTACTTTGTAATATCTTGGCCTTGGCAGAACATTGGTTGATCGCTTGGTAAAGTCTTTTATACTTTTCTTGGGTGGTCTGTTTCACCACTTGAAGCCTTGCCTGTCTGTCGTCCCTTACTTTTGGTTTAAGCAAAAACCACAGACTGAGCAACAGGCATAAGGCTGCCTCCATGTTGTCCGTTGTTGTTGTGTCACACACAAATTACTCCGGCCGGTGAGTCCACCCAAGCTGACGTGGTACCCAGTGCTCGTGGAAATGCACCCGTACCGACCCGACCTTGTAAGTTAGCCACTTTAATGAAGACTATAGCAAGAAGTTTAATTGAAGGAAAAAAAATGATCAGTTGCTCATGGGGCATTCAGAGAACATCAGTGAAGTGTAAAGTCTGTCCGTCCATCCATCCATCCATTGCCTTCCGCTTATTCCTGCTAAGGGTTGCGGGGGGGCTGGAGCCAATCCCAGCGGCTACGGGCGAGAGGCAGGGTTCACCCTGGACAGGTCGCCAGTCCATCGCAGGACCAACACATAGAGACAAACAACCATTCACACTCACATTCACACCTAAAGTCAATTTAGAGTGTCAATTAGCCTCGTCCCCAATTGCATGTCTTTTGATGGTGGGAAGAAGACGGAGTACCCAGAGAGAACCCACGCAGGCACGGGGAGAACATGCAGACTCCATACAGAAAGATCCCGTGCCCGAGCCGGGACTCGAACCTGCTGTGAGGCGACAGTGCTAACCACTGCACCACTGTGCCGCCTTGTAATGTCTACTGAATACCTATATCCTGTGTCGTGTTTAAGGAGCGCCTGTACTTTGTGACTTTGACCTGAAATTACTCATTTAAGGCCTGCTGCTGTTACTTGTATTTTAAGGTGGCTCTAATGTGCTTGTTGAGAGGAATCAATGCACGGAATCTAGGATTTATGACCTAACTTTCCAGTCAACACATCACTTCAATTTGCTATAATAATAAAA
>NC_141337.1:18615000-18640000 GCF_037954235.1 Aulostomus chinensis | reverse complement strand
ACACTTAAACTCATCGTCATTCATACACTAGCATAAAATTAAGCCCCTTTCACACCGCATCAAAATGCGGGTGAACATCGGTGTTTGGGCACTCTGAAAGGGCCAACTCTGCATTTCGACCCACGTCGACTGACTTGCCAAGCGACCTGGGTGTTTAGCGGCTCGGCTTGGCTCAGCTCGGCTCGCCTGCAGTGTGAAAAAGGCAACCCACGTTTTCTCAGGTTTCACGCGACCTTGTCGGATTCCGATTTAGTCACTGTGCAGCCTGTCAGGCTGTCATTGTGGAAGCTCTGGGAAAAAATAAAGTAATTTAAAAAATCAGACTGGGCTGCGCTGCAAGAGCTGCTCACTCATCTCTCAATAAAGTTTTGGCCTCTGCCATAAGATCAGTCTTCTTGTTGATGTCTTGTATGTGCCCTAATGCCGAGCAAATGCGGGTACAAAAACCCTTGTTGACACACGTTTTTCAGTGTGAAAGGGGTAATAGACATGGAATAGATAAATAATTTAAGTGCATAAATAGAGATTTAAAAATTTTTTAAAAATTTGCTTGAAAACATCACAGCACAGTACAAGTTGGATTGAGACTGAGACTCAGGAGGTGTTGAACAGTCTTATTGCAGTGGGAACAAAGGATTTTCTAAAACGTTCTGTTTTGCAGCGCGGTGAGCGCAGCCAACTGCTGTAGCTGCTCCTTTGTCCCTCCAAGAGATTGTTGAGGGGGTGCCTTTTGTTGGCTATAATGGCATTTAGTATGCTTAATGTACCCCTCTCCACAGTTTTTAGTGGATCAGTCTCCTGCCTAGCACTGAGCCAGCTTTCTTAACAAGCTTGTCCAGCCACTTGGCAAGTTAAACGCTTTTTAGCAAGAACCCAACACTCTGATGTTCCATATCTCATTTTTTTTCTAACCATCATTTTTTCAGCCTGTTTCCCTCCCCCGTTCACTTTAATAATTGCTCCAGCATTGTTTTATTCACAAGACTATAGGGTTTCCCTTGTCAATCGTGGAACTACATGAAGTAACAGTTGTATCAATGCTGCTTTGTGATGACTTACTTAAAAGAAGGCGTACTTACTCAAACTGTCATTAGACTTGCTCAGGAGAGTTTAAGCCAAATCTAAATCCTTTTTTTTTTTTTTTTTTTTTTTTTTAGATTTTCAATTGCTTTCATATTACAATGCAGATCAGATGCAGTTGTCTTTGGACTTCTTGTCAGTGTGAAGCACCACCGCAGTTCAAATGTGGAGTTGCATGGTCAATTGATCCCTTCTATGTTTCTTGTTGGGCAGTACATCGGAGGTTCACCCAGTTTCACTGCGATAGGGTTATATGATGTCACTTGAGTGACAGGTTTGCATGTGTGTATGTGAATGTGCAGGTCACATTTGCTTAGGCACTGATTGGCAGCCATTTTCTTGAGTTTTTAGTCCATGGAGACAAAGTTGAGTTAAGTTCCTGCCTCTGTGTGTGTGTGTGTGTGTGTGTGTGTGTGTGTGTGTGTGTGTGTGTGTGTGTGTGTGAATGCCATATCTGATTTTTTTTTCAGATTCTGATTTTTCATCTAAGGACCATACTTGACAGAATATAATAACATAAAATCAATCTTTCTTCAGTGGAAACTTGTACTCACATAATCATAGAAAATATTACTCTTACCGTTTCCTCCATATTGCACTAGGTTATTGTATCTTTCCTTCTTATAACAACTCTTACAATAAATAAATGAAGTAGTCTCTTACTGGAAAGAAGACTAAATAAAATTCTACTTAAAATGGGTTGTTGTATATCCAGCTGTCTAATATTTTTTTCTACTTGTTAAACAAAAAATTGAATGCAGTAGCCAATGAAGAAAGGGAAAGGTGCCTGGCTTGTGCTTGGCTCTGAGATTTGTGTCCAAGCCTTAGCCACTCTCCCTTTGTTAGCTTCCTCACACTGCGCAGGTTCAATGAGCTGATGGAGTTTTAAGTTTCTGATTAGGTTTGTTCTTCATTGTGGCTCCCTCACCATTTATTTTTGCTTGACATGTTTTACGTTTAAGTTGTGAGCTTTATGTCCTCATAACTAACAGTGAAGAACTTCCACACTGAACCTGAATTTCCACTGGGTACAGCTGCATTCTGCTCCAGTTACAATGTTACACATCTGTCGCACTAATTTTTGTTCAACCCAGTTTATTATCTGCAGTAATCCAAAGTAACAATCCCATTGGCTTTTGGTGGATGGAACCCATGGTGAATGCTAACTTTTGAGCTGGCCAGCAACAATATGTCACTCTTTCGTGACACAGTATTCCTGTATTGAGCAGGATGTGTAAAAGGGGCTACGGCCCTTCTGTCTACCAAGTATTCATTGTTCTGTCAGTAGCAGGAGAAAAATCATGTTTTGTCAGTAATTTAGTATGATAGTATTTAATCAACCTATGTTTTTGATATCCAAAACAATCTTTGGTCAATCTTTGGCAGCACTATTAAGGTAAATAGATCACAATCTAGGGTATTAAAATTTCAACTGTCAAACCAAATTGAAACTTGTGAAAGCTTGACTTTATCTTTACTTTACCTTGACAGTACCTGCATAAAGTTTAGGTGCAATGGATTTGCACAGGTGTTTTTTTTTGGGGGGGGGGGGGTGTTGTACTTAATCTGCCTTTTGTTGAGTGATTTCCAATAAATATCAAATCAAAGAGTAGTAAGATCTAAGAGGTGAAACATGGACTGCTTTATAAAAGGACGCATAGATGCCCTTATCTGCTTGTGATGCCCTACCAGCATGCTGATGTTCATAGTTCCGGTGGCAAGACATGTAGAAACTGCAAATATTGCCTTCGCTTAGTAATGAAGGAGAGTGCGTTTGCAGGAACCTTCTCTGCTTTTTTTTTTTTTTTTACCCTGCCCTCTATCTTGCTTAGTTGTCCCAATGCAGAAAAGCAGACTTGCTCATCATCTCACCGCTTTTGGTCTCTCTGACAGCAATATCCAGCTGTACAACTCAGCCCAGAAACATTTCGAGGGAAGGAAGACAGCAGATCAACTGTCATATTTAAACAGGTTTAAATGGGTTTGTCACACCATATGTCTGTAACTTCAATGTGTTAAACTTGAAGCAAACCCACTAACTATCCTAAGAAAGTCAGTAGGGGCTTGTTTGAAAGATGTGCACCAACTGCCTATACTTTGGTACACCAAACTATTGGGGTTGAAAAGTATTGGTATTGATGGAATTCTAACAATACCCATCCCTACTCTTGGTTTTGCGAACAGGACATGGAAAAGTTATGTTAATGCAATGAGCAGTAGCTGCACTTTGTTTTTTTCCCCTCTCTCCCACAAGTGCAGCACAAGAAAACACTCCTGCTTTACAGCAACTCTGAGGGAGCACAGTCCAATTTTCAAAGACAGAAGGCCTTTAAATTATGACGGTAGAGGGCCTGGAGGTGATGACTGTAGGCCACCAGTGATACTGTAGTCCATCAGTAATGGAACGAGGCATCAATAATTGGTCCGTGTGTGTGTTCAAGTTCACATTTAAACTTTATGCATTGTCTTTATTTGATTCTTTAATGGAAGGAAAACGATGAAATAATCTATCAGGAGCACTTGAGATGTGGATTGGATGTTCCTTTTAATGGAAACAGTAAAGCTTTGGAGCATGGGAATAAAAGAACAACTTTCTCTTTCAGAGGAAAAGGCATTTAGCTAGCCAGCCACCAATAATGGAGGGCAGTGCACTCTAAATGGTAAAACATAGCTAGTTTGGCTGCTCTGATAAAGACTTGCCCTCATTTTATGTTGTTTGCCCTTGAGGAGTTTTCCTAAGCTGATCACAAGGAGTATGATTCTTCAAAGTGGGCCTCTGTCTTCTCTTGCTCTCTCTCCCTCTTGCTCAACCTCACAGCTAATGTTGCTGTTTCTTGCTATTCATCTATCATGATCAGTTTTCTGTCCATGCATTGTTCTTCACTCTTCTCTGGCTCTTTCTGCCATGTTTCTCACTATTCTTCCTCTCTGCACCAGAGTGAGTCAGAGGAGCTGTAATTAGGTCTTACTTATTCCCATCTCTGCATCACTTCCCACTTATGTGCCATGAATATGCTCACAGCTGTATTTAAACATCGTCTTGTGTGGCATCTTACTTAGTAATTGCCACTCTGCAAAGGAAATTATTGAAAAATAGGTTAAAAATGGGTAGATGTGAAAAATAGTGTAGTTAAGATACTTGACTCATAAGGATATGCAGTGTGATGATTAGCATTCTGAACTGTGAACAGGAACTGATAGGGGCACAAATATCAATACCCAGCCGTATCGATTGTCTGTACTTTAAAACCAAATAGAAATGCATTAATAATGAGCTGCACCTATAAACTCAGATTTGCTGTCTGTGTTGTGTCACATGAAGAGGTTGAAGTAAAGATGGGTCTGAATGCATCCGTGCAAGTGCAAAAGAGTGTATTTTCATGATCAGGGGAATCCAATATAACGGCGAATCAGTTTGTTTTTGTGTACACACTGATATCATAGTTTAGTTGCACTAACAAGAATATTAAAATGCCACATGTAAGTCAATCAATGTCACTGTTTAATCTGCAGAGGATTACAGGTATTTAAGGGCATTTTCTCTATTTTGAAATGATATTCTTAAATTCAGCTGTAAAGGTGATTGCAGACAATGTGATACTCAAATCATGTTAAAGTTTTCAGAGCTGGTGTTAGATGGCTTTCGGAACAATGTAAAAGGAGATAATTCTGCTAAAACCTGAAATGTGAATCCAATTCTTTTTTTTTAACTCTTCAAATCTCCAGTGAAAACACCCATACTCATGGGACCTTGGATTCTTGAAGCTGTTTTTCCCAAGTCTTTGGTTCACAGAAGTGTAAAATTGATTGTCTTTATTTTGAAAATGTAAACAATAAAATTAAGAAAATAAGGAAAGAGCATAATACAAGCAAACATCAAAACAATACAAAGGGAAATATTGTTGCTCATGTTCGAAAGGGGGTCGGAAGAAGTACAAACTTATCTAGACCTACCCCTGGACTCATAGGAGAATAGGAGAGGAAAATAGGAGAGAAATGGATGAAAACTGTCTTTGATTAAATTTTGTCCTGTTTTAGAGTAAAAGTGATTTGCCCCTTTTCTTTCACCGATGTCAGAGGGACCAATATGAAATGAATGAAAAATGTCTTTGTACTTGAATGAAACTACATGGTCTGTGGTACTACAACTGCAAGGCAGACGGTCTAGCTTGAACATAAAATGCTCTCCCAGACTCACTTGGCATATGTACTGTCGCTATTTTTATCAGTGCATATTGACTCTATATTGAGTTGCATCATAATTATATCCCGTCTGTCTAAACCAGCTGCTATACAAACAGCCTTGGTTATTATAGGGATAGTTTGGTTATTTTGATTTTGGGTTGTGCAAGACACTGATGTCCAGTCAGTACCTCACCTGCCTTAGGTAATGGTCAGCTCAACCTCTGTCTGGAGAATCGGCGTGATTCAGCACAAGGAGGCTTGGTAAGGTGCTGCTATGGTATGAGAACTAGCACAAACATGTTTTTTAGCCACTAACGAGTTCACCCATCTAAAATATATTTATGTCCTCAATGTCTCATACAACCTCACATTAAGATAATTGGATTATCTATTTGAATACAGAACTGTTAAATATCCAAGGCGAACAGTAAATGTATTTCCATGAGCAATCCAGAAAATAAGAGTTTGCCGTTGATCATGTTGGCACCTCTGCTGCTTAGACAGTGGTTCTCAAACTTTTTCAGTGATGAACCCCCTTTGAAATATTTTTTAGTCAAGTATCCCCTGACACACACAAATCATTTTTGGTAGAAAATTAAGAGGTACAGTGCTGTGCCATCAGTGTCTGATTTATTAAAGCTAAACAACTTATATCAATGATCTGCTAGCCTTGGCTAATTTCTCCCTGCAAAAAAAAAACAGTGCCATTGGTGCCCATTTTCGGTACTTCGTCGGCTCTGGTTTGCCTTCTTTTTCCACTTGTTTCTCCGTATTTTCAGCAGCATTGCTGCGCTTTAGCCACATCTCCATCGTTGCAGCGCATCGTCATGGAAACGGCAGGTTATTGACAAGTGATGCTGGATCAATGGGTCAAACTAACTTGGTTTGCAGAGAGTCTGTTTATTTAAGGATATTAAAATTTAATACTGAAAATAGAATTCAGTGTATGAACATACATTTTTATTTTATCAAACTTTTTATAATATAATTGTTTCTCAAGACTTACTTATTATTAGGATTACTGCTTTTTTTTTTAAAAAATTGTAAAGCTTCGCGTACCCCCTGGAGTACCTCCGCGTACCCCCATTTGAGAACCAGTGACTTAGAACCCCGGGTTCAGAGATGCAGTGTGTGTGGGTTTTGTGTTTGTGTTTTAAAAGCTACTCCCTAGACTCTGCCCTATGAGGGATGTTCCTCATGTGGTCATGGCCTCAAGCATTATTTTAATTACAAGCCTTCATTTACAGGAATCAGTGTAATCTCTTCCTCTGTCTTTCTGAGACTGGTAGCTCATTGCTTCTCCAACACTGGTTTGTCCTGATCCAACTCTGCGGCCTCCCTGCTGTGAGCAAAGGAGGTCAGTCATACTAGTGGCTTGCCTTTTTGTTCCGCTATTTGTCAAAACAAAGCAAAAAAGCTTATCAGTCTGGGTTTTCACCCCCACCCCATTGCAACCCCAGGCCTGATTGTGACCACATTTACAGGCTGTCGCCTAATTTACTGAATGCAGTTTTGGTGTGAATTCTGTGAAAACATTCTGTGTCCACACTAACCTATTCAGGTTATCGAAGCAAAGGTTAAAGTGAGCATTGTCTCGATCAATTTTTGAAAAGTTTTCCACCAAGCAATGTCTCAGTTCAATCTCAATAATTGAGTATTGGGCAGATCCAGACATTTTCAAGGAATTGGATCTGGCAGGAAATGAGTCCGAACCATGTTTTGCAACACCTGTATTCAGTCTACATTCACACAGGTATTGTAAACAGGGAGCACAGCAAGAGCAGACAGTCATCCCTGGGCCAGGTTGCATAACAAGCACATCGCAATCCAAGCAACAAGGGAGTGGGAAGATTCATACACATCAGACAGTTTCAAAGCTGCTGTGAATGAGGAAATTAAATGTGGTGCTTCTGTAATACCAACATCAAAGCCATGACCTCTCATGTAGGAAAATATGAAGTAACGATTTATCAAGTAAAATAATAAATAACTTGGTAAATAACCTGGTCTGCAGTACTCAAACCAAAACAAACACTGATCCTGACACAAAAACACCTGCCTTGGCTATCAGAACAGCTGACAGGTTGCAGTCAGTCCTACCTGAGCCCTCCTTCATTATACCAACCAGCTTGTCTCTTTGTTTTCATTCAGAAATTGCATCTTGTCAAAATACTATACAGTACTTCTGTGGGAATTCTGTTCATTGACTGCAGAGAAAACCTGCTACCCAATGACACTGATGTGCCCTGGTGGTGCTGTTTCAGATTAGATTATCACCCGTCAAAAGCACTAATATTGTATATGATGGGACAGTACCTGCCATGCAGTAGGTCCTACTCCTTTTGGGTCATTAGCTTTTTATGGGTAGTTATTCTATCAGGATCAATATCATGGCATTACTGTGACTATGGCATATACCCTGTTTATCACTTGTAGAAATTGGCTTTTTATCTTGAAATGCACTCTGTAATTCTAAATTATTCTTGCATCATTTGGTAACTGAACTGATTGAAATGTAGCTTTTATGATTCTATAGTGAAACAAATTTGAGCCATTTAGCTGATAACATTAACCTAAAATGCTAATAGTCAGTTAATTGGTTTTTAGACATTTAGCTGATAACATTAATCTAAAATGCAAGTGGTCGGTTAATTGGTTGATGTGGACAATCCTATTAGATATTCAATTGTAACGTACATGCATTGGTCATTGGTGCATTGGTCAAATTTGATGTAAAGTAACCTGGTCTACTTGAAGTGTGCACTATGCAACTGTTTATTAGCATATCAGAGCAGATCAATATCGACACTCAGTAGTTAAGAATCAGATCAGGCGCCAAAAAAAAAAGAATCGGGACATCCCTAGGTCAACCACTTTCAACTCCCTGTTGTTGCTCTCTGTTGATAATGCTGCAATGCTGCATGGTGGGATGTAAGCATGCTCTCTCAGTGTGTTGTGCTCAAAACAAATTAGAAATCCTTGCTCTCCCTTCTGCCCCATTCTTTCACTCTCACCATGAGGTGTTCAGGTTCTCATTGATTTTGAGTGATTTGGTAGTCTGCACATGGTTCAAGCATTTCCTTTAAAGATACAGAGTTTGCTACCCAACTCTAGCTGCAATGCTTTATAACTATTACAGTTTTTTTTTTTTAAAGCTATGAATGTGACAGGTTTATTTTACATCCCTCATTTGAGAGGGGAATATCACTTTTGATAGTTGTTGCTGTTTAGGCTTAATTAATGTTCATCCTACAATGTTTTGTTAAGTATGAATAATTTCTGTACATCAATTGGTATTTGACTGTTTTGATTGACTATATCCTTTGGATGTATTGCCCTTCCCTGCTGCTGTGTATTTTAAGATGTGTTGTAAAAATGGTTCTCCCTCCGCAAGGAATCAATCCCCCCCCCCTCCCCTGTCATCACTTGAGTTGGGAAACATTACTCCCTCCCATCCTTAGTCTTTTACAGTTCTGTGTTTTGGTTTTCAGACTAGGGAGCATTGAATATTAAATAATGCTGTAATCTATACTTAAAAAAGAACACCTGTAAGCCAGTAATAATTGTGAAAGCTGTTCAATGGCTAATGCGATGTCATTATGTTATGATTGCAACATTTTCTTTCAAAATCAACGTAAAGCCAGGTGAATGAAAACCGCCAATGTACTTGTCCTATCAGTAAGACCTGGTGCCACAACAGGGGTCACCACTGCCATCACACTTTATTAAAATATGTATTTCAACTTCTTAGCTTCAGTGTATTGACTTTTCATTTTCATTGCAGATTTAACAAATAACCTGTTAGAGCATTGGTGTTGCAAGTAGACAGCAGAAGGAAGCTCTATTAAAATTGGTGGCAAACCCAACAGACCTTTGCCCTCTGAGGTTCTGACGAAGCTTTAGCTTGTCTGCCTTTCTCACTTGCTGGCCTGCCACTATTTCAGATTAACTCATGCTACAGGGTAATCCCTGCCTCTGATTTATTTCAATCCCATGAGCACTGTACAGATGTGGTTTATTTAGCATCATATTTTCTCTGCCTCCACTGTCTGTCTCTATTTCTCTCCTATACTAGTTCCGTTTCCTGTTGGGTGATGTTTAGTGAGTGGGTCTTTTCTTCACAGTATGCAATAGACTGCTTGAGCATCTCTCTCAACATGCTTATTGTCATACAAAAGATTGTTTAGGTGACCAGGAAAAGGAAAGTAAGGATTAGAATCTAATCTTCTTATGGTAATCACTTATACCTTGTCAAAATCAAACACCCCAAAAATCTGTTTGCTCTGCTCTGGTGTAAAGAGGTTGAGCCTTTGAAGAAAATTATGATCATAAGATGCAGAAATGACAACTGCAACTTCTACCTTTTTTGCTAAATAAACAAACATGAGGTGACAAAAGAAAAGAAATCCATCCATTTAATTTGTTTCTTCACATCCGTTTTAAGGAAATCTCAGGGGACAACAAAACTGGGAACAAGATCACACATGAAGCTAATAGTCAATGGCGCCATTCCTCACATGGAATTCTACAGTATTACAGTGTACGTTTTGTTCAATGTTATGGTTTGTTAGTGTATATGGAATTAATACTTGCGTGAATGACAGCCTTGCCAGTTCTCAGACATGCATGGTTTTGTGGGTAGAGGTGCAATAATAATCTAGTGTGAGAGAGAGGCGCAGTGAGTCACAAAGGGTCTGCAGTGGCAGCTGTGGAGGAGATAATCCCTGGCATGGACCTTAGGCTCTCAAATAGAAAATCTTCGACTATTGTGGCTCAATCAGATTAAAAAGACAAAAAAATCTTCTGTGAGACAGAGAAAGAGGGAGGGAATGCATGTCATCCACAGATGTGCAATAGTACAATGCTGCGTTGGCTTGGAACAGAGATGGATCGCAGTCAGTGATACATTTCTGTGGCTGTCTTCTCTAGCTATGGTTTAAAACTGCCACCCCAGCAAATATTTAGTTTTGCTTTTCCTGCCATTATTTCAGTTTCTAGGGATGACGTTGAAAATCCATCCATTTTCAGTAGGTTTTATACCCCAACAGGAGTCGTTTACTCCATAAATAGTAGCAATTTAGTTCACCAGACTAGGTTAATCTTGTGATACAAAGTCACTGCTCAAGGAAGACATAAAACACTAGTATTTTACTTTCTACATCAGTGTTTGGGCCCATCGTTGTGAAGCAAATTTCTTTATCAGAAACTGGTCTGTTAGAACATAGATTGCAGGGCAAATTGTTGTAAATGAGAATGTTGAAAAAGTTAACATTTCAAGTTAAATCAATAATTATATCACCATTGCAGTATCAGTCAAAGTAATCACAATTAGATGTGTTTTTCAAAATTGTGCATCCCAGTTTATGAAACCTGTTGTTAAATCCAAGTCATGTGCATTTGGAATAAACTATATAACAACTGGATAAACATATGTTATAAAGCAGAGCTATGAAAGAAATCTTATTTTTAGCAAAGGCAGGATGATACACACGTTATGTTTTTTTTAATTGCATCCACACAACAAAATATGGGATTTGAAGCAGACTGGACATGATCTGAAAATCATAGACGAAGCAGAATATACGTGAGATCCTGCTGTTTGTGGTTCTGCTTCACTCTTGGGTTCTTCTCATTGGGTGGGTAAGCCCACATTTGGATTTGTATTGTGTTTTTTTTGGGGGGGGGGGGTCATGCCTGCAAATTACAGCAAAACACAAGGACACATTGAGATGAAATGACATGAAGAAGCATAGTTACAAGTAACTGCATTTTGCTGTCATTTATTATTCATTTATATCCTTCATCATTTAGCTTGGGCCCTTATACTTTCTCAGCGTGGGTAGAGCTAATGGGCCATCCACATAAAAAAAAAAAGTTGTTTTCATGTGAAACTGTGAAATTTGGGTTCTTTGGTACAAAATTATCTCTGCGTATATTGAATCACAACATTTTTATGTTTGGTTTGTATTTCCCATAATCAACGATGATTGAAGCAATCGTCGCACCCTGCACACCAAGCTTGCAGTTTGTGCTCGTTCTGTGGTTTTCTACTTACATAGAACAATCCCCTTGATGTTTGTCATGAAACCGAACCAGAATGGTCATGTGTGATGCCCCACTTATTGACTGCTTGACTTTCAGAAACCTGGAACAGTGGCCTTTCTGTGTTCTCCCATCAACATCGTTGAGGCATAAGCAATTAGAGTGTATGTAAACACATTTTAAACTGCAACAAAGGTGTGAGCTGGCTTTCATGCTTGCTGGTTTTCGTGTTAGACCGAGCTCCTACATACAGAAAGAAGCCTCAAGCATTTTCACGTACACCTAAAGGCTATAGAAATTGCTTCGTGAAAGCATATGAAGTGATTATAATTCAAGTTTCTGCAACAGGCAGCATTAAGTGGGAGTACGCCCTGTACCAAAAACAGGTCTCATTTTAATCTCACAGTAAATTCACATAAACATTTTGGCGAATCATAGCTTAGGCCAACAGTCTATTGTGACCCCTGCTGATCACATTTATTAACTTTGGTCAGTGACTGGATAATTTTTTGGGTGACAAAATCCTGATATAATTGCTTGAGGGGTAAAGGGAATTACGTATGTGACGGGCAGTAAGTTTGGCAGACCGAGAAGTCGAGTTAGTGGTGAAGAAAAATAGCAAGTCTCCCCTTTTGGATTATTTTAGTTTATACAGAAGATGAGCCTATGGACACAATGCAGCCTATCTGCAAAAAGATGTGTGCCTGTTTAATGTGATGATGACTAAATTATTTGCACACCCACAGACTCACCATCCCTCCGAGGCTGTTAAACTGCATCAAGCTTCACCACTAACGCACCATGCCAGTCTTCGTAAATGGCAGGTTAATAGGTGTAAAATACAGGTGTGGCAGCATGAGAAGGGTCATGTTCGCTGCAGTGGTTGCAAGATCGTGAACAAAAGAGTTTCATATTTAAAAACTGAGGAGTGTGGGTGATGTAAAAGAAACACGGTTGACGGTAAATTAAGTGGGTCATATTGAAGGATGGACTACTTTTTGTGCGGTGGGACATGCCACTCCACTAGAAACTGCTTCTTTAAGTGCACGGGGTGCAAATTATACCAGTTATTTTTTACAACATCTTATGATTGAAAAAACAATTATGAAATGTCCATTAATTTGCTAATTAATGATCTGATTGCCAATTGTACACTGTGGTTTCTGCCAAACTGTCTGCAACAGACTTATTATTTAAGCGTGAACAGTGGCTGCTGGCAATTGGCTCTACTTTGAGATCATTCAATTGTTTAATAGAGATGGCTGATCCAATGGCAGAGGGGATTAGAGGAGTTTTGTCGCAGCACGTCAGTAAGAAGCCACGCCGACAGCAAAGTTGTAGAGCACACACAAACTTGGCGAAGTTGCCTTGTACAGTGCAGAATCACCCCCCCCCCCCCTCCCCTGCTTTCACATTGCTCTGAGCCTGAGCGCACTTAATTCATCCCTGAGCTCTATGAGTCTGATATCCAGTCAGGAATCTTGTGGATCTATTGCTATAATTCATCACAGGGGAGTGACCAGATGCGAGTGAAAACCAAATGCCATGTCAGGCTTGGTACCTTACACATTTTAACCTCCACTGTAACAAGGTGACAAATTTACACTCTGAATTGTAGCTTTGCTACTTGGTATTAAGCGAGCAGCAGAGACATACAGTTTTCTCATGGTCACATCGCTGAGTGTTTCTTCATCTGCTGGAGTTTGCTTCTCAGCTGTGTGTACAGCTGCTGTCCATATGCAAAAGATGTGTGCCAGAGCCAGAAGTGCATACTACTAATTTATTTGCACACCTATAGACTCAACCTCAATCTGAGGCTGTAAAACTGCCTCATACTATAACCATTGGCACTGGTGTGAGAGCCATGAAAAAATGCCACAGTTGTCAAGCTGGGTGGTAGAGTATGTTTCTGTAAATACTCAGAAAATAATTTTGAGAATATACCATGTCTCATGATTACTATAATCAGATGTTGATAGGTTTTCAATATAGTGAGTCCCCATGACCCACAGGTGGTGATTTGAGTGGGTCCCTGGGAAATTCAATGGGTCCCCAATTAAAAAATGTATTTCTTTCTATTTCATATATTCTTCTATTTCTTAAATTGTGATGTTAAACTCTCTCAATGGTGGTATGGTAAGATATGGCTATAATTAGCAGGTATGTTCAAAATGTTTTTTTCGCCATTCAGAGTTTTTTTTTTTTTTTTTTTTTATTGCCACACAGCCACCACCGGAATATTTTTTATTTATTTCGTTAGAGCACGTCCCCAAGACATTAAACCAGGGGTCGACAACCCGCGGCTCCGGAGCCGCATGCGGCTCTTTCATCCTTATGTTGCGGCTCTGCGTGAATTGGGAAAATAAATTATAAGTGTCCGATTGAAGTGTATGTTATTTGTCTCAAAAACGTGTAGCATGTTTATTATTAAGCATTATTATTATTATTATTATTATTATTATTATTATTAAGTCAAAGTTTTTAACTGCTTTCTTCAGACCTTGTGCAATTTCGGTGATCAGCATTCGCCTTCTTCAGAGACGTTTGACAGCACTCGACGTGTCAGCAGGCAGCCGGCATGCATGGAAAGCCCAGCGACACCAAAACTGCGCAATATCTGAACAAAGTATTTTCTTTGTGTTTGCTCTTTTGTTTGATTGTAGTTGTAAATTGCAAGATTATTGTGATCTTGAAATATTAAAATACAATTATTTCTGGACTATAAGCCACTACTTTTTCACCCTGCTTTGAACGCTGCGGCTTATACAACGGTGCGGCTGGCGGTTTCTGGAAGGCTGATTATATTTTAAACAGACGTTACTGCACCTTTAGGCCTACTGCTGTGTTACAGGCACTTTTAAAAAACACTTAAAGGGCTGCAACGATTAGTCGACATTGTCGACAATGAGTTCCATCGTGGACTGTTGTCGCCAGATGCGTTTTTCCAACATAGTGAGGCCTCTCACTTGATTATAGTCTCTGCCGAGAGTCGCTCATGCGCAGTAGCGTCTCTGTCTCTGAGCGGTAACATACAGGAACGCGGCGTCAACATCAGGTATGCGCACCAAAACTTCTAAAGTTTGGGAGCATTTTAGCCTGGATACGGCGAATAAAAAGACTACTAGCAAAGTTTGCAAAGCAGACCGTGCGTGTCATGGCAGTACCTCGGTGATGCAGGAACATTTGAAGAGAAAGCACGTCGGGCAGTTGAACGAAACGGAGTCTGACTCGCCCTGGTGAGATTCAAGTAACATTCAAGCCAGTACTGTTTTTAGGACACACATTGTACATTTTATAAGCGTATTCTCGCTATAAAAAATGTTTACTTGATTTTGATTTATTATTTATTTGCCTGTACCTAAAAAAATGGACAGAGGTTTATTAATTTATGGATTTATGTCTCTACTGACCAAGCACTGGGCCTAATTGGTTTTAGACAGGACATTTTTATTTGATTTTTGTACGAATCCACAGTACGTTCAATAAAAAAAAAATTTTTTTCATTGTACCCATCTTTCTTGCGTTTATTTTCATTTGCCACATAATTAATCAACTTAGTGCTTTATTTAAGAAAAAATTAATAATTATCCGATTAGTTGACTAATCGTTTCAATAGTCGGTGACTAGTCGACTCTCAAAATAGTCGTTGGTTGCAGCCCTATTAATTAGGCATTGCCTCGTCAAGCGCTGTAAGCTTTGTTTATGGTACGTGCGCGGAGAGCGCACCGTTTGTTTCTACACACGTTTCGAATGCTGTGAAAGTTTGTGTGTCTGAAACACGATGTGTCGTGATACAGTACAGTTTACACAGCGCGGTACATGTTCCGTACTATTATTATAAGTTATGCATAAATGCAACTTGTTGTTTGTAGGAAATGTTAACAAATCGGAAGCTTCCCCAAACAGCCATCTCTTTCCTGACAATCCCCTCTGTGAACGAACCCTTACATATGGTAATTAAACATTAAAACACCTGCGGCTTACAGTCCAGTGCGACTTGTATATGTACACATTTGTTTTTTACCTAAATTTCGCTGGTGCGGCTTATAGTCAGGAAATTACTTTGCGGCGGCTCCCAGTGTTGTCTTTTCCGTTGAAACTGGGTCGAAATGGCTCTTTGAGTGTTAAAGGTTGCCGACCCCTGCGTTAAAACATCGAGTGAACACAGCATATAACAGTTGAAACGTGAATTTATTTACTACTAAGAAGTTTGTATCTTTAATTTTTGAAATGAAATCCGCGGTAGTTGTTGTAGCGGCTAAACTAGCATGTCGCGATACTGTACTCAAGGGGATCATGTCTGCGCTGAGTTAATGCGCAAAGGGTGGAAACAGCGCTCGTCAGGTCCGCTGACGGCAAGGTTTCTTTTGCTTCTTACTGTGATTTTAAACACAAGTTGTTGTTCACAATGTATGGTTTTTCATGGGAAAAATGAGGTGTGTCCCTGGGACGTGCAGATAGTGATTTTACTGCGTCCTTACATATTTCAATGCATCAGGGACGCAGGACTCGTACCTAACAACATCACTGCTATAATAGTCCTCTGAACGAAATACAAATGACTGGCACTTTCTCTCCTCTTTTTATTTTCCTTTTTATTTGTCACATTGAGCAGCAGAACAGTCACAGATAAGAAGAAAAGGCAATCCAATGCAATTCTAAGCTATGGAAAGATCCATTGCAGCCAATAAAAAGAACTGATTATATGAACATAGAATCTGAAATGCTATAACTAAACATCTGTTTTATAAACAATGTAAAATACTTCCATAAAGCAGTTCTGCAGCTTCTGTGACAAGTACGGTAGAGGTTTGTATCTTTTGACATTTTTATATCATACTATGATGTATATTGTAATATTGCACATCCCTAGGCCAGATGGTTTCAAAGTGTGAGGCAGTTATCCTAGCAGGTGCAGATAGTTTTAAGGGAGGCTCAGTGAATGAAAGTCAATAAAGGACCTCATGTAGAACAGCCTAAATGTATGCAATCTGATTAAACATTTGAACAAGAGATGTAGTAGTTTTGGGGGTATTTTAGTTTTTTTGTTTTGTTTTGTTTTTTGTTCGTTTGGTTTTCTTTACTTTTTCATGGATTTGGTGTACTCTGACTTTAGGTCAAACCAAGGGCCTAACTAACCCCTCAGTCATCAGTTGAGATACCCCAACCTCAACAGTTTCATCATGTTGAGCTCACCCGACGTCCAAACATTAGTTCCCCCCCTCACCGGGGGGAAAAGGGGAGGGGGGGAACTAATGTTTGGACGTCGGAACCAAAGCGCGCTTTAAACCTCTTTCATAGCAACTGTTGTCAGGTCTGTTTTTAAAATGGAGAGATATTTGACAGGGATGAAACACATTTTATTTCATTTTTTCTAGTTCTGAAAAACTAAAGGAATGTTTGTAATTTTTAATAGGCCATGTTTAACTTTATTGACCTATTTTGTCAAAAAAAATTGCGTGGTGGGGAATGACAGAAAAAGTTTGAGAACCACTGGACTAGCTTGGCTAAATATTTAGTTCACCATAGGCTAAAATATCATAATACATCCCAAAAACCCTTGAGAAACAAAATGATTACATAATGTTAGAAGGGGTTAAGGGATTTCCAGCTTTGACCAAGGGGAGGCCCACAGTCTTTCAGACAGACTTTGAAAACCCTGGTTCTAGGCTAAATCATTTACAGCTTTCTGTTTATCCATGGACACTGGCCCTTACAGATGAATAATATATCCGAAATTCATCCTGCTTTCCATGAGAGTTCAATTTGTCAAAGTGGACCGTTGGCATCTCTGAATGCTTGCCACCCACAGTACTGCAAAGGAGCACATTTTCTACTCCTACTCTCTCTGTCTTGTTTTTCGGTATGTCAGTTGAAAAGTGAGACAGTGAGTGAGTGAGACAGTGAGGAAATGGTCTAACTTCGCACACACCCCTTTCCTATCACTCAGCATTACTGAAGCAGCCCCAAGGCACACACACTGTGCAGCAAGCTTGGTTCCTTGGCTCTGCTTTACTCCAGAGTACATAGATCAAAAAAATCAGTCACTCACACCATCACATGCAGGTCGTGACTGTCAGCCCCAGGCACTGTGCTAGTTTCTCCAAGGGAGCTTTTCCTGTGAGTCAGCAGTATGTGGGCAACAACTCAGACATGATTTGGTTCAATCAAATGTTATACCTGATATAGGTGTGCAATACTTGGAACACCTTTAAAACTTGTTGGTAAAGGGGTGGGGTGTGTCAAGGAGGTTAGTTGGAATTTGTGGAATCAGTCAAACTTATGGCAACCCTGATGCACCAAGCCCCAATCATGTGTTGCCATGTTTATCATTGGTTGTCTGCAGGCAACAATCAGTTTTGGTCAATCATAATATTGATTTGTCACATGGATAGCTACATTTTAGGCTATACATTGAATTTGCTGAAATATTACTTTTAAGTGCTTGTTCCTAAGGATAGCTTGGTGCATCAAAAGAGTCAGAGGCTCGTTTAGAATTGACCCAGGTGGTGCCATACGAGTGAGGCTTCCATCAGCATTTTTGATGAGCATTTTGAGCTATCGCTTTGGAGATGGTCGACAAAAATGACAACATTTGAAAACAAAACTTAAGAAAGGTTTTTACCCTGGCCTTTTTCATAAAAAAGAGTCAAAGGGCAAAATGGGAGATGGAAACGCAATTTTCAAATAGTTCTGACACTGCAAATTCTGAAGTCATGTGAGCAGCTGTTTATATTGCTGGTGTCCTTTTGGATATTGTCTTTGTTTTCTGACAGTATACAATAGATCCAGTGCTAGTTGGTATGAAAGAACTATTACAACTTGCCCAACTGAAAGTAATTCCTGAAGACCTCCATTTTTTTTCTTGATAGGTGACAAAGATAGCTAGCTTCTAGTTTTTTGTGACAGTCATGGGTAAAATAAAAAAGCCTGTGTATTGAGCTTTACCTCAATATTTAGATGTAGACTTTACTTCATGTGGCTATGTATCCAGACATCCCCCTTTCCCCATCAATGATTTCTAACTACCAGGGCTTTCAGGCAACTCCCTCCTCTTGTAATGATAATCTTGAGCAAGGTTAGCAGCTGGGAGAGGCAAGTGACAGGAGCCATTCTGTTAACTGAATGAAGCTAACAGGCCTGGGTTACTTAGATCATGCATGGGGCTTTTTGACACCTGCCGTGGGCAAGGCTGGGAGGAAATAATGATATCCAAGTGAGAAAAGAGGGAGGACCTAGAGAAAGAAGGATTAAAGACAAATGTATTGACTGTGATATCCATCAAAGGTCAGTGTGATGTTTGTTTTCATCTTTTTCTCTTCTTCCACAGAATTATGTAAATGATGTGTGATCAAAGGCAAGAATACTTTTTCTACTTGACTCATGAAATTCAAATGAATAAAACTGAGTCATTCTTCAGTTCAGGATCCTGCCTGACAGGGAGGGGCAGAGGGTGACATTAATCCGATCCTTGGTTTGAATTCAGCTTCTCAAAGTATCAAACAAGTGACAGCTCACTTCTGCCACAAGTGTATCCCCATCCTTTTCCTACTCTAGACTATTCAGGCTTTACAGGTTTCTTTATTTTTGTTAAGTACCGACCAGTACTTGCCGTCCTTGGAAACGGAGAGGCAAGAAGAGAGGGAACGGTGCCCTTCTTTCTCAACGTGAGCATATGACCTGCGCTTACTGGAAATTCCTCGTTCATGGTAAATAATTGCAATCCCCAATCCCTATCACAAGAGGCGTTCAGGGCGTTACCCACGCCTCTCGGTGAAGGGTAGATAACTGCTGATCCAGTCATTGTGGCATGCGTGCAGCCCCGGACATCTAAGGGCATCACAAACCTGTTATTGCTCAATCTTGTGTGGCTGAACGCCACTTTTCTCTCTATGAACTTGGACACTGACCATACTGGGCTGCGTAACTAGTTGGCATGCTCTCATTTATAGTCTCATTTATTATCGGAATTAACCAGACAAATCACGTCACCAACAAAGAACGGCCATGCACCAACACCCACAGAATTGAGAAAGAGCTATCAATCGGTCAATCCTTTCCGTGCCCTGGCCGGGTGAGGCCTCCACTCCTGGTGGTGCCCTTCCGTCAATTCCTTTAAGTTTCAGCTTTGCAACCATACTCCCCCCGGAACCCAAAGCCTTTGGTCTTCCGGACGCTGCCTGGTGGGTAATGGGGAATAACACCGCTGGTATTGGCATCGTTTATGATCGGAACTACAATGGTATTTTATTTTTTGTTGTTGTTCTCATTTTTAAATGAGAGAGGCATATTCATGTGCTTTAATGTTAGCTACCATGAACTTTTTGCACTGATCTGGTAGGTTAGGCAAATACACTTATTGAGTCCCCACACCCTATAGGGATGTCACGGGACCAGAAATTTGGTAGTCTTATACTAAGGAATTTACATGATTCTCGATACCTTTTTTGGTAAATGGCCTCATTTATATATAATTTATATTTTTGGCAATATTTAGTTTATTCTTAGCAGTACACAAAATGCTATACAGTGTCATTTCCTTCACCCATTAATACATTGATGGACACCAACATGGTCACTGGAGGGACGTGAGTGTCAAACCAGTGACCCTTCAATTGTGAGACAGCTTCTCTACCTCTGAGCAGTGCAACCTTTTATGGTACAAACAACAACCTCATCCAGACCTCTAAATCTCATGGGGATTCTTAATGTGGCAAAACATCATTTTTGAGGTCCTGGTTAATGCAAGGTAAGGGATTAAGCATGGATGGGTTAGAATTAGTGTTCAGAGTTTGGGCTAAGCTGTCCACTATGAATGAGGTCGATGTAATGTCCTGAGAAGAATAGTGGGACAAACCCATCTGTGTCTGTCTGTCTGTAAGAGAAGAGGAGACTTACAAAATTGTAAAGCACTCAAAAGAAAAGTACCATACAGATGCAATCCATTTGCCGTCAAATCATTGTGTATCCGACCCTGGCAGAACTTGTAGTTATGGCACTAAATGGATATCTGTGTGAAAGGGGCAGCCAGAATGGCCTGACATTGGACTTTGCAGATCACCTGTCTGGTGCAGAATGATTCTGGTGTGGGAATGTGTATGAATTCACACAGTGTCAATATTACATGAGCATTGTTTGGTTCTTTTGTTAACAAGCAGAGTGTCATAACAGCAGTGTCGTTTTTAACACATTGTTGCAGAGTCTGTGTGGTGGTTAGCATATCTCTCGATAATGAATCACAAGGATTGGCATTTGCCTTAGAACACCAGAATTGGCAGGTCGGCCACTGGCGCCCTGTGCTTTTCACAGATGAGAGCAGGTTCACCCTGAGCACATGTGACAGATGTGAAAGGGTCTGGAGTAGCCATGGAGAATGTTATGCTGGCTGTAACATAGTTCAGCATGACTGGTTTGGAGGTGGGTCAGTAATGGTCGGGGGAGGCATATCCATGAAGGGACGCACAGACCTCTACAGGCTAGACAACGGCACCATGACTGCCATTAGGTATCGAGATGAAATCCTTGGACCCATTGTCAGACCTTACGCTGGTGCAATGGGTCCTGGGTTCCTCCTGGTGTATGACAGTGCCTGGCCTCAGGTGACGAGAGTATGCAGGCAGTTTCTCGAGGATGAAGGAATTGATATCATTTACTGGCCCCCACACACCTGACCTAAATCCAATAGAACACCTCTGGGACATTGCGTTTCAGTTCATCCAACGCCGAGAGGTTGCACCTCAGACTGTTCAGGAGCTCAGTGATGCCCTGGTCCAGATCTGGGAAGAGATACCCCAGGACACCATCTGTTGACCTCATATGCATGCATATAAGGTCATGGGGACCATAAAAAAAATGACTACCACTTTGAGTTGCTACAGTGAAATTTCAGCAAAATGGTCTAGCCTGCTGCATCATTTTTTCACTTTAATTTTTGGGGTGTCTTTGAATTCATTGCACTGTAGGTCGATAATTTATAATTTCCATCAAATGATGTGACATCCTTTCATTCCTAATACATTACCAAGTCCATATCCAGCATGATTTCTTCCTATTGAGATCTGATGTTTTCAAAGTGTTCCTTTTAATTTTTTTGAGCAGTGTATTATGCAGTATTGTGATCTGAGTACAATAATATAAGTATAGTAGTGTATGGAAAAATGCAGTTTTCACAACATTGGGAATTGAAAATATGAAGCTTGCACAGCACCAATCTGAACATTTTTGTTGGTACTTTGTGTATCCTCTTTATGCTCTGTCTCCACTGACAGTGGGATTTTGTCACAGTGAAAGTGATAAAGGAGAAAGTGTCTGAGGTTGATAATATTGAAGAGAATACTGCTACTTAATGCTATTCAGTTATGAAATTTAAAATTTCTGCTACATTAACTTGGGTAACACTTGCAATTACAACAATTTGCTAGAGGTTTGATTTGCCTAGGTCATAAATAAACCCAAAGGATAAAAGATATCTATACATTTGAGCATGAATGTTTTTCTCCCATCTCATAAGCCCACTCACACAGAAGTAGCATGCGCTTATAGATTCAGACACACATTGATGCACCACTAGTCCAAACCATTTCACTGCAAGACAATCAGACATATTCCCAGATGTCACTCTTTTGCTAAGGTATACTGATATTGATTAATAATAACACTCTAAATGATGTATCCTTTTACTGATTAGAAGCAGTTTTGTTTGATTTAATTTTTAATTATAGACATGAGATTATATTTGTTTGCTGATAAACTCTGTGCTTCGTTTTTTAATTTCCTATTGACCAAGGGGTTAGCTATCATCAGTGTGTGTGCATCCCCTAAAGACATAAAAAATTAATTTGACAAAGTAAATTAAAAGGGTCAGCTGGTCATCATTAGCATATATTGTTGCACTAATATTAATGACCTTTCTTCTCTCTTTATTTTTTTTTTCAACACCAGGTATTAAATGAAGAGTGTGATCAGAATTGGTATAAGGCAGAGCTAAATGGAAAAGACGGCTTCATCCCCAAGAACTACATAGAAATGAAAGCTCATCCGTAAGTATTATGCATACCATTATTTAGTTTTAGTTTATGTGTATTAGGGATGTGAAGAATTGTCCTTTTTAGCAGCTCCATAAGGCCTGTTTTATTCAAATAACGCCCAACACACTTATTTTAACTAATGTTAAGTTGGCTGTTATTGTTACAAGTATTTTAAATTATGATTTTGATTATGAGGCCACACATACATTCATAAAGCCTTAAGTAGACCATTAACTTGTTAAATAGTCTGGTAAAGTGATGTTGCCACCACTCATCCTGTTCCCTTTTCCTTTTCTTTCCTTTCATCTTTTTGTCCTCTTCTCTTCCTCAATTATTTCCGACATTGATTCTACCTTCCTCACTCTTTACTTTTTTACTTCTTTTATCTGAACTTCAGCTTCGATCATCTCACCATCTCTCCTCTTTCTAAATCCCTCATCACCTCTTCTCAGTTCTGCTTCCTCTCCAAGTTCACCAGTCAAGTCGATTTTATTTTTGTATCGCCAAATCACAACAAAAGTTATCTCATGACACTTTACAAGTAGAGCAGGTCTAGTACCACACTTATGCTTGCTTATCTCTATAACCAAGCACATCTTGCAACAGCAGCGACAAAAACCTTTGTTTTAACAGGCAGGAATGTCAAGCAGATCCAGGCTCATTGGGGACAGCCTTCTGCTTCGACCAGTTGAGGGAAAGCGAGCAAGGGGAGGGGGGACAGATAATGGAGAAAGACATAAATACAGAAGGAAAGAGAGGGAGAGAGATCAAGAAGGAGAGAAAGGTAAGAGACGGATGGACCGACGGGGACGTGAGCGGGTGGT
The DNA here is from genome assembly GCF_037954235.1 of Aulostomus chinensis. Classification (NCBI taxonomy): domain Eukaryota; kingdom Metazoa; phylum Chordata; class Actinopteri; order Syngnathiformes; family Aulostomidae; genus Aulostomus; species Aulostomus chinensis. Next base: position 18,616,842 of record NC_141337.1, on the reverse strand, counting down.
GCTACAGGTGGCCACTTGAGCCTCTTCAGGTCTGCAGCCTCCTTCAGCAGCCCTCTGGATCAGGGATGTGGGGAGCCCAAAGGCTCCGGAGAAGAAGATGAGTTAGTAACACACATATGAGTATGATTTATGTATAACACATACAGGAGGACAGAGAGGAGGAGAGAGAAGCCCAGTGCACCATGGGACATCTCCTGGCAGTCTAAGCCTATAGTAGCATATGTAAGAGCGAGCCTAAGCCAGACCTATCTACAAGCTTTATCAAAACAGAAGGTCTTAAGTCTGTTCTTAAACATAGAGAGGGTGTCTGCATCCCGGACCGAAACTGGGAGACGGTTCCACAGGAGGGGAGCCTGACAGCTGAAGGCTCTGGCTCCCATTCTAATTTTAGAAACTCTAGGAACCACAAGTAACCCTGCATCCTGGAAGCAAAGGGTTCTGGCTGGGTAATAGAGGACTATGAGCTCTGTCAAATATAAAGGCTCCTGATTGTTGAGGACTTTGTATGTTTGAAGGAGAATTTTGAATTCTATTCTGAATTTGACAGGGAGCCAATGCAGCGAAGCCAGTATTGGAGAGACATGGTTTCTTCTACCAGTTCTAGTCAACACAGGGGCGGCATCGTTTTGGACCAGCTGGAGAGTCTTTAGGGACTCACTGGTGCAGCCTGATAGTAGGGAATTGCAGTAATCCAGCCTGGAAGTGACCAAGGGATGGACAAGTTTTTCTGCATCTTTTTCAGACAGGATGTCCCTGATCTCAGCGACGTAGAAGAAAGAAAGCAATCCTAGAGATTTGCTTAATGTGGGAGTTAAAGGACAGATCCTGATCGAAGATAATCCCTAGGCTCCTTACGGTAGTGCTAAGGGTCCACGTGATGCCATTCAGGGTACCTATCTCATTAGATATGGTGTTTCTAAGGTGTTTTGAGCCCAGCACAATAACTTCAGTTTTGTCAGAGTTTAATAAAAGGAAATTGTGGGTGTTTTTACGTCCTTCAGACAGGCCTCCAGTTTAGTCAGCTGATTTGTTTCTTGTGGATGCATTGATAAGTAGTACTGTGTATCGTCTGCAAAACAGTGAAAATTAATTGAGTGTTTCCTCATTATGTGACCTAGTGGAAGCAAATAGAGACTGAACAGTACTGGTCCAAGCACAGACACTTGAGGAACACCATAACTGACTGTAGTGGTTTCAAAGGGATTATCGTTAGCGAGTACAAACTACGATTGACCTCGTAAATATGACCTAAACCAATTTAGTGCAGTTCCTTTAATGCCAATGACATGTTCCAGTCTCTGTAGAAGGATATGGTGGTCAATGGTATCAAAAGCTGCGCTGAGATCTAATAAGATCAGCACAGAGACCAGTCCCTCATCTGATGCTAGTAGGAGGTCATCCTACCTGGAAATCCTCTAATAAGCCATTTGTGTGGAGAAAGTCACAGAGTTGTTTAGTAACTCCTTTCTCCAAAATTTTGAAGAGAAAAGGAAGATTTGATATTTGATGTGGTCTGTTGTTGGCTAAAACTTCTGGGACCAAAGTTGTTTTTTGAGAAGGGGTTTAATTACTGCAACTTTAAAGGACTGTGGGATGTAACCAGGTAACAGAGACACATAGATCATATCTAAGAGAGAGGTGCAAACTAGGGGTAGAGAGTCTATAAGCAGCTTAGTTTGGATGGGGTCTAGGAGATAGGTGGATGGTTTAGAGGAGGAAATTATTGTACTAAGCTCATGAAGGTTAATCGGAGAAACGCTATCAAAGTGTGTGTCTGGTCCTACAGCTGCCTCTAAGGTTTCTGGGGTTATAGGTGCCATGTTGTCAGATGATGGCAGGAGG